>NC_056628.2:55200099-55512599 GCF_002870075.4 Lactuca sativa | reverse complement strand
CTTAGGAGGCAGACCGGGTAATTCCTCCCAAAAAACTTCTAGGAACTATCTGACTACAGGCACATCCAAAACCAAAATTTCCTTCGGAACCCGAGTGTCAGCCACATATGCAAGGTAACCCATACATCCATGCAGATATTGTCGATCCCTAGAAGCAAAACAAAAAGCTAATCCAACTCTGGTACCTTCTCCATAAATAATCAGTTCTCCCCCACACAAGGTTCAAAATACCACCTACGAAATCTTATAGTCAATCACCGCACCACAACATGTTCAACCAGTCCATCCCTACTATCACGCACACGTCCCCTATATGGATACGGATCAGATCAATCGGCTAAGACACCCTGAATATCTCCAAGGTAAGGTCCCAAAAAACGCTCAATGCAGAAACACCATGTTCGTTGGCAATAGAAACCTGTAGTGGACACTAAAACTCCCCAAGAATCATACCAAAATTCCTTGTGAAGGACTGAGACATAAAACACCGACTCGGCTTCACCTTTCTATTTTTTATGTCTTGCAGATAATTTAGGCAGCTTCATTTCAAATTCCCTTTGTCGCCGCAGTAGAAGCAAGTGGCCTCTTTGGGATCAGAGACATTGAGAGCATCAGAACTAGATTTTCCCTGGGGTCCATTGCTTGATGACCCAACTCCCTTCCAGCTATAATTAGGAGGACCTTTCCACTTTTTCCCTTTCCCTTGACTAATGGCCAGAACGGGAGTACTAGCAGGAGTGCAGACAACACTTTTTCCCTTCATCTCTACTTCAGTTGTTCGTAGGAGGTTCTGCAATTAAGACAATGTGGTCTCATTATTGTTCAAATGATAAGTCAAGATGAACTGATCATAACAACTTGGCATGGAGTTCAACACTATGTCGATATCCAACTTCTCATCAAAATTCACATTGAGCTTGACAAGCCGGTCCATGTATCGTTGCATTATTTACACGCGACTGTTAACAGATTCTCCCTCTTTCATCTTTCTTGCTATGAGGTACTTTACCACCTTGTACATTTCCTGACGAGCTCACTTATGATACTTCTCCATAAGGTCCTTGTTCATCTCATACGGCCAGTAATCCTCATAGTATATCTGCAATTCAGGAGTTATCGTGGCCACCATGATGCAATCAAGTTTTTAGCAGCATTGTAGTGTTTCTTGTAGGCAACCATTTCTTTAGGAGCGGCCTTCTCTTCGTCAATCTCATCTAATGGTGTCTTAAGCATATACTCTTTGTCCTCGAAACAAAGGGTCATTTTTATGTTGTGCATCCAGTCATTGTAGTTGGTGCCATCCAATGTCACCTTGGAGCAAATGTTTAACAAGAAAAAGTTATGCATGGAGGATGAGGAGGAGGAACTAGAACTATCATTTAGAGTGGACATATATAAAACGAAGCTAGTTTTAGTTAGATAAGAACAAACCTTAACATAACAACCCAAAAATGAAATTTTAAGCCTAGAATACAACTAAAAAGTTCATAACTTAGAAAAGGGATGCCGTAATCTAATTGTAAATTTTGTAAAGGTAGGTAAATGACGATTTACCAATTTCACCATTTAAAAACGAAATTTGAAGGAAATTAAGTTAAGTGAAATTCCTAGATCTTTTGAGACTCATTGATACTTTTCAATGGCATGTTTAATCCCAAATTATGCTCTTCCATTTGTGACTGGATACCAAGGATCACAAACAAGATGTAAATAACCGTGCAAATTATCTTGGCACTCTCGATGTTATTTATCATCTCATTTTCATGTGATGGTTAACCACACACGCTCCATTAATGCAACACCCTAAGGTTCGGGCTATTCAGTTTAGAGATAATAAGCATTAAAAATGACTTTTAGATAGAAATTATTTAGGATAAATAATCTTAGCCAAAGTTATAGTATATGTCATAAGGATTCCGTACATATAAAGAACGGGGAAATCCGACTTATAACGAAGAAGTTATGACCCGTTGAAGTTTTGCGATTAAAACGACATGGCTCTGTATCACACCCCAAAACCAAGAACATCGGAATCGTTCTGGGGTGGAGGACGTCATGTACAGTATCACAACAATGAAAAGTAGTAAATAAGCAACAACATCATCCATTGCATTAATAATATAATTTTAATACAAGTGTTCTGACAAATTTTGGTAAACACTAAAGTAAAATCAAAATGAAAGATGAGTCTTGAACGAGCTCCATCTTCTCTAAACCTTGCATCGGTACCTATCTATTGATGACCTGAGGATACAAGTAATTTTGAAAGCGGGTATCAGCTTAAAGCTGGTGAGATCATAAGTATTTTAGTGTCTTAATTTGTATGTAAGTATATGTATGTATACGAATTGTAAGTATTGAAAATGTATATGAACTGTAAGTATAAAAATGTTTTGTAAAACAACTGTAAATGTTTGAAAAACCCTAGAAATCCCTATGTTTTCTACTATTATATAAGGGTGTCTTCTACCAAGACCTAACTGCTCTGAATGTAGCCTTCTACCAAGACCTAATTGCTCTGAATGTAGCCTGCTACCAAGACCTAAATGCTCTGAATGTAGTCTTCTACCAAGACCCGACTGTTCTGAATATAGTCTTCTACCAAGACCCGACTGTTCTGAATGTAGTCTTCTACCAAGACTTAACTGTTCTAAATGTTCATTTCTTGTAAAAGTCTATAATTTTCCCAAGTGTAACTATCATTAACAAAATATAGTTTTTACATTTAATGCTTAAGTGAAAAGATCACTAAATATATGTAAAGGGCAAATTAATGTAGTACTGTAGTGTAGTGTTATAGGAACTACTGCTGTACTAACTACCTTAAACCGGATTTATATTAAGGCATCATGTGATTAATTGTACCATACTATCGACTGGGTAACAACGACAAATGTAGGTCGTAAAAAGGTATGTCGTTTGGCACCCACAGACCTGCAGGTTTGGCTGTAGCTAGCAGCAAGGTGTAGGATAGTCAATCCAGTATAGATATATATATGCAAACTCACGCTCTCCCTCCAAGAGACTCTGGCTACAACTCGGGCCATGACATTTAAGGCATGCTCCGATACAGTGGATCACGATTTTGTCAACGTATTCATGTATATGTAATGTATTGTTACTCGTTCTAGTATTGTTGTATATGTTCTCTTTCTAGTATAGTTGTATATGTTCTTCTTCTAGTATAGTTGTATATGTTCTCTTTCTAGTATAGTTGTATATGTTCTCTTTCTAGATGTATCTATGTAAATGTGATCATGTAAACATATCTATGTAATAGTATAGTAATGTACTGTAATGTTCTACGTGTGCTAGCTGTAATGTGTGTTCTCTCTATCTAGCAAGTTTTGACTCATGAATGAACTGACTCATTGTATGATATCGCGTTCTAGTAATAGTTCTAGTATCTTCCTAAACCACCCATATGGTAGCTTACTAGTAATTTAACTGGTACGTATGGACATGGATGTATACCCTTGCTACCCAAGGGCATTGGATAAACTAGAAGGACCTTTATGAATATATATGTACATATGATATATAACTAATATTTAAACAACCTTCGGATGGATACCCGATGTCCCACCAGACCACATCTCAAGCGCGAAAAGGAAATAGGGTGGATAGCCTTCCTAAGTCTTTTAAACATTTCTTATATAACTATACATATATAGGCATGCAATTGATAATATAAAAGCATAAAATAAGTTTTGTAAAACCTTTGAAACACAATTGTAAATAATTTTGAAATGTAACATACAGAGTAAAATGTACAGTGTAATAATGAGTTTTAAACATACGAAGTGTTTATAAAAATCATTTGAAGGAAACTGTTTGGTAAAACGGCTAATGAGTAGCCAATCATTTGAATGCTGCTTATCAATCACATGTGATTGATATAATAACTAGCATGATTCTACTTGTACCCCCCCCCCCATAAAACATTTAAAAATAGTTAAAACATTGATTAAGGGGTATGAACTCACCTGTTGTGGGTGATACGGATGAATTGAAGAGGTAGGACTGCTAGGTGTCAAGTGAGGTCTTGAACACACTCTATGATCCTAGTTAACATATAATATCACATATATGTAACAAATTATTCTATAAACAACTAATAAACAAGTCAAGACACCCTAGGACATGCTAAACACCTTTATCAAGTGTTATTAGCCTCTAGGGTTGTATCTAAGTGTTTGTAGGGGAAGCTATTGTGTGTAGGGCTCAAGGAAAAACTCCATCACGAGGTTCATGGCCCTAATGACCCTACTAAATGATTTTACGGTCGTAAACTCATGAGTTTACAGCCGTAAGCTCACACTTATGTTACCATTTGATGTTTGATGCTCTATAAGGCCCTAATAAGCATTTCTACTTAATGGCTTGGTCTATGGAAGAGTTTAGGGCATTATATAACTCCTTTTAGGAGTTTACGGCCCTGGGACCATATCCCATGGAGATTACGGCCGTAATCTCCCTTGGATGGGTGTTCTTGGTGTTTTCAAGTCCTTAAATCAACTAGGAACTAAACTATGCTTGTGTACAAGGCTTTAGAAGAGTTTATAGCACCATTCGGCACTATTGTTTGGAGTTCACGACCCTAGAACTTCTTTGGCCGTGAGCACCTTACTCATGGTGTTCTAAGGGTGTTTGCTAGTCCTAAACTCATTAAGGTACATGTCCAAACTAGTCTCTTGGCTTAAGGAAGGCTTTTAGGGTGTTTTGGCACCTAAAAATGGAGTTCACGGCCCAAGAACATCCTTGGCCGTGAACTCACTTCTACCCTTTGATTCTTATTGATTTTGTGGTCTAAACATGTAATGGTAGCTTCTAGGTTGAGTTCCAAGGCTTTTAGGGACATTGGGCACACTTTGGCCCTTAAAAAGGAGTTTACTCCCCAAGGTGTTCTTGGGCGGTAAACTCACAGATCTTAGTGTTTTCCTATGATTTCTAGTGTATTAAGCATATAAGAAGCTTTAAAACAACACTAGATAGATGTACTCACTTTCTAGAACGAAAGTCCGAAGATCCTTGAGAGATAATTCGGCTTTTCTCTAGTTGGAAATGTAACTAATGAAATAATATGGTTCAGAATTCTATATATAGTCCTAGGATTTTTGGCAGAAAATATTTTATTCCTGAAATGAACTCTAATATCATAGAGTTTTGGAATAACAGTGTTGTACAAAACTCTAGTGCACCCACTCTCCTGATATCTCCTTAAGTGTAAATCCTGAAATACTTAAACTTATACCTAAAAGTCTAGAAATTCTCTGTAACTGTTCTACTTCTATTGGCTGGATATGGTTTGTACAGAATAGAAATTTCGGGTTGTCACACTCTGCGTGTCGTAAAAAATGAATTTTTGACAAATTAATTTTCAGACTTAGTGATTGGTCTACGTTTATAGCACAATAAATTGTACTAAATATGTTGAATTGATGTATAATTGTCCAAGAATGACACTACTTTGATGAAATTTTGACCATTATGTGCAGACAACTACTTAGTGCTAATGTGGGCGGAACCCACAAGAAAAACAAGCAAAAGGAAGTTAACAATTGTGGGAGAGGAATTGTTAAAGGAATGAAGAAAAATGGTGCTAAGAAATTTGACCACTCTTCAATGTTTTGATCATATTTCAAGATTTAGAGCTCCGAATGACATGAATGAAGAAGTTCTGGAAACTAGACAAATTTTCCTACAACTTTCATGTTTTACGTTTTTACTTATTCTACCGTTTTATCACCAAAGAGGGGCAACAAAAATGTGTGACGTTCTAGAACGCGTCTAAAACGCCACCTAGGACACCAACCCGTTTTAGGCCATTTCAAGTGCAAATCAAGGACGACGGAAGACATGTAAAACACCACGAAGGACGCCCATACGTCCTACCTGGCGTCTAGGACGCCGACACGAAAAAGACATGAAAATTAGTCTCTTAGCACCTATTTAAGGGAGATTAAACCCTAATCAACTTAGGACTTCTCCCTTATGATTTTCCCCAGTTTTGGAGGGTTCCAAACACGTTCAAGGCTTCTCCAAACACATTTTTGATCATCAATTTCCAAATTAAGGCTACAAATCATCAATTACACAATCATTTGACGTTAGAAGATCGTTCAAAGGGTGGATATACATCAATTCTATCAAGTTCCAAAATTGATTACTTTCTCCCCAAGGTCCCGTTGTTTTATGCTTTAATGATTATTAAACATCATCGGCTTTATGATTCTTAGTTTCCTTAAGGATCTTACATTAGATTTCATTGTTTTTATCCTAGTTGTGTGTTTTGTGAATTTTATGGAAGACTAAATCATTAGGGTTACTTCTGGAATGTTTAGGACTATTTGGTGAATGTGTTTTGATTAATACTTCTATTCCAATCAACTTTAGTTATTGTTTGTTCTTAAATTTATGATTTTGATTAATGATAATTGAAGTTGGTTATTATTCATGTGTTTGATTTTACAATTAAGATAGTATATTGTCAAATTCACTAATCGTACTGTAACAACCCAATTTTCACACCCAAAAATTTCATTTAAATTAAGTGGTTTGTAAAATATATATAGTAAAACATCATTCGATCATATCATCTCATAAAACATATTTCGTGTCCGAAACCAAAACATAAAAACAATCATAATGTTAGAGTACAAATCCCATAATATCTCGTAGTGCGGAAAACAAAGAGCGTGTGTGTGATATGCCGCTACCGCACCAGCTCCTTCCCCTTCGTTGAAGAGGCACCTAAAACAACAACTGAAAACCGTAAGCACGAAGCTTGGTGAGTTCCCCCACCGTACCACATACCAAATAACCACATAACATACATATATTGTCAGGCATATCTGGGTGCCCGACCTACCCCTTCGGTCCTCTCGATCGGATACTAACTAGCATATATGGGTGTTGGTCTCCCCTTCGGTCCTCTCGACCGGATACTGACTAGCATACCTGGGTGCTAGTCTCCCCTTCGGTCCTCTCGACTGGATATCGGGGACTATTTCACCCCTACCACTACCACATAACATGTATCACATAATCTGACTAGCATGGCTGGGCATATCTGCCCCTTCGGTGCTATCGACCGGTAATCTAGGGACTATCTCCCCTACTGTCACTAGCACATAACATCATATCATACTAGCACATAAACATAGCACATGTAGTAGTAGCCCTAGATGAATATCACAGAGACAATCATCTAATCATACGACCCCTACTAGTGGGCCGGCTTTGTGGCCTTAGACCCACTGCTACTGGAAGGTAACTCACCTCGAAAGTAGCTGTTGAAAGTCTGCTTGCTAAGCGCCTGACTGCTGAATCGTTAATCCTCCGGCTATAAATCATAAACATAGATTAGCCACTCATAGATACCCTTAGGTCAGATGACTGACCCACCCCAGGTCCAAGTTCAACTCCTTGGTCAAAGTCAACTTGCAGTTGACTGGACTCGCCGAGTCATGGCACCGACTCACCGAGTCCTTCTTCCACTAACCCGGTCCCACTCTACAAGTCCCTTTTCCCACTCCCTGAGTGTGACATCCCCATTTTCACGGCCAGAAAATACCGATTTTGTTTATGCTTTATAAAAATCAGAGTACTTCTTTTAATAAAAATGTTGCGGAATTTGTTCCCAATAAAGCATGATAAATACGTTATCAAAACATTTTCGAAGAAACGTATTTTATTTATTTTAAAACGTTTGGGATGTCATCGTCAATATAGAAACATAAGAATAAACGGAACTTACATTTATTTACACTAGTGATCTACATCTGTTTAATCTCTCAGTGTAATGTGACTTCATATCAACACCTGTGATATAAATAAACTGAGTGGGTCAGGTTGGGAAACCTGGTGAGTACATAGGATTTTCAACCCACAATAATATAATTATTATGTTTAAACAATCAAACAATCAACCCAATTACCCATCCCCATTATCTTCTTTAGTCTTAAGGATCTACCCTAAGAATCAGCTATTCCTCGTTTATTTATTCCTAAGGAATCAGCACGAAGTCCATCGTCACCAAGACTTATAGATTATATGGTGAACACGTAGTCCAAAACATCTGGTAAACACATAGTTCAATAGTAACTAGTGAACATACTTAGTTCAACATACCTAGTGAACACACTCAGTTCAAAAATACCTAGTGAACACACTCAGTTCCAAATACCTAGTGAACACACTGAGTTCAAAAATACCTAATGAGCACCTAGTTCAAAAACACCTACAGGTTACGAGCCTGCTAGCGTTCCACTGGACTGTCTAGTATAGTCCATGGTCGTCATTTATACTCCACTAGATGACTGGATCACTGTCAACATTGATGTCTTTCATCGTTATCACACAACAACTATTTCATCTACCCATGTTTTACCCAACAATTTTGTAGATATAAAATACATATACAGTTTAAATCATTTAAAACATGTATAAAAATCTTTCACCCAGCATAGACAGCAAGTATTCAGACAATATGCACACATACCACGTAATATATATTAAAATACTTCATATCTATGTGTAAGATGAAAGGGACTAAGCACTCACTTGATAAGGTGGTGAGTCGGCACTCAGACAACACTTTGTTACTCTTAAAACAATTTCCTTCGATAAAACCTAGTATCAATACCACTAGGGTTTAGTCTAACGTTAACCACGACTAATTAATAGTCTAGCTATTATTATTATTATTATTATTATTATTATTATTATTATTATTATTATTATTATTATTATTATATAAGCGTTAAACAACACTCTATATAACTCATAATAATAACCTAAATAATTATTTTAAGGACCTAATAACATTACAATAATTATTTGAAAGCTATATTAAAAATTGCGTAAGCGTAGCTCACTTACATCGGATTTTAAAGAAAATCGGGCTTTGCTCGGAGCAGTGTTTCCGAAACCGAAAGATCCCTTTTTCTCGGGACTCCGGGAGCCTCGTGGCTTCCTTAGGGTGCTAGGGAGGTTCCCTAGGGTTTTGGAGGGTTTTAGAGCTAGAGAGAAAAAGTAGGGAGAGAAAAAGTTGAGAAAATGGGTGAAGAAGCCGGCTGCCCTTGCAGCCCTTTTATAGGCTAGTCCTCGGACGTATGCTGGGCGTACAAGTCTTCGGACACGGGGCGTAACTCGGATAAGGCGGACAGGTGGTGCTCTTCGGATAGGGCTACGTGTTTGCTTCTCGGACCACACAAGACCGAAGTACGTTGGGTGTACCCGGTTCTGGACGCTGGGCGTAATGTGAAGGCCAGGTGTCTGTCCGAATCCGAAGCGAGCTCATCGGACGATTGGGATTCAGCCACGTCATAATTCTCGCATCAGATTTCGCAAATTCACTTCCCGACTTCTAAAAATCTTAACTTTTGCATACGAGCTCCGTTTTCGACGTTCTTTATATCCACGCGAAGTTGGAAACTTCCTCTACAACTTTCGTTTAGACTCCGTCGGCTAATTTTGACTCGATTTTAAATTTTATATTATTAACAGGCCGGGACAGGATTGGTCCGTTAAATTCTCATAACTTCTTCATCCGACGTCCGTTTTAGCCCATCTTTTTCTCGTTACGCTACTCTTAACGAGATCTTTGATTCTCTTTTACGTCGTGTCGGCTAAAAATAACTCGATCTAAAATTCGAATTTCGGGCTGTACACCGCTAATCCAAAACTTCGAAAAATCATAACTTCTTCATACGAAGTCAGATTTGGGCGTTCTTTTTATCGATGTTCTTAGTTTAACAAACTCTACGATTTTCATTTATATCACTAAGGCTAAAAATCGCTCTATCGTAAATTCACTATTTACGCTTCCCGGTGTCGTGCCGGTTCCGTCGCGAAACTTCGACCGGTCATAACTTCTTCGTTATAACTCGGATTTCAGCGTTCTTTATATGTACGGAAACCTTGTGACATATACTACAACTTGGTTCAAATTATTTATTCTAAATAATCTTTTGTCGAAAAGTCGTTTTCGACACTTATTGCCTCTAATTTGACTAGCCCGGGTCTACGGGCGTTACACTGTGTCACCCTTAACTCACTACTTGGGTCGATAGAACCGGCTCGCGATCTGACTCGCCAAGTCCATACGAGCAGATCTCATACTTGCTTCCAAATCCTCACCAGGGCATCCTTTATGAGGATTTGGGTTTCTAGGACTATTGCTACACGTAGATTGCTAATTCCGCGTGCAGATACGAAGGGTTTGACCTTCAACACCTAAATCCCTCTTACTCAGCAACTATTCATCTGACTCGCCGAGTTTGAAGAACAACTCGTCGAGTACCAGACAATCTTCATAGGACTCGCCGAGTTGTTCATCCAACTCGCCGAGTCTAAGGCCATCTTCAAAGTGTTGGATTAGTGTCTAAGTCCATAACTATTTTGGTATGTACTTGACCCGATGGTGCATGGTCCTTTTGGGTTGCCTTCACCAAAGCAACTTGATTGGAGAAATAAAAAGAGAGAGAGGTTATTATGATTTATTAATATGTTATAAGAATAATATATTAAAGGAGAAATCATATTTGTTTAATTAATATTGGTCAATAATTAATTAAGAATTAATTTTGTGATCAAGTGTAATTAATTAAACTAGAGGGCTGAATTGTAATTATTTGATAGTTACAAAATAAGGTAAGGATTATCTTAATTATAGGGTGAACGAATTTAAGGTGATAATGCCTTAGAATTCGACTAGGATAAGGGTTTCTAAGACTTATCTTATGGTTGCTTGGTGGGCAAGCAACTAGATAAGGATAAGGACTAAAACCCTAATCTTTACACCTATATAAACCCCCTAAGGCTCATGAATTCGTCTAGCCCTTCCCAAGAAGTCCTAAGGACGAATTCTAACACCTCTCCTCTCTCTTTATACCTTCTCCACTTGCTTATGGTGTTTGTAAGCCATTAGAGGAGTGACACTTGTGACTCTAAGCCTTCCAAAGTCAATTCAAGGAGGATTTGGGATTGTTATTGCTACATAACAATCAAGGTAATATCATAAACCTAATTATATGTTAATATTGATTTCCATATGCTAGAATTAGGGTTTATAGTCTTGGATTCAAAGCATGTACAATAGAGAAACCTAGATCCAAGCATTAGGGTTTGTATGAGCACATAGGATGTCTTATGACCAAAACCCATCACAAAGAACTAGCCGAGTTACACTTTGGGACTCGCCGAGTCCCTTGACCCATTTCCCATATCGACTAAATCTGAGACATATAACGCTTCAAAGCCATAGATCTACGCTCCTAGGGCATGCTTATCACGTAAAGTTGCAAACTTTACATGCATGCATGGCCCTACAAGCTCAAAAATGCAAATCCAAGCTCTTTATGAGGTCATACAGCCAATGGGAACCTCAATCACTTCAACCACATAAACTTTAGGCTTCTAATATGTCCACAAGGTCTAGGTCTGAAGTCCTTTCGGATCATTAAGCACAAACACATGGAGTTTGGTGTTTTAGGGCTTGAAAACCACCAATTTGGGACAAAAATGGTATCTAATTCCCTAGTGATCAAGGTAGGAACTTTTCTACCTGAATGGAAGCTTCTCATAGTGTAGATTTCGGATCTACTCCCCTCCTTGCACTCTTCAACCTCCTCCTTCTTCTTCTAAGCTCCAAACTTCCTTCACCAAGCAAAATCACTCATAAGAACAATATGGGGGCTAGGGTCTCTCACTATAGCTCTCTGGAAGTGTTGGGGACAAGGGAGGCCGAGTTAGTGTGCTTAAATAGGGTGCCAACACTCGGGTTAGGGTTTTTTTTTTGCCCAAACAGGGCCTACTCGCCAGGTCGGGGAACCGACTCGCCGAGTCCAAGGCTCAGACCTCGCGTCTCATCCCGCTCCTACTCGGCAAGTTGGTCCTTCAACTCGCCAAGTCCAAGGCAAAAATGCATGAATTTAGAATTATTAATTACAAGAAATACGTACCGGGAACCAGGTGCTACACGTACCGAGTTCATATAGTTTAGGAACTAAGACGATTGGTTGAACCATCATACACTATTTTTAACTTGTGATTTTAAATGATAAACATTGTAAGGTAACCATAAGACACAATATTGTTAAACCACTCATTGTTCCTAATGCAATTAGAAATAGGGAGTAAGATAATTAGTTGAAATAACATATTGCATGCCCAAAGTTATTTATTGCATACTAGTTCACCTTAGTTATGTTTTCAAAATTAAATTGGGATTTAAGGGAAGATAAACACATGACTCTTAATCATCCGACACTGAATCAGAAGTAACCTTATTTTTTTCATTGGTAATCCTTTGGAATATAACATTTCTAGTTATTTTTTACATCTTAGCTTAAATATTTTTTTCGTGATAATTGCAAGTACTCGTTCTTTCTTTCTGACTATTCTAACACAAAGTTTGACCACAAACTCCACGTGGATTCGACTCAACTTAGCGATCTAAACAAAAGACATTGTATATGATAAACCAAGAGCGTGAATATAGAGAACGTCCAAATCTGACTTCGTTAGAGGAAGTTATGATTTTTCTAAGATTTAGTGTAACAATATACAGCCCAAAATTCGAATTTTAGATCGACCGATTTTTAGCAGAAACACCCTGAACGAGAATTGAAGATCTTGTTAATAGGAGCTCAACGATACAAAGAAATTAGAAAACGGAGCTGGTATGCGAAAGATATGGACGAAAATTAGTCCTTACTCTTTAAGCACGACGAATTCGATACAAATTTGTAAATTTGAAATAAAATAAGAACTAGCCGATGGAGTCTGAATGAAAGTTGAAGCACTCATAAATACCAACAGTTGGATATAAAGAACGTCGAGAATAGAGCTTGTATGTTAAAGATCTGGACGAAACTTAGTCCCTACTCTTCAAGCGCGATAAATTCGATACATATTTGTAAATTTGAGATAGAATGAGAATTAGACCACGGAGTCTAAATGAAAGTTGTAGTACTCGTAAATGGAGCTCGTAAATGGAAGACACGTATGAAACTTAGGGCCTCTATATGATTAACCCCCATAAATAGAGGATGAATTCTTCATATTTCCTTACTCAATTCCTTTAAACTCTCAAGAATTCCTATTTCTTTCTTGTTAGATTTCTCCTAGTTTTAGGGTGCGATAGAGAAACTCTGATTCATCAAAAATCCAAGGAAAGATGTTTTAGAGTTGTTGGGTCTAAAATATGGTTTATACTTTGCTTTTCTAGGCTTTTGTAGTTTTCGGTCTAGGGCCGAAATCAATCTTGGGTTTTATTGTAGCTTGGACCGAAATCACATGTGATTTCGGTCTGGGTATTAGGTTTGGGCCTTGGGTTTTAGTCTATAGGTATATATATAGTTGAAGAGGCATTTTTTAGGGTGTCCAAGGAGTAGAAGGCGTTCTTGAGGAGCTATCATTGTCATAAGGGTGTTCTAGAGAGAGAAAGTAGAGAGAAGTGTGTGAATCTTGTGTATTGTTCATCAATCAATTCATTGAATACATTGAGGATTCATCTAGTTCTTCTTCTTATTCTCCATTCTATCTTGCATCATCCACTTGATTGGGATTTCGCACTATCAAGTGGATCGGATTGATACGTCAAGCAAATTTGGGGACTTACAGTTGGTATCAAAGCAAGGATCGTATCAACTAAATTGGCAAGATCCTGAACGTTTTTGGATTTTTTCTTGAAGGTTTTGGCATTTTTGATTTTTTTAAAGAAATATATGGTGTTTGTTCTTCATGTTCTTCATAAAATTGAGTTTTAGATCCAGTTTTGCTTCAAAAAATGAAAAAATCACGTTTTTGGTCGTTTCTAGCGAGACCCTGGCGGTGGATTTCGGTCAGGAGCTAAGGTATTCCGAGGAGTGTTCGGTCAGAAGCGAGTTTACAAGAGAAATCGGTTTGCAATTTGCGGTGTTTGCAGTCCGAAGCGATTTCGGTGGAGCGTCCAGAGGTTCTCGGCCGAGATCGGTTTTCGGTGCGAGGGAGCAGCCTTTTTCGGTCAGCAACGAGTCTTCTTGATTAGGACCAAGGAGCTTCGCATTTTTGGTCCAAGTTTCGGATTTTTGACATTTTCGGCCCAAAAATCTTATTTTCGAATTTTAAAGTTTCGTTTTCGGCCCTAAGCTTCGTTTTTGATAAAATAGCCTTGTTTTTCGATATTAAAGCTTCGTATTTGGTTAAAAAAGTCACATATTTTATCAAATACTCTCGGTTTTGATCATATTCTATCATTTTTAATCATAAAATTTTTGTTTTCGACCTAAAATTTTGACTTTCGATTTTTGACTTTTAAAGTTGACTTTTGACTTTCACTTTTGAACTTTGACTTTCAAACTTGACTTTAAACTCTCAAGTTTAACCTTCGACTTTTAACTTTGACTTTCTCGTTTAACTTCCAACTTTACAATTTTGACTTTTTAAGTTTGACTTTTATATTTGACTTTCAAGTTTGACTTTTTAAGTTTGACTTTTTAAATTTGACTTTCGAGTTTTCTAGTCAAAGGGCATTTTCAAGTCAAAGGGTATTTTTTGTAAACAATGAGTTCCTCAACCACCAAGGGTAATGAAACTTCATGTTCTCAGTCTTGTGAAGCTACGATTAAGCTTCTTCGTGATCAAATCGATATATTACATAGAGACAATGAGGACCTTAAATATGAAGGATATACTCTTAGGATGGCTCAAAAACCCTTAAAAGAACAACTAGAGGCAATGTCAAGATAAAGGACTTTAGAAAATTTCAAGAATAATATAATAATAAATGTGAAAATTATAACTATGCTGAAAGGGAAATTGTTAAATTAATTGTCGAACTTGATGCATTGAAAGCTAAATATAAAGATGTTGAATTCAACTTTAAGAAATTTAACGTGTCAAGTGAGGTAGTTGCATCCATGATAGAAAATTAACTAAAATTTAAAGATATTCAAAACAAGGGTCTAGGGAATCATAGTGTTCCATCTCCTTTCAATGACAACTATAACTAACCCCTTGAAACAAATGAGGAAGGAATATTTGCTCGGTATGGCCAACCCCCTGTACCAGCTTCAGTTAAGACTGAACAATTAGCCCCAACTGAGAATATTGAGATGAACGACACTAACGGTTCTACTTCATGTGCAGGTCAAGTAGTGGAAGATGAGAACATGCAGAATAGAATTAATTTTAGTTCTATTGATTTGACTGTCAAACAAACATCTCCTTGAACTCTAAATCTATTGCTTCTAATTATGTCACTTCTAATCAACCTGTTGTTAGTAAATACAGGCGACCAAAACAAGTGAAACAGACGACTTGCTATAAGTGTACATCTGGGAACAATCAGAGACAAGGCAAAGGTATGCCACCAGGGGCAGGAGGAAACAACTTCTACGTGAAGAAACAGGCCTGTTTTCACTGTGGAACACCTGGACACATTGTCATAAATTGTCCAAATCATGCATATGTTCCATACTATGCACAAGGATGGCATAATGCGACAAGAGGTAGATTTTCCAAAAGAAACCCTTCAAGGTCACAATCGCGCAATGGTGACTGGAACATGCAAAAGGCCAAGAATCCAACTCCGAAGTGTCACACCCCCAAACCGGAACGACGGAAACATTCGGGGGCGGATGACTTCATGTGGTAGCATAACAAATGAATACATAGTAAAGAAAGCAATACGACCATCATATATATATAATTGAAAGTTTACATTGTTTAAAAAGTACATGTTCAAAACCAATTACAATATGATGCCAAAATATGAAGTTAAACTGACGACGCAGCGTCCCTTCTTCAAAAGCTGTTTGATACCTATAACAACTGAATCCCTGGGACATACAAGTAGTTTTGAAAGAGTAGATCAACATTTAAGCTGGTGAGTTTCATAAGTATTAAATGACAATGTTTGTACGAAATGAAATGTTTTATTTTTGTTTGTTTGTTCCTAGAAAATCCCATATTTTCTACTAGCATAAATGTAGCCTTTTATCAAGACCAATGTTTGTTTCTAGAAAATGTATGTACGTATAAAATATCCAATATGTTTGAAAAACCTCGTAAATCAATGTATTTTTAATACCCCATGTGAGTTTTATAACCATACTATTGACTCGGATTGCCTATACACAATGTTCTTTAGGCGTTGGAATGTTCTGACGTTTGTCACCCCAAATGGTGGACTGCAGCTAACAGTCGGGGCGCGGGTTGTCAAGCCCGTATAGATCTATACACAAACACCATGCTCCCCCTCCAAGGGATTCTGGTATATAATACAGGACTTGAAATGTGTACTCGAACGTGCGTGAAGTTAATGTCTCACAAAACTTAGTATAAAAACAGATTTACGTGTTAAAATGTTCGTTTGTTCTTGTATCTGAAAGTGACTTCCTGAAAATCGTGTTTCTAGTATGTAAAAGTTAGTAATGTTCTCGTACAACTATACCTATTATAGCTTTCTATAAGTGTGTCTCGTTCGTTTAGAAATCCCTAGAAAATGAATCACTTGTTATGAAAGTATAGATTTTTATAGTGTCTAAGTTGGACACATATACATGTAATCTAAGCAGAGTGTTTAATTTATACATATATGACAACATTTTACATTTCAAAAGATATAATGTTATCGTGTTATATTTCACATACGAAAGTTCCCTATAAAGTTTATAAATCACATATGATTCTGTTGAATAAAAGTGTATAATAAAACTTTATATAACACACGATACAAATCGTGTGTTTTACTTGTATTCCCCCCTTGAAAGCATATAAAAGCATTTATAAAATATTTAAAAGGGTTAATTAAGGGGTATGAACTCACTTGAAAGATCGAAGAAAGGTGAGATGAAAACCGGGCAGAATTTCTTCTCGGGAAAACGGATTTTCTTAGGATTCTCGGGAATCTCGGGAGTACAAACGACCTTCGGGACTTGAGCAAAGTGATCGGGGCTTCGGGTTAGCATGGGCACGGAAAACGAGGTAACAACGCAAGAGAAATGAGAGAGAATGGCCCTTTTCTTCGGAACCCTTGCATCCCTTTTATAGGGGGTGGGAACCGCCTCGGTACGCTGGGCGTACGCGTACATCACGCATGACCGGATCCTCGACTGCCTCAGAGTTCGGATGGGACGGGGGATTTTGGTATATAAAATTTATATTTTATTTATTTAATAAACTTCTAAAATTCATATCTTCTTCATACGAACTCCGTTTTTGACGTTCTTTATATCCACGCGTAGGTGAGACTACGCTCTACAACTTTCGTTTAGATTCCGTCGGCAAATTTTGAAATTATTTTTATTATTTATTTTTAAAATGTCGCGTTAAGAAAATTTCGTTAGAAATTCATAACTTCTTTATCTGACGTCTGTTTTTGCCAGACTTTTTACCGTTGAAATACCATTGTTGAGACCTTCGATTCTCGTTTAGGTCATTCCGGTCAAAAGTCGCTCGATCTCCGATTCGAGTTTTTAGCTGTCTGTCGCTAAGTCGAACTTGGAAAAATCATAACTTCAATATACGAAGTCGGATTTGGGCGTTCTTTTTACGTACGATCACGGTTTAATGACATCAAACATAGTAGGTAATTAAATAGAAACTTTTTGGACATTTTATTTTCGAAGTTAATTTCATTATCACAAAAGTGGTTACAATACTTGACTTTTTAGGTCATTACATAGAGTTGAAATATCGGGTTGTCATATCATCCCCCCGTTAGAGGGAATTTCATCCCGAAATTTAAAGTAGTAAAGATGCTAGTGAATCAGAGAAAAAGATGAGGGTACTTTTGTTTCATCTGATCTTTGCGTTCCCATGTGAATTCAGGTCCCCACTTGGCATTCCAGCGAACCTTCATGATGGATATGCGACTTTGTTTCGTTTGTTTGACCTCTCGGTCCATGATTTCTACCGGTTCTTCCACAAAGTTGAGGCTCTCGTTGATCTCGATCTCGTCGAGTGGAATAACAAGAGTCTCATCGGACAGACACTTTTTCAAGTTCGAGACATGGAAGGTTGGATGTATGTTACTAAGCTCATGCAGTAGATTAAGCTTGTAAGCCACAGGGCCGATTCTAGCAAGAATCTTGAAAGGCCCTACATATCTTGGATTTAGTTTCCCACGCTTTCCAAATCGTATTAAGCCCTTCCACGGTGAGACCTTCAATAAAACGTGGTCTCCTACCTGGAATTCCAAAGGTTTCCTTCTTTGGTCAGCGTAGCTTTTCTGTCGGTCTCTAGAGGCTTTCAACCGTTCACGAATATGAACAATCTTCTCTGTCGTTTCTCGTATGATTTCCGGACCGGTGAGAGTGCTTTCAGGAACTCGTCCTTTAGCTAACTGGGTGTCGCCAACTTCAGTCAAGCACAGAGGGGATCTGTACTTTCGACCATAGAGGGCTTCAAACGGAGCAGCCTTTATGCTTGTATGATAACTATTGTTGTATGAAAATTCGACAAGGGGTAAATGGATATCCCATGCCTTCCCAAAGTCAACCATACAGGGTCTCAGCATATCTTCCAAAGTTTGTATTGTTCTCTCACTTTGCCCATCTGTTTGTGGGTGGTAGGCTGTACTCATGTCTAGTCTAGTCCCCAGGGAACTTTGTAGTGACTGCCAGAATCTTGAAGTGAATCTACTATCTCTATCAGAGATAATGGATATCGGAACACCATGCAGTCGCACTATTTCCCTTAAATAAGTTCTTGTAAGCTTTTCCATCTTGTCAGTCTCCTTTATTGGTAGGAAATGCACGGATTTGGTCAATTTGTCAACGATGACCCATATGGTATAGAGTCCACCCGTCGTCTTGGGCAACTTGGTTATAAACTCCATAGTAATCCGTTCCCATTTCCATTCCGGGATCTCCGGCTGTTGCAGTAATCCTGACGGTTTCTGATACTCGACCTTAACCTTAGCGCAAGTAAGGGATTTACTTACGAAGGTAGCAATTTCTACTTTCATGTTAGGCCACCAGTACAGTTTCTTAAGATCCAGATACATTTTATCTGAACCTGGGTGAACGTAATATCTCGTGTTGTGTGCTTCGGTCATGACTACGTCTCTGAAACCACCATGTTTCGGTGTCCAGATTCGATCCATGAGATAATACGCTCCGCCACCTTTGATTTCTAGATTCTTTTCCATTCCTCTCAGGGATTCACCTGCCACATTTTCAGGTTGTAATGCTTCCAGTTGAGCCTCCTTAATTTGTGTGGATAAGTAGGAATGGATAGTCATAGTCAGAGATTTGACTCTCCGCCCATTGTATTTTTTTCAATTGAGGGCGTCAGCTACCACGTTGGCCTTGCCAGGATGATAATGAATTTCACATTCGTAGTCATTGAGTAACTCGACCCATCGTTGTTGTCGCATGTTGAGCTCATTCTGATCAAAGATGTGTTGAAGGATCTTGTGGTCGGTGAAAATAGTACTCTTTGTTTCGTACAAGTAGTGTCTCCATATCTTCAGAGCAAATACCACTGCTCCTAACTCAAGATCGTGGGTCGTATAGTTCACTTCGTGTGTCTTAAGCTGTCGGGAGGCATAAGCAATAACCTTCCCTCTCTGCATAAGGACACAACCAAGTCCTTGGTTTGATGCATCGCAATACACTACAAAATCTTCGATCCCTTCGGGAAGGGATAGTATCGGTGCGGTGCACAAGGCCTGTTTCAGTGTTTGGAATGCCTTCTCTTGTTTTGTTTCCCAGTCAAAGGCCACGCCTTTCTGGGTTAATGTAGTAAGAGGTTTCGCAATGCTAGAGAAGTTCTTTATGAATCTGCGATAGTAGCCAGCGAGACCTAGAAATTGACGAATCTCTGTAGGTGTCTTTGGTGCCGACCAGTTCTCAATAGCCTTAATTTTGGAGGGGTCCACGTGTATCCCTTTCTCGCTAACAATGTGGCCTAAAAATTCGACTCTTCTAATCCAAAATTCGCATTTAGAGAACTTCGCATAGAGCTTCTCCGATCGAAATGTTTCTAAGACTTTTCGTAGGTGCTGACTGTGGTCTTCCTTACTTCGGGAGTAGATAAGTATATCATCGATGAAGACGATGACGAACTGATCTAAGTAAGGACGTCACACCCTATACATTAGGTCCATAAATACTGCTGGTGCGTTGGTTAATCCGAACGGCATCATTACAAATTCATAGTGTCCATAACGAGTTCGGAAGGCTATCTTGGGAATATCCTCCTCTAGCACTCGTAATTGGTGATATCCGGATCGTAGATCTATTTTTGAGAAGTAGTTTGCTCCTTGAAGTTGATCAAATAGGTGGTTAATACGGGGTAGAGGATAACAATTTTTGAGAGTAAGTTTGTTCAGTTCTCTATAGTCGATGCACATGCGGAACGATCCGTCTTTCTTCTTTACAAAAAGGACCAGTGCTCCCCAAGGTGAGAAACTTGGTCTAATGAATCCTTTTTGATGGAGTTCATTAAGCTGACTAGAAAGTTCTTGCATCTCTGCTGGTGCTAGGCGATAAGGCGATTTCGCTACTGGGGTAGCCCCTGGAACTAAGTCGATTCTGAACTCGACTTGGCGTTGTGGTGGTAATCCCGGTAGTTCTTCTGGGAAGAGATCGGGAAAGTCGCGTACTACTGGAATGCTCTTAATATCCTTTACTTCCTAATTCGTATCGACGATGTGTGCAAGAAATGTATGATAATCCTTTCGCAAACACCTTCGAGCTTGGATGCACGAAATGATGCGAAGGTTTGTACTTGATTTGTCACCGTAAATCACTAATGTTTCATCACTAGGAAGACTAAGACAGACTGCTTTCTCAAAGCAAATGATGTTGGCGCGAAGAAGACTTAACCAATCCATGCTGACTATGACGTCGAAACTTTTAATTTGGACCGGCATGAGGTTGATTGGGAAAGAATGACCGTCTAAAGTTAACGTACAGTCCATGCATATGTAGTTAGTGTTTTCCGTTTTTCCATTTGCCATTTCTACAGTGAATGATTTTTCTAACTTGCTAGGTTTATGTTTAAGTAAGTGAATAAAGTTTTGACTCACGAAGCTTCTCTCCGCTCCACTATCGAATAATATGCATGCATATGAATTATCGAGAAGGAACGTACCCGCAACTACAGTCGGATCAGCTACGGCTTCATCGTGGCGTATAGCCAAAACTCTTCCCACCCCGCCGGTATTTGCTGCCTTTGGGCAGTTTCTCTTGTAGTGGCCCACCTCGCCATAACCGTAGCAATTTTGGCCTACACCCGCGCTGGGAACTTGACTGATCGGCTTTGCGGGATCCTTGCAGAAACGGACAGTGTGTCCCTTTCTGTTGCAGTTGGAGCACTACATTTCCCGACAAGGTCCATGATGGTGATAAGTGCATTTGGTGCACTTTGGAAGGTTACCCCCATAAGGCTTTGTTGGGTAGGGATTTGTAGGAACGGTAGTAGGTACCGTAGCAGCATTCACTGAAACCAGTTGTTGTTTCTTCATGGATTCTTGGGAAGACCCACCCTTCCCTTTATTCCATAATCTCTCTTCCTGTTATTGTTGTTGTTGTTTCCTTTTTGTGGTTCTGGCGTAGAACCCGTTGAGTTCTGATGACCTCCGTAATCAACAAGAGATTCTGCCAGTTCCTTGGCACTTTCAAAAGTGTCAGGTTTTGAAGCTAACACGCTTGATCGAATTTGGGGCGACAGTCCCCAAATGTATCTCTCTATTTTCTTGCTCTCAGGAGCAATCATATATGGGCAAAGGATTGCCAGATCGCAGAATCTGTTGGTATAAGTTGCTATGTCAGTACCAATCATTCCAAGAGTCCAGAGTTTGTGCTTGAGTTTTTGAATCTCTCCTCGTGGACAGTATTCTCTCATCAGCATGATTTTTAAGCTCTCCCAACTTATGGAATTTGCCACTATCAGGGTAAGTACCTTAATGTGGCCATTCCACCAAGTTAAAGCCCTATCAGTAAGTGTGAAGGTTGCAAACTTGACTTTGTTGTGCTCGGGACAGGAGCAGATTTCAAAGACTGATTCTGTCCTTTCGATCCACTGCCCCAGAGTCATCACACCACCAGTTCCATTAAACATCCGGGGTTTGGCATTAGTAAAGTCTTTATAGGTGCATTCTCGGGATTACCCATGACTCTCGCCCTGGTTGGATGGGTGTGTGCCAGTTCCCGATCCAGTAGTACTCGGGTTATTGATCTGTGACATGGCAGCTGCTACAGCTGCGGTGACTGCTGCTTGGAACATGACAGCATCAAATTGAGGAGGTGGACGCGGTGGTGGTATAGGTGCTTCCCCACCGTTGTTCCGCCTTGGGTTCCTACGTAGAGGCATCCTTCAACTATAGGTTGAAAAGATAAAGATAAGAATTCCATAGCATAGAAACTGTATGTGTCTCATGAACTATATTGCTATAGCCCAACAACAGATGATAGCACGAGTCTCAAAATAGAAGAATGATAGTTATTTGTAAGACTGAAAATATGAAACAAGCATTTGGTTTTTCCATAACTTTTTAAGGATTGAATGAAATACTCCACGTAGTAATAATAGTGCCACTTATATTAATATAATAGTTAATACAATGATCACGAAAATTTGACCCCTATAAGGGTCTTCGATTACAAAGTTTAAGAAATTTAAAAACTTTTAGCCGAGGTCCTAACTTATAACAAAATTTGAGATTTTGGCAAGCACTACTTGCGACGTAGGTTGCGTTTGGAGCTTGACTCCGCATCCGATTGCTTCGGTTCCATTAGATGCCTATCAAAGGCGGCTTGTTGTTCCCTCAATTCGGCGAGGGCTGCAATCATTTGTGCTTGGAATGCCTCGGTCTGGAGTTGGGCATTGTCCTGAATTCAGTCCAGTCTACGGATGCCAGAAGTGTGAACCTGTACTTCCACGTTGACATCCCGAATCCGGCTAGCTTGAACTCCGGATTGGTAGGACTGATTGGCTAGTTTGCCCACCATTACTGGGAGTGCCCGATCAGCCGAACCTCCGCCGCGGACATCATAGAAGTCTCGGCACATGCTGTAGGGAGGGCGTAGGTTTTGTTGTTGGCTCCAATGGTGGAGGTGACTTCCCCAGACGGGAGTCGGTCCTTGAAAGTTCCTTACGAAGACAGGGGGTTGTGCGAGTGGTGGATTGATCACTTCCGGCTCTGAGTCGGTACTGGAGTCATCATCCAATTCTATGGGTTCTTCGTCCTCTTCGGGATCCTCTTCGATCCATCCCCCGTTGCCTTGGTTGGGATAGTAGGGGTCGTCGGGGTGGTGAAATCTAGCCATTTGACTGTACGAGAATAGGGTTTATAAGAATTGAATAATGTTTGGAACATGTAAGACTAAACAGGTATGTTAAGCTATTCTAAGAAATAAATACTCCTATAGTATTTAAATTTGTGTGTTTGATTCTCATGATGTTTTGGTAAGTTTTGACTTGTTGCTCACTACGAGCAATCCTCGATATATATTGATCCGACCTCGGACAAATATAGTTGATCATGCTATATTTCTCCCAAACCCGATTACATATATCGAGTCTTAATCGTAGTGTCCAACTTGTCTAAATACTTCTTGTATAGTTATAATCATGAAAATAAGTTTGTTGTATGTATGTATTTGTACTTTGATGAACTAACATTATAAGTTAAACGAAACGCGGCTTAGGCGTAAAACAAAAAAAATGTTTTATCAGAGAGTATTAGTCCCTTAAGCATTTATAGTTTGTATATTTTATGTGGTTCGATATACTTAGTTCACTATAAACATTGCTCTGATACCAATCTGTCACACCCCCAAACCGGAACGGCGGAAACGTTCGGGGGCGGATGACTTCATGTGGTAGCATAACAAATGAATACATAGTAAAGAAAGCAATACAACCATCATATATACAATTGAAAGCTTACATTGTTTAAAAACTACATGTTCAAAACCAATTACAATATGATGCCAAAATATGAGGTTAAACAGCGTCCCTTCTTCAAAAGCTGTTTGATACCTATAATTACTGAATCCCTGGGACATACAAGTAGTTTTGAAAGAGTAGATCAGCATTTAATTTGGTGAGTTTCATAAGTATTAAATGACAATGTTTGTATGAAATGAAATGTTTTGTTTTTGTTTGTTTGTTCCTAGAAAATCCCATATTTTCTACTAGCATAAATGTAGCCTTCTATCAAGACCAATGTTTGTTTCTAGAAAATGTATGTACGTATAAAATATCCAATATGTTTGAAAAACCTCGTAAATCAATGTATTTTTAATACCCCATGTGAGTTTTATAACCATACTATTGACTCAGATTGCCTATACACAACGTTCTTCAGGCGTTGGAATGTTCTGACGTTTGTCACCCCAAATGGTGGACTGCAGCTAACAGTTGGGGCGCGGGTTGTCAAGCCCGTATAGTTCTATACACAAACACCATGCTCCCCCTCCAAGGGATTCTGGTATATAATACAGGACTTGAAATGTGTACTCGAACGTACGTGAAGTTAATGTCTCACAAAACTTAGTATAAAAATAGATTTACGTGTTAAAATGTTCGTTTGTTCTTGTATGTGAAAGTGACTTCCTGAAAATCGTGTTTCTAGTATGTAAAAGTTAGTAATGTTCTCGTACAACTATACCTATTATAGCTTTCTATAAGTGTGTCTCGTTTGTTTAGAAATCCCTAGAAAATGAATCACTTGTTATGAAAGTATAGATTTTTATAGTGTCTAAGTTGGATACATATATATGTAATCTAAGCAGAGTGTTTAATTTATACATATATGACAACATTTTACATTTCAAAAGATATAATGTTATCGTGTTATATTTTACATACGAAAGTTCCCTATAAAGTTTATAAATCACATATGATTCTGTTGAATAAAAGTGTATAATAAAACTTTATATAACACACGATACAAAGCATTTATAAAATATTTAAAAGGGTTAATTAAGGGGTATGAACTCACTTGAAAGATCGAAGAAAGGTGAGATGAAAACCTGGCAGAATTTCTTCTCGGGAAAACGTATTTTCTCGGGATTCTCGGGAATCTCGGGAGTACAAACGACCTTCAGGACTTGAGCAAAGTGACCGGGGATTCGGGTTAGCACGGGCACGGAAAACGATGCAACAACGGAAGAGAAATGAGAGAGAATGGCCCTTTTCTTCAGAACCCTCGCATCCCTTTTATAGGGGGTGGGAACCGCCTCGGTACGCTGGGTGTATGCGGGTACACTGGGCGTACGCGTGCATCACGCATGACCAGATCCTCGACTGCCTCAGAGTTCGGATGGGACGGGGCATAGCTTCGCATAGACCCTGAGTACGTTGGGCGTAACTCGGATCGACTTGTTGACTCTTCCTTCGGATAATACCAAGATTAAATAATAAAATTAATATTTTATTTATTTAATAAACTTCTAAAACTCATATCTTCTTCATACGAACTCCGTTTTTGACGTTCTTTATATCCACGCGTAGGTGAGACTACGCTCTACAACTTTCGTTTAGATTCCGTCGGCAAATTTTGAAATTATTTTTATTATTTGTTTTTAAAAGGTCGCGTTAAGAAAATTTCGTTAGAAATTCATAACTTCTTTATCTGACGTCTGTTTTTGCCAGACTTTTTACCACTGAAATATCATTGTTGAGACCTTCGATTCTCGTTTAGGTCATTCCAGTCAAAAGTCGTTCGATCTCCGATTCGAGTTTTTAGTTGTCTGTCGCTAAGCCAAACTTGGAAAAATCATAACTTCAATATACGAAGTCGGATTTTGGCGTTCTTTTTCCGTACGATCACGGTTTAATGATATCAAACAGAGTAGGTAATTAAATAGTAACTTTTTGGACATTTTATTTTCGAAGTTAATTTCATTATCACAAAAGTGGTTACAATACTTGACTTTTTAGGTCATTACATAGAGTTGAAATATCGGGTTGTCACACCTAGGTCAAGAAGGGAATAATGTCATCTAAGAAGCCAAATTCAAGAGATGGATCGGTTAAACGAAGATCAGTTAATTCAAAGTCATCTCGACAGTCGGCTTCAAGTTCAAAAGTACGTGATAAGGCATCCATCCGATCGAACAAGAAATGGGTTAAACCCGACTACAGATGGGTACGATAGGTTAATACGCCCAAATTACCTAACAATTCTAAAATTTCTTCATCTTTTGTGTGTGACAAACAGGATATGTCGTGGAACAAAGTACCTTGCGTATATGATAACGGTCAACCCAAATTCAATATGGACTGGGTTCCACAGACCATCTAATCCCTCACTCTGTGCTGGAGCAACTATGGATGCATATCATCAGACTTCAGTTTGTTGATATTGGTTGTTCCTGGCACATGATAGAGGAAATCTCTCAACTGTACACCATTCAGAACTCACCTTGCAGTCTGAAAAGATAGTAGAAAAGAACATTGCTCCAAATGCCAACCCTGCATGTCACCTAAGTAACAAATAGTGACCTAAACTCAAAATACAGCTTAAAATACCCAAAATGTCCCTAATTCAAACTTAGTCAAAGTCAACGGTCAACGGTCAATGTTAAAGTCAACTCCAGCTAGTCTCCATTTCGTGGCTGCTAGTCGACGAAACATACAGGCGATTCACCAAATCTATAAATATCACGTGTGTAGTGGTCAGGCCAAACAGCATCATAACGAACTCGTAATAACCGTAACGAGTCTGAAATGCTGTCTTTTCCATGTCCTCTTCTTTAACCCTCATTTGCTGATACCCTGACCTCAAATCAATCTTGGAGAACCACAATGCACCCAACAACTAATACACAATGACATCAATCCGTGGAAGTAGGTAACAGTTCTTTACCGTTAACTTGTTCAATACCCTATAATCGATACACATGCGGAGGGACCCATCCTTCTTCTTCACAATAAAGATCGGCGTTCCCCAAGGTGAATTACTCAGTCTGATAAACTTCTTACCCAACAGCTCCAGAAGCTAAGAGAACAACTAATACATCTCCAGTGGTGCTAATCGGTACAACACCATAGAAATGAGAGCCACGCCAAGGACCATATCATTCCTGAACTCACCTTACCTCTTAGAAGGCACACCGGGTAATTCCTCTGGAAACACATCTGGGAACTCTCTGACTATAGGCACATCTAAAACCAAAATATCCTTCTGAACCCGACTGTTAACCACATATGGAAGGTAACCCATACACCCATGATGCAGATACCGCCGAGCCCTGGCAGTAGAACAAAAGGCTAATCCAACTCTGGTAGTTTCTCTATAAAAAATCAGTTCTCCCCCACTTCGGGTTTGAAATACCACCTGCGGACCAATCATCGTTCAGAAGCAATGTAATTATTATTTTTATTAATTAGTCAATGAAGTTAACATAATTAAAGTCTATATTTACGGAAGTTGGCATTTGTTCGGAAGAAAACTACGCATAGCATCATTTTCATCACATGCATCCACCATCTTCATATGTTTGCTTCATTCTTGCAATTGTGTTCGTTTTTTGGACATTCCTCCTTTGGCCTTGAAGCTATATTCATCAGCCATGTACGGCAACATATCTTTTGCATCTTTGTAAATTAAATCATACCCTCGATCATATTTATATATTTCTATATTGTAGTATTGGTAATCCTATTTGAATGTTTTCCTTCAAGTTGTCTCTAAAGTTATATTAATCAAGAAAAGTAATTTGAAGGTTAGCAACTCTCTTCTTTAAATTTTTTTTATCTAATTTATGAATGTGTTCTATTTAGTTTCTGTTCTTTTTTTTTTCTTTGTGCTTTAATATAGTTTTTTAAATGTATTTTTCAATTTGTTGCATCTTTGTAAATTAAATCATACCCCTGATCACATTTATATATGACAGAAAAAGGTATGTAAAGTTGTTCCGGTCTCATATATGACAATCCATATGGATTTCAATAGGAGTTGTAAATATTGACTGTGAAACAAAGAAACTTTGATGCTTAAGAAAACAGATAAATAAGAAGAGAATAACGAAAAGCTTTTTATTAATAAGCAAAAGAAAGTTTCTACTTGCTACAATAAACCAATGACCCTTATTTATACTAATCTAAAAAGAGTCATACTCAAACACATATAAAAACCATAAAAATAAACTTTCCTAAAAGGTGAGACTTTCCTATTAAACCTATGGATCAAAACCAATTAACCAATAATCACCCCCTTTAATTGGTTTAATCATACCACTCATTCACAACAATGTTAAATCATCGTCTTCCCGAACTAGCCCGAATTTTCCCGGACACACGACCTCCATTTTAGTCACATCTAAAGTCTTCCAATGACCCGTTCTAATTATTAAGAACACATGTGACATATACCATGGCATCTTGTTGGACGTGTTTGCTACCATCTACACTTTTCCCAGATTCACGACCTCTCCCCGGCCAGATCGAAAGCCATCTTATTTGAACTTTCACCGCCATATTGTTCACACTATGTTGTTTCTCCAATCTCTTCCTTTGTTTCAATTACCGTTCTTCAAAGAGGCATCTTCACCGACTAAGCAAACAAAGCCACCCGCTATACCATTTTCTTTCAACCTGCGAAACTAACTGAATCCAAAGCTACCTACTTTGACGGATCCTTCCAGCCCGCTTTTCACATACTTATATCGGTATCCCTTTATCACGAACAAGTCGAACTTTATTCCTCGCTAATCATTGTTGTCCAATTAATGTAAACACAACCCTTTGATTTTTTCTGCCTTTTGATTTCCAATAAACATCTTATTCTCTTTTTTGACAGCCCCGACCTAATCAAACTTTTTCCGAGAGCACTTTTCCACTGAACAAAAAAACAAGGTCACAACCACCTTTATCGTCTTTCGTCACCTGCAAAATGAACTGAATCAAAGACACCCGCTTTGACGTATTCCCATCCGTTTATTTTGCGCCTCCGATTAGTCTCTCTCTACCTTAGAACAAGATCGATCAAGAAAAATCAGGGCTGATGTTGAGATGCTTCAACTCGCGCTCAAAAACAATCCCCACCCCTTAAACCAAAACCAATTCCCGCTACGTCTGCTCCGCAACGAAAGGCTACACTTTTCTTGAAACTGACTCTCAAACCGGTTGCCCTACGTTTTCACGAGCCCTAGGCTCTGATACCTAGTATAAAACAAAGAAACCTTGATGCTTAAGAAAACAGCTGAATAAGAAGAAAATAACCAAAACCTTTTTATTAATAAGCAAAAGAAAGTTATTGCTTGCTACAATAAACCAACAACCCTTAATTATACTAATCTAAAAAGATTCATACTCAAACAAAAATAAAACACATAAAAATAAACTTTCCTAAAAGATAAGACTTTCCTATTAAACCTATGTATCAAAACCAATTAACCTACATTAACGGTTGTAATACTTTTACCCATCTAATATCGGTGGCGGACGCAGAATGTTATAGTAGGGGTGACACTAAAAAAATTACGAAAAAAAACTACATTAGTAGTGGCACTCGTATTTAAGCTGGTGCACCTAATCAAAAAATATATAGTATTCGAACTAAATATTCTTATTTTGTTTTGGTTCGAGGAAAACAAAAGTTTTATTTGAATGATTTGTAGGTTTAGTTTAAGACTTGAGAAAGTAAAGATAAAGGCCGAAGAAAACCATGTATAGATAGAGGCTCAAGAAAACCATAAAAAAAACAAATATGTTCTTCATGACTAGTGATAGATTTTAAAGGATGTATTATTTGATATAATTTTTTTTTTGTGTATATTCTTCAAGAATGATGACATATTCTTAAAGAATATAGTGTAAACGATTATGTATATTTTTCAAAACGTTGTATATATATTATTGTTTTATGTTATAAAAATTATTTTTTTTGTTATAAGAACACTTCTTTTTTTATAGTATATATAGTTAATTATAGTTCAATACATTTGTTTTAAAGAATGATATATTATTGTGTAATATATACAAGTGTATTATTTAATAATGTTAGTTTTCAAAAAATCATATTCTTTAAAAATGAAAAAAGTTATTTTTTGTAATTAAATCATATGGTTTGAAAAAATATAAGACAAAATTGCAAAAATGGTCTCTATGGTATGCATTTTTTGGGGTTTTCGTCCAAACCTCGATATTTTTTGTTCCATGGTCCTTTTGACCATGTTTCTATGTCGAAATGGTCCATGTTAAACTAAAAATTACTAATATATCCTTTTAATTTGTTTTTCTCACTTTCTTAAAATTTTTATCCTTTATTTTAATATTAATGTAATTAAAAAATAGAATGGGCCCACCCTCTCTCTCTCTCTCTCTCTCTCTCTCTCTCTCTCTCTCTCTCTCTCTCTCTCTCTCTCTCTCTCTCTCTCTCTCTCTCTCTCTCTCTCTCTCTCTCTCTCTCTCTCTCTCTCTCTCTCTCTCTCTCTCTCTCTCTCTCTCTCTCTCTCTCTCTCTCTCTCTCTCTCATTGACCTAAAACATAAATATAAAAATAGATTTGTGCTTTAACAAAAATAGGGAAAGCATTATTATGACCTAACAATTGTGAAATGAAATCGTTGTATTGTATGGAATTTCATGGTCCTGGTGGAGTATCAGTAATGGTGATATCATGGGTCTTAATTCTCCACACACTATGGAAAATGGTTGAGATGCACATTGAGATCGGGCAACACATTTTGGGGGGAAAACTCGGTCGATACATCGTCGTTCCACAGCAGCTCATCGTTGAAGTCGGTGTCAACATAGTGTACATGGTGACCGGAGGGATTTAATCAATGGCCGTCATTCTCTCACACCCACTGTGGAAAAGCTAGAAAAACAGCGGTTTGATTTGATGATGAAAATCTAAAGGAACTCGAAGAACAAGAAGCAAGGATTTTACATAAACCCAAACAAAATCGCTTCAGCTGTTTTTGAAATTTGAAAATAAAGAATTTGAATCTTTTTTTTTAATTTCCCCTTGGATCTGCCCATCTATTTCCAGATATCGGGATTACTTTTTCTCTCTAGGAGCACCAGGGGAGTCGTCCCCTTCTACCAGCACCATGAAAGCAGCTTCCTATAATTTCCTGCTAACTTGTGAAGATTAATATGGATTTTAGAGAAAATATATTTGAAGAGATGATTATGGAAAAGAATGGTCTGGTTTCAAAGATTTGGGTGTGAAGAAGGCGAAAGGGGTTTGAGAGAGAGAAAGGGAGAGAGAGTAGAGTGGGTTCGAGGTAGGGATTATCTATAGTCACCACTTCGATTTGGGTTGTTGATCTCACTGTCTCGATTTGTTTATCTTCACAAACAATTAGCATAAGAATTGGGTTGTTTTTGGGTTCTTATTTTGGTTTACAACTTTGATTTTCATCAGAGAACAATGGTGGTTTCAAGGTTTGAGAGAGAGAGAGAGAAAAAAAAAAAAAAAAAAAAAAAAAGAGAGTGAGAGAGTAGTGGGCCTCCTTATTTAATGTGTTTTAACATTAAAATTTAAATAAAAATAAAAATAAAGTGTTTAAAAAATGAAAAAAACAAATTAAAAGGGTAGATTGGTCTTTTTAAGTCTAACAGAGACCAATTTTACAATGAAACTAGCCGAAAAGGACGATAAAACCAAAAACATTGAGGTATGGACGAAAACTGCAAAAAAATACATACCACAGGGGCCATTTTTTTTTTGCAGTTTTATCAATATATAAAAATCCGTTTATATGTCTTAAATGAAGTCATAATCCCAAAAAATATGATTTTAATTTAAATTTGTTGAATAAAATATGAGATTTGACTTTATTTTTATTAATTAATTTGACTTATTTGTCTAAAATTTATTCTTATTTCTCTCTATTAATAAAATGTCATATTTTCTTTTAAAATAAATAAAATTATTAATTAATTTGACTTATTTGCCTACTGCTTCGCTACCGACAAATCTCCAAGAAATTCATAGCCATATGTAACCAAAGGTGAGATGGACACCTAAACAAATTATCATATTCTATAGTCACAACCAAACAAGAACATGCAAGAAAGCCTAGATCAAGAGTTCTCAGTCTATCCTACGTGACTACATACAACCCCTTGGGTATCCTATTAGATGATAATCAGCCTATTGGTGCCTTCGACCTATGGGCACAGTGAGGAAAACTCACCTAAAACGAAGTACCCCGAGACAATGCGACCCCTCCTTTTCTATATTGATCGCTCCCACGAACCTACTAGCACCAAAACATTATAGAATCTTAACCAACAACCCTAAGCCTTCAAGCATGACTCAAAGTCAAATTGGTCAAAAAGTCAACTTTCAACGATTAATAAAAGTTAATGGTCAACAGGTTAACTGCTTGCACGACGTGACAACCTCTTGGTTACATCGTGACCAGATAAGGACAAAATAATTGTGAGTCTTTAATTGTCACGGCGTGACAGACACCTAGTCACATCATGAGAACTAGCTGAAAGGCAACTTGATGCAGTACGCTCTTAATCCATTAAGCCACAGACTCATCTCCTCTAGAAGGATTCATTACACCTCAAAAACCATAAAAATCGATGCTTTGAGGGCTTGCATGCCCAATGTAAGTATTGAGTTCAAATAAGGTCATTTATGAAGAAATAAGTAGGTCAACGCCTCAAGCAAGAGCTCAAACTTCACTAAACTTTAGATCTAGCTCAACTAACCACCAAGGGACACTAAGGACCCATAAAGTTGCCAACTTTATGGAATCTCAACACTCAAACTCATCTATCCATGGACAATAAAGAATAAAACTCTAGATCTACCAACATACCATAAAGCATGAAGCTTAAATATCCACAAAGGTCTATACAAGTTGCTAGCAGACGCTATTGAGGCTTGCAAGCTGAAACTATGCTCCAAAGATGATCCATTCACCTTCACCTTCAGGTCACCAACTGCTCAAGAACTTATAGATAGGCCTAGCATTCGTTTGAAACGAGTAGAAGCTGAAGAAGATACCCTAGGTCATGAGATAAGATCCTTAAATATGGAGAGAACCCTAAAATTTGTGGGCTTGTATTGCAACCATCCTCATAACGTGACCATCCTTTTCTCAGATCGAGACAAGCCCTTAAGGATACGCATTTTCATGTTAACTTGTCATGTTGTGACATCCGGTTTTACCCAACAACCATGTATTTGACTCCTTAATGCCTAAACCTGATTCTGGAAACTGGATGTTAAAGGTATTAAAGACGAATTTGACAAAGATGAATCTGCCTCCAATAAAACGCCTAAACTTTTCATGCTAAGAGTTTAGCTTTGAATAACATAATAATGGAATTCCAAGCATTCACCCTACTCATATTCTCTGGTTTAGGTAACCAAAATAAGAGTAATGTTATCTCAATGTAAGAGAGTAATAAAAAAGAGTAGTGAAATGAACGATTGAAAATAAAGTTTAGGGTGATGTAGCTAACTTACAACAAAAGTAATGAACTAAGCGTGTACAGGATTTAATTTATTATTCAGAAATAAGTAATCTGAATAGAAATTTCAAAATTCCAGACAAACAAATACATATTTAGTCGCTTAAATACATACATAGCTCAATAAATACAAAAAAAAAATTATATGAATAAACCGATAACAATATATGTGAAACAAAATTAAGGAGAATATAAGAAACGTTTAAGAATCCTTTCAATCAATTAAAAAAAGAAGTTAAAGTTGGTACGACGTTGACTGCTCGGCATGATTTCCTGATCTGGCCTTGTTTCCCGGTAAGAACTTGGGTGGCACCAAGCTTAACCATGGCCTGACCGAACCGGGCGTTGAAATCGGAGGAACGCGCAATGGCTGCAACTGTGGACTTGCTGAGGCGGTCTGATGCCAAATCTTGATCAAATTGAAGAACTCCTCTACCCATAATAATTTGACTGTAGAAAGATTTGTCCACAACTGCAGAGCTAAAAGGGTTTTGATCCAAGTTGGCAGTGGGATCCGCTGTCGTGTTCTGAGGGCATTTACTCTTCAACGATGATAACAGCGATAAATCCATGGATGGGTCTGGTTTCCCAGTGTTCTTGTAATTGTAAAGACGGTCTTTAAACAATGAACAATGAGCGATTCCGATAGTGTGACCACCTGTACATTACACACGTTAAGCAAATTTTTGATGCTTAATATTGATAAGAAGTTGGTGAATTAATTACCAAGGAGATAGATCATGTCGGTGGCTGTGAATCCCTTGAGAGCAAATGCTCGAATGGCACTTGACACCGAAGAAGTAGGAGGTGGGAGGGTTAGAGCATTCTGTGCAAGAGACACAAGTCCATCCCTTCTTCCTGTTTGGACACTGTATCTAGCTCCACCGCTCTGCATTTATAATTACATTATCTTAAGGTTATTTTGGTGCATTTAATATTGGTGAATGGACAAATTAAAGCTTTTGTTTCTTACGAAGGAGACGACGTCTCTTGTAGCCATAACGATTATATCAGCACAAGAAACCACTCCAGGGCAAACATTCTCGACAGCGGCTTTGGCAGCATCAATGACATCATAGCCTCTAACGCTTAAATTCGGGGGTGAGGTTTTCTCTGTGTTGGGTCCGTCTAGTAGGATGGACGCATCGCAACCCTTTTGGTTCATGAAAAGTTAGAATCAAAAAAACCAACACAAAAACCAGCAAGTAGCTGGCCATGGAAGAGTACATGCACCAAAGGAAGCAATAAACAAACAAAGAACAACTAGTAGGGACAAGCAGCACCAAAACCACTACCAATAGATAGACATGGAAGTCTTTAAGGAAGTATACAACTGAATTGTGATATGAAATGAACTCACATTGACAAAGCAATCATGAAACTGCATGCGGATGAGAGCGGGAGCGATTTTTCTGTTAGTGAGATACTTGCTGTAGACTGTCCTTCTTACGATATCTTCAACATCTGAAGTTCGGCATTTGCCATTGTAGAACCCATACTGGAGACCACCATAGCCGAGACTACCATAGCAGTGACCAACGAGGTTGAAGAAGACGACCCCTACTGCTAATAAGACTATTTTACTGTTTGTCATAGACATTTTCGTATTCAAGTTCTTAAATGAATTTGGGTGAAGAACAATAAATGATTCTTGGGTACTTATAAGGATGAGAAACTAAGATTACCGCTTCAATGGCTTTCACGACTTTGTTCGTCTTGTACATTTAGGGAAGACGTGTGGGCATCATTGTTTGAGATTAAAAATTTCATTTATTTATTCATACTTCATTCTTGAAATGTTATTAAAAGAGCTTTATTTATTTCAATTATATGTTTAATATATTATTTAATGAGTAGATAGTTGTGCTTGTGTCCGTTTTTCTTTTTTGTGTGGGTATTTGGTAACTCTACGTGTGGCCCTTATATATCAACTAGTTCGTCATGTGAGTTGACGTTTAAATAATTTTTTTCGAAACACAAACACAAAAAAACTATCTACACTACTCTTAAACTATTCATTTGGTCTTTAGACGTAGACGCTGTAACATCTTTAACATTTGGCTGATAGACATCCTTCCATAAATATTTGATATTGCTGGGGTACAAACCTTTTCTTTTACTTCTTAGAATAAACTACACGAATGATTCATATGATTCGAGGTAATTTCACATTTGCTATGTAACGGATCGTCGCTATAATATGTTTTCGTTGTGACTTTGGTCTCTCTCTAAAATGAACTGACTATATTACTCTTCTTTAAAACTTTTATATTTTTTTATTTGTTTATTTTTTATAAAAAAATGTTAAATAAATAAGATGATTTTTTTTAACTCGGATTGTCCATATGATATGATATGTTTTGTTTGTGTTTGGTCTCACTGAAATGGAATGACTATATTACGCTCCTTTATTATTATTTTTTTAAACTTTTTTTTTATTGTTTTTATTGTTTATTTTTTATTAAAAAATGTTTAATACATACGATGAATCCCACCACTTACCTTAATTCTCAACCTTTCTCCTTAATAACTTCAAAGTTGACATTACCCTTCCATCAGAAGGTCCCTTTTAATTACTACCCCTTCTCTATTGTAATATATATGCCTTGAAACTTACCAAGGTGGGTCTAATCATCACTGATGCTAACACGAACCTCCTAAAACCGTTACATTTAGGAATTTAACTTTAAGGGTTTTGATTCATCACGATTATGGTAGTTGTTGTCGGAGGTCTCACGTTCCCTTGCACTGTTACCGCTCAATTTCACATTCTTTCTCTATAAAATTTTCATTAACACCCTTATCGGAAACCGTTTCATCTACATGTTTCAAAACAATGAAGGTTAGTAGTGAGATCTAAAGGTTGCAAAATGAAACGTCCTAAAAATCAAGACCAAAAATTTCATTTTAATTCATTAAAAAACCATAGTTATCAAATCAGAGTATCTTCTCAAAAAACTTATTTCTTACATCAGAGTAAAACATCTTAGACAAAACATCATGGTGTGTGTAATGCAGTCATCCCGACTCCTCCCTCTGCTACCGGAAGTACCTGAAACCAAAACTGAAAACCGTAAGCATGAAGCTTAATGAGTTCCCCAATCTACCACATAGCATACGTATAACCACATATTGGGCCCCCGCCCGGTGCATCGGGACTTGCCCGACATCAGACTCGCTCCAACATCGGGCCCCGCCCGACATCAGGCCTCGCCTGGCATCGAGCCCCGCTCGATATACAAATCTGTCTCTCTTAGGCCCCGCCTATCTCTGGGCCTCACCCGCTATACACTTACAAACATAGAACATATTAGCACATAAAGAAACATACTCTACTGTACTTCTGTTCGAAGGCCTTACCTAACTTGGGCCCCGCCCCTGGTCTACTACTAATGAGCTATGGAACCCCATCCACACTCCTGCTGTCAGTGAGATACGGGCCCTCGCCCACACTCACTGCTCTCGGGCCTCACCCCTACTCTGTTAAAATTGAGATATTGAACCCTATCCATACTCAGCTAGTGACGAGATACGGGACGTCGCCCACACTCACCTCCCTACCATGCACATATAAGTATCACAAATACAACAAGTATAGTCTAACATGCACATATAGATCTTCCTCGGGCTTACCCCAGCATTGGACCCTAGTCTGGAACATACTACCATATAAACATACTTCAGGCTTGCCCCGACATCGGACCTCGGTCTTGAACCAATTGTACTAACACATGCAAGAATCACAAAGACCTCTAGCATACTACCATTCCTCGGCCCTCGCCCGGCATCGGATCGTGATCCGAAGCATATAACATACAGTGCCTAGGGCTAACCCTCGAGCCTTCCTACTATACACAAACATAATGGGTCGGCATTGTGGCCTTAGACCCATGCACATAGTGAGGAAACTAACCTTGAAATGTTGGAGTGCTACTGATACCCCCTTTGGCTGCTATTTGGCGATTCCCGAGCTGCTGATCCTTTGACTCCTCGAGCTACCAATACCAAAATATAACTTAGTCTGAATCAATTATCCTTCTTAGGGTAAAATCACCGTTTTACCCCCCTTAGGCCAACTTGGTCCTTTTCTAAGGCCCAAACCATGATCTACAAAGGCCCGACACTAGGTAGGCTTTACAAGCCCACTAGAGGCCCACTAATGGCCCAATTTGCTAAATTGGGCCCAATCCCTCTAATAGGTCTTACCGTAAGCCCAAACATCTTTTTGGCCCACGTTATCTGACTTCTGATGGCCCAGTAAGGCCCAAAGAACCAAAATCCTTTGCATGGCCCAAACAAGGCCCAAAAAAAGCCAAATACATATATGATTCGTACGCTGGGCGTACTCCTATGTATGCTAAGCGTACAAGCTAAATGGTGTGTACGCTGGGCGTACCTGCATGTACGCTTAACGTACTCCCCTGTTAAGTCACCTTCCCATTAAGTGCTTAATACTATACTCTAGAAGCTAAAAACACAGATCCAAGTCGTTTTCAACATCTTAAACTATAAAGTCCCTCACTTGGTGGCTTGCAACCCACCAACATAGCCCAAACTTGAAATGTGATAACTAACTTCCATGGAAATGGTCTTAACTTATGCATGAACCCATTAGGACATCCAAGATGGCAACTTTTGGCCTTAGGGACTCATTTAGAACTAAGAGTAGCAACTCCAAGTCCTAGAAATCGGATTGAACCTTAAAGCTTCAACCTTTGGACCAAAATGGTCCAAAAACTCAATCTAAGAGATCTAAGGAGGTAATCACCAAGTTTAGATCTTTATACCTTGAAATGGTTAGAAACGAAGCAACAACCCCAGATCTACAACCTCTCCTTTGAACCACCACCTTGCCTTGCTCCTTTCTTGTTTGGAAAATGGATCCACAACACCAAGATGCTTCTCTAGTGGCCTTCTAAGCTCCAAGAACACTCAAATATGAATTAGGGTTTTGTAGTAGCTCTTTTAGGGTGGAAATTAAGGCTGGCCTTCGAGACATAAGGTTCTTTATATAGGGCTTAACCCTAAAATTAGGGTCTAGGAACTCTGAGTGTACGCTAGGCGTACGCCCCTCCGCACCCGCGACCATTCTCCTTTATACGTTGGGCGTAACCTAGCTTACGTTGGGCGTACACTCGCATCTACCACCTTGCATGTAAGCTCCTTTCTTGCCATATTTCCTCATTAAGGACCAATTTTGCCAATTACTTCAAAGTGCTATAACTCCTTCATTCTAAGTCCGTTTCTGACGAACTTTATACCCACAAAAAGGTGGCAAGAAGCCCAACGGTCCTAACTACCCACCCAAACCTTAAAACCTTTCGAATAAAACCCAAGGCCCATAAAAGACCCCGTCGCTTATACCCTGGGCCTCAGAAACCACAACCAAAGTACTTTTCAAAACGGGGTGTTACACAAAACCTTTTCATCTACATGTTTCAAAATCTCATCGGAAACTGTTTAATCTACATGTTTCAAAACAAGAAACTTTATTTTCCTGAGTATTTCGATTTTTATATCTCTAAGAGTTGGTGTAAGTTGTGTTTAAATATGATGTCTGTTGTGCTACCTTTTTGATGTATATCTTGTCTATCCTTGTATCATGGATGTACCCTTAGACGACTAGGGGTTATCTCCTTGCCAATGATGAGGTATTGGATCTTTTATTGAGAAATTGAAATCAAATTTTCCATATGTACCATGTGTTTGGTTTTGTAGGTTGTCATGGATTTGATGTTTGTGGTGTGCTCTGATTGCAAGTATTTATTAGTATTTCCTTTTGCCTCTATGTTCGTCACGTTTGGAAGATGGTTTTCCTACCTTGTATTTGGCTTTCCAACTCCATTCTATGTCAGATAGGTTCCTTTTAAGTAACTTATCTTCTATTTCTATTTTGAGCAATGCACAGTCAGTGGTCTTGTGACCCTAACTTTTATGATACTTGTATATGTAGATTTTCTTCAGGAATATTTATCAAAGGTCTTTTCTACTACTAGATATACTTTGGATCCTGAGTTTTGTCTTTCCTCTTTATGAAATGGATTTTTTTTGGGGGGGGGGGGGGGGGGGTTCCCCTTTATTATACACTCTATGGTTGTGTAAAGGTCCTTCGTGGTTGTTGTGGAGTTCGCTTCTCTTTGCATAGGAGTCTGCTATAGCCTTAAGGTTGTTTCCTAGATGTTCCCTCTTCTTATCACAAGAAATGTTAGACCCTTACCCGAGTTCACATTGAGTTTGGTATGGTGCTCTTAAGAACTTCTTTGACAATACTACAGGTACAAGGCCCCATAGGAAGGCTCCTATGAATAACATGCCATCTTGTTCGAGGACATCTAGTATTGTCGTGTTGAATCGTTTAAAGTAATCCTTCACATATTCTCCTTCCCTTTGTTTTCATCCCATGATGAAGTAGGTATCCCATCTATACTTTTGGAGTTGCATGAAATTCGTAAGAAAAAGTTGCTTCAATTTCTCGAAGTTGTGAATGATACTTGGCGGGAGACTCTTAAACCAAGTGTATGCATTCCCACAAAGGGATGTTGCGAAGTATGTACACCAGAACCATTTTCATAGCATAGGGATTTCATATACCAATCATAGCTTTCGATGTGGCTAGTCATGTTTTTCCATTTTAGGTTTTTAGTGTAGGGAGTTCGGATGTAGTAGGCATGTATGGGTAGGTACATGACAAGTTATATGGTTTCATGGATGGGGATGTACTGCCCGTGGCGGTGTTTCTATGGTTGAGTTTTTGGATGATATATGTGTTGGATAAGGTATCTAAGTCAATAACTATATTTAGTATGTACTTGACCCGGCTTGGCATTGTCCATTTGGGTTGCATGGCATTTCAACAATTCGATAGAGAAAATCAGAATAAGGACACTTATGATTTGTTAATATATTCTAATATATTAATATGAAATCATATTATTTAATTAGTATTAATCAAGAATTAATTTGGAATTAATTTTTTGATAAAAAGAGACTACTTAAATATGTGGGGATTGATTATGTAAATCTTTCATTCTTATATAATGGGCTTATGGTCCATGATTCACTAAATTGGGCTAGGACCCGTTGGGTGCTCCATAGATGCTCCATGGAGGTTAAAACCCATGGATCATGGGGGAAATGAAAAACCATGCACATTAGGTTTTATATGGTGTGACTCTACATGTGACACACTATATAAAGAACCTCATATGGAGCAAAATCGGCATCTAAGACAAAAAAAGGTGAGGGCTAGTCGATTTTGTGATCAAGTGTACTTCTCTCAAGTTAGTCCAAGATTTGTGGTGTTGTACGAAGCATTTGAGGCATCACATTTGTGGGGCTAGGGTCACAAGGTCTTTAGGAATCCAAGCAACAAGAAAGGTATGTCATTCTTCTAATTTTTATATTACAAGCACCCCCATTGTATGCTAGTTAGAATGAGAACCTTGGAAAAATCTTATTTGCATGTATATTAGAGAAAACATAGATCCAAGGTTTCTAGGGTTGCATGTACATCGTAGGAGTGTTAGAATGCTCAAAATCCATCAGTGGTATAAGAGCCTAGGCTGGTTTTCTATATACTTGATGCAAACTGCTTGAAAAATTCAAATTTCTACAATCTGTACAGTGAACTCGCCGAGCCCACGGGGGGACTCGATGAGTCCAAGTGTAAATTCATCCTACTCGTCGAGTAGGTTCTAGCACTCGGCGAATAGGAGGCCATATGTGCAATTTTTCGAGTTTTGTGGCTGGAAATGGACTAGAATCATTACCCTAAACTATTTTGGACTTATAAAACCTATTTTTGATGTGGTAATGATTATGCTAATCTACTTTCAATGGTTATTATCAAATTTTCAAGTTTTATATGTGTTTATATGATTCTTGAAATTGTTGATATGAATATTCATCCTTATGAGCTTTGGTAGATCATAAGAATTATTTGCAAATTGTTTGTTAGTGTAATTCTTGATCTTAATGCCTATTAATGGACTCCATAACTTGTCCTCAAGTTATGGAATCCCAAAAGTCTTTTCTTTAAAGCCATTAAAATTAATAAGTTATTGAATATGAAAGGTTTTAAATAGTTTCAGAACTTGTCCTCAAGTTTTCGAATTTGTAAAGTCAGTTTAGAAAACTTTAATTCCAAACCCTAGATTTTTAAAAGTTAAAATTCAACCCTTGTACTTTATAGTATTATATATATATATATATATATATATATATATATATATATATATATATATATATATATATATATATATATATATACATACATACATACGAGTTTATAACCCGTGAGAACCACGGTTATAAAATTAATTAAACTTTCATATTAAAAAATCAAAATTATTAATCAATTACTTCAAATAAATTATTATTTAAGAGATATTTTTTAGTTATATAAAATTATAATCATTGATTTAAATAAATACGTGAAGTTATACCACCTTATAATTTGTGTTAATTTTATTTTATTTGTTAATCTAATGTTATTAATTTAATTCAATTAAAGTGAAAAAAAAATAAAATTTAATGTAGTTAGGGTGGGAAATTTAAAATTTGAAATGGATAATTAATATGTTGACAAGTGTCATTATATGAGACATATATTATTAATGAGGGGTTCTAATATAGTGACACTTGTCAATAGGAGAATAAATCTATTCATTTATTAGAATAGTGATATATATATATATATATATATATATATATATATATATATATATATATATATATATATATATAAGAGCAAGTCAGTTTTACCGTTAGTAGGCCTCATTCACGATGCCAGTGTATAAGGGGGTTATAAGGTTGTTGCCTATAAAATAACAGCTTAATGGATGTCCACTCACACCCACCACTTCCTTGGATGTTGGAGGGTCGTTAGCCGAACGAGTAGGACAAGGACTATAATTCTCATTAAAAGTATTATGATAAATATAAAGTAACTAAACCTTTTATAAATTCCCAAACTTAGTTGCTTTAGGACAATGTGAATTTGGTGTTATCCCATGAAATTACACTTTGTACCTTACCAGGCCTTTAGTGGAGCGTGTGTGGGTAACCGACACACTAACATGCACTAGTAAGAGTGGCACAGGGTGATTTAATGTTTATCATAGATCGGTGGAGCGTGTGTGAGTAACCGGCACATTGACTAGGTGATTAAGATTAAGGGTACCAAATAAATTTGCATGGTTATTCACAGCTTGTTTGTGATCCTTGGCATCCAAGTCACAAACTTGAGAGAGCACAATCAATATTTAAACTTGCCATTGAAAAGTTCAATGAATCTCAAAAGATCTTGGAGTTTCAATCCAATTAAAACCTAATAATTTATTTCGTTTTCATGGTGGAAATTGGTGAATCGTCATTCACCTACCTTCAAATATGTTATAGCTTGGATTATGACATCCCTCTTCCAAGTTATAAAGTATTGTGTTGGTTCCTAGCCTTAATATTACATTTGGGTGTCTTATTAAGGATCCTATATCTAATCTAAACTTGTCTTCTTTTTTTTTCAGATGTCTTCCAATAATGTTGCTTCTAGCTCAACCCTTACCGACTCCTTTTCTCTCATGAACATTTGTAGGAGAGTCATCTTCGATGATTCAAACTTTAATTATTGGATCAGGAACATCAGGATGGTCATGCGTTACGAGGACAAGGAATATTTCCTCGATAAGGAGTTGAAACATATTGATGAGTCTACTGCTACTCTAGAGGAGATCGCTGACTTTAGGGCACATGAGAGAGATGCTACCAAAGTGGCATGTATCATGGGTGTCACAATGACAGTTGAACTCCAAAAGTCCTATGAAGAATTTTACCCTTTTGAGATGCACATGGAGTTGATGGACCGCTACCATCAGAGTGCTCGTCAAGAGAGGTATGAAATAATCACTTCCATGATAACAACCCGAATGAAGGATGGTGAATCCATCATGGCCACATTCAGAAAATGCAAAGGTTTGTGGACTGTTTGCTGAAGTTCAATGTGAACTTCCCCGAGGAGTTAGCTATTAACATCATACTGCACTCCTTACCTACTTGTTATGATCATTTCCGAACGACCTATCACATGAACAAGGAGGAGTGCACATTCAGCAAACTTCAAGGACTTTTGAAGACCGCCGAAACCGGTCTCAAAAGTAAATCGGTTGTTACAACACCTACTCCTAACACCGCCCCTGTTTTGGCAATCGGGCAAAGTAGAGGGAAGAAGAGGAAGAACCCCTCGAAGAGTACCAAGGGAAATTCTCTTGATGGCTCCACTTCAGGTGGAACCAAAGGTGGTTCTGTCACACCTTCTTCCAACCCAAAGGAAGCTCAATGATTCTATTGTTAGGAAAAGGGGCACTGGAAACGAAACTGCCCGAAGTACCTCCAAGATGTTAAGGATGGGAAGGTCAAACCTACCCATGCAGGTATTTACACTATATTGTCTAATAACTCACCACATACTAATAATTCTTGCGTCCTTTATATAAGTTATGGTATTCATATATGTTCCAATTTGCAGGGCCTAAGAAGAAGTGAGGATGTATAGCACGGAAAGATAAACTTGATCATGGGGAACAGGAAAGCTTCACCTGTCACCAAGATTGGAGTTTATTCTTTGTTGCTAAGTAGTGGTTTAGTGTTATATTTGAATAAGTGTTGTTACTCATCCAAAATGGCAAGAAATATTATATATTTTCACGATTTGTACAAACAAGGATTTACTTTTTCATTTGATAATGAATGTGGTGGTATTGATGCTTTTTATAATGATATTCTTTATTTTAAATCATTACCTTGTGATGGTGTAAATGAAACTGTGTCGGTTGAAGATAACTTAGGAAATACTGTATTGCATATCGATTCTTCCACTCGTTTGGATAAAGTATCTTTGTGGCATTTTCGTCTTGGACATGTTAACAAGAAGCGCATAGGCCAACTCTAGAAGGCTGGACTCTTGGAGTCATTTGACTTACGTTCAGATGATAGTTGCGAGTCTTGTTTTCTTGGAAAAATGACAAAGTTACCCTTCATTGGTACATGTGCTAGGGGTGAAGGTTTCTTGGACCTCATACACAAAGATGTATGTGGACCCTTCAGAACCTCCACAAGGGATGCTAACTTCTTCTATGTGACTTTTACCGATGATTACAGTAGATATGGTTATGTCTACTTAATCAAGCATAAGTCAGAGACCTTCGAAAAGTTCAAGGAGTTTAAACAGGAAGTGGAGAATCAGTTGGGCAGGAACATTAAGATGCTTCGATCCGATCGAGGAAGAGAGTATCTTAGTAAACAGTTTCTTGATTATTTAAGGAATGTGGATTTGTTTCACAATTGACGCCTCCCAGAACACCACAACTTAATGGTGTAGCTGATAGGCACAATCGAACCTTGTTGGACATGGTTCGTTCCATGATGAGTCGAGCTTCGTTACCAATCTCATTTTGGGGGTATGCCTTAGAGACTGCCGCCCATATTCTAAATCTAGCCCCTACCAAGAAGGTTGCCAAAACACCTCACGAGATGTGGACTAGAAAAGTTCCTAATTTAGACCACATCAAGATTTGGAATTGTGAGGCTTTCGTGAGATGTGCGACTCAAGACAAGCTCGAACCTCATAGTAAGCGGTGTATTTTCATCGGCTACCCACATAAATCCTTTAATTACCTCTTCTACAAACCCAGTGGGAATATGGTCTTTGTGTCAAGGAGATTGGTCTTGAGAGAGAGAGAGAGAGAGAGAGAGAGAGAGTTTATAAGCCAAGGAAACAGTGAGAGGCAAATTGACCTTGAAGAACTTCAAGTGTCAAGAGATGAAAGAACCTCAAACCCTAGCAATCAACCTGAGGAGGAAACTCCTGTTGATGCGTTCGTACCTCTGAGGGGTTCCATAAGAGTTAGGAATCCACCAGAGCATTACTATGGTTTTCATATTACTGCGGAAAATGATGCATTTATCAGTGATAGTACACTAGTAAATTTGGATGAGCCTAACAACTTTAAGGAAGCCATGGCAGACCCCGAGTCCGCCAAATGGAAAGAGGTCATGGACAGCAAGATTCAGTCCATGTATGACAATCAAGTTTGGAACTTGGTTGACAATGTATCGGGTCGTAAGACAGTCGGGTGCAAGCGGATCTTCAAGAAGAAGACCGAAATGGATAGGAATGTACACACTTATAAAGAGCGACTGGTTGCGAAGGGATTTACGCAAACTTCGGGAGTTGACTATCATGAGACCTTCTTACCAGTAGTGAAGATTAAGTCTATTAGGGTTATGCTAGCTATAGCTGCATTTCATGATTATGAAATATGGAAAATGGATGTCAAAACCACTTTCCTTAATGGAAAGTTGGCTGAGGATCTTTACATGAGTCAGCCATAGGGTTTTGTCGATGCAAATCACCCTAATAGAGTGTGTAAGCTTGAGAAATCCATTTATGGATTAAAATAAGCATCTCGCAGATGGAATCTTTGTTTCAATGAGAAAGTCAAAGAGTTTGGTTTTTCGAGGAGCGAAGATGAGTCATGTGTATACGTTAAGGCTAGTGGGAGTATAGTTAGATTTTTGGTATTGTATGTGGATAACATACTACTCATAGGAAATGACATCCCAACCTTGCAGGAGATTAAATCCTGGCTTGGGAAGTGTTTCACAATGAAGGACCTTGGTGAAGTTGCCAATATCCTAGGGATAAGGATATTGAGAAACATGAGTAAGAGACTAATTGGACTTAGTCAAAGTACCTACTTGGATAAGATGTTGAAAAGGATCATCATGCAGGATTCCAAGAAAGATGACTTACCAATCTAGAGTAATGCCAAACTAAGTAAGACTCAGAGCCCGAGTACAGAGGCTGAGATATCTTAGATGAGTCGAGTACCATATGCTTCCGTTGTAGGCTCGATCATGTATGCTATGACTTGTACTCGCCCTAATGTCGCCATTGCTTTGAGCATGGTCAGCAGATATCAAGGGAATACGAGCAAGGCTCACTGGACTGCGGTGCAGAATATTCTCAATTACCTATGGAGGACTAAGGACTGGGTCCTTACCCTTGGTGGGAGTGATGACTTGAGAGTTGTGGGGTATAGTGATGCTAGATTCCAGACTTATATGGATAATTTCCGCTCTCATTCGGGCTGGGTCTTTACCCTAAATGGAGGAGCAATTACTTGGAAAAGTTCCAAGCAGGAAACAGTAGCTGATTCAACTTGCAAATCAAAGTACATAGCAACAAGCGAGGTGGAAAAGGAGGCAATATGGCTAAAGAACTTCATTGGGGACCTTGGATTTGTATGAGCTATTAAGGAGCCTATGTAGATTTTCTATGATAATGAGAGTGCAGTTGCCTTAGCTAAGGAACCAAGGGATCACGGCAGATCCAGGCACATCGACAGAAAATACCACTTCATTAGACATCAGATAGAAGAAGGACTCCTCGTGGCAAAGAGGGTATCATCGGATGAGAGCCTAATAGATCCCCTCACGAAGGGACTGTGTAGGGTTAAGCATTTGCAGCTTGCGAGACGCATCGGGCTGAAGGTTGATATTAGTTTTACAGATTAGATAGCTATTTCTAAAACTTGTAAAATGTAATTAACATTTGATTATTAAATAAAAGTTATTGTTTATTTATAAGTAAAGTGTTGCTATCTTGTGTCAATTGTTTACTATTGTTTCAATTTTGCATGTTTTAACTTCTAGAATAATTATTTTATTCAAACTCTCCACAGTCAGTCATATGTTGGAAGTAGGTATGAATCAAGACTGTCATGAATTGGGCTTGTAGATGTCTAAGGTGTTAGACATAGCAAAAGTTGCTACAACATTCATGAGTGCTCATAAATTATGAGTATTGGATTTAACGCACTCTCACTTGTATCACTTCATGGAATTTATCTCGAGTGACCGTGAGACGTTAATATCATATGAGTCTTCAAACCTAGAGATATGAGTTGTTGATTATGAGTTGGTTGTGCATTGATTGCACGAAAACGCATTAGTAACTTGATGTTATAAAACGTGCTTTTGTGTATGATTCAACAAGTAGTTAGTACAAGCATATGAGTCGAAGTTTGTTTGTTCCTTTTAATCCTTGGAGGATTAAAATCGATATCTAGGCCCTTTGATGATTTTGTTTTGACCTATGTACCGGGCCCGGTTAGAACGAAATTGATGTGTTCAGTTTAGTTCTATGCCAAACAAATCGGAAATCGGGAAACATACTGCTGGATCATAAGTACGACATTGTTCCATGTATTTTTCCGGCTGATATCTAGAATAGAGGATTATATGATCACTTATCTTAAATGACGCATCATCCTAGTTCCGCTAGACTTTGAAAGAGCTACGATTGCTGGTCGGATCCTGAAGTCATACCTGTAACTATAGTTATTTGACTTATCCAATTGGGAGACTGTTGGATAAGATGTCTAAGTCAATAACTATATTTAGTATGTACTTGACCCGGCTTGGCATGGTCCATTTGGGTTGCATGGTATCTCAACAATTAGATAGACAAAATGAGAACAAGGACACTTATGATTTGTCAATATATTCTAATATATTAATATGAAATCATATTATTTAATTAGTATTGATCAAGAATTAATTTTGAATTAATCTTCCGATTAAAAGACACTAATTAAATATATGGGGATTGATTATGTAAATCTTTCATTCTTATATAGTGGGCTTATGGTTCATGATTCACTAGATTAGGCTAGGACCCATTAGGTGCTCCATGGAGGTTAAAACCCATGGATCATGGGGGAAATGAAAAGTCATGCACATTAGGGTTTACATGGTGTAACTCTACATGTGACACACTATATAAGGAACCTCATATGGAGCAAAATCGGTATCTAAGACAAAAAGGGTTAGGCCTAGACGATTTTGTGCTCAAGTGTACTTCTCTCAAGTTATTCCAAAAGTTGTGGTGTTGTGTGAAGCATTTGAGGTATCACATTTGGGGTGCTAGGCTCACAAGGTCTTTAGGAATCCAAACAATAAGAAAGATATGTCATTCTTCTAATTATTATATTACAAGTACCCCATTGTATTCTAGTTAGCACGAGAACCTAGGAGAAATCTCAATTGCATGTATATTAGAGAAAACATAGATCCAAGGTTTCTAGGGTTGCATGTACAGCATAGGAGTGTTAGAATGCTCAAAACCCATCAATATGGTGATTACAATTGTTGTAAGGGGATGTATGGGTAGGTACATGACAAGTTATATGGTTTCAACAGTATTTGTGTGTGGTGATGCCTAATGGTGTTGAGAACATGTTCTTATAGGAGTTAGTAGTGAGCTTTATGGAGTAAACATTAACTTGATTAGTGGTGTTATTGGGATCAATGGTGGAAAATTCTTTTGCCGTGGTGCGTGCGGGTTGCACACCATTCTTGTAGTTGTTCAACGACTTTGAAGCATGCTTTGGTAACCGAACGCTTGTTGTAGTCAAATGGGTTGTTTGCCTTTAACAGATGGAATCGAGTGACTTGTTGTAAGAAAGAGTTGGTTCAGTTGCTCAAAGTTTTGAATGATATTTGGTGCGAGATTCTTCAACCAAGCATATGCATTCCCGTCAAGGGTTGTTGCAAAGTAGGTGCACCAGAACTGTTCACATAGCTTAGGGATTTCATATGTCATTCATAGGTTTCGACATGGTTGGTCATGGTTTTCAATTGTAGGTTTTTAATGTTGGGAGTTTGGTTGTACAAGGTATTTCATAATCGTTAAGCTCCTTCACGAAGGGGGATGTATTGCTCCCAGTGGCGTGTCTGTGGTTGAGGTTTTAGAGGGTATATGTTGATTTTGGTTGTAGTAAGGGCATGTATGGGTAGGTAAATGATGAGTTATATGGTTTCAATGATGTTTATGTGTGGTGACGCCTTGTGGCGTTGATATTATGGTTCTTATCGGAGCTAGTAGTGACCTTTTTAGAGTAAACATCGGTTGAATTAGTGTTACTAGTGGGATCAATGGTGGAAAATTATTTTGTTGTGGTATATGTGGCTTAAACACCGTTCTAATCCTTTAAGGCGGTCTCCGGAGTTGTTGTTTCTCTTCATCACCAAAAGATCATGAAATCATAATATGGGAAAGAACTAAGCCAATCGCGTTACGAGAAATTCTCCCTGGAAGGTGCTTGGACAATCAAGTTAGTTATTTATTTGAAGAAAATGAATATCTAACAGATTATATGATACGAGATCCCTTTCATGTTAATTGGTGCACGGGTCATCGAAGCTTATGAGAAGACTATCTTCTCCATCCTTCTTCTGAGCAGACACTCTAGTAGTGGTGAGTCATTAATCTAGTCCTTACCAAGAAGGTTGCCAAAACACCTCACGAGATGTGGACTGGGAAAGTTCTCAATTTAGACCACATCAAGAATTGGGGTTGCGAGGCTTTCGTGAGACGTGAGAATCATGACAAGCTCGAACCTCGTAGTGAGCGGTGTATTTTCATCGGCTACCCATATAAATCCTTTGGTTACCTCTTCTACAGACCCAGTGAAAATGTGGTCTTTGTGGCAAGGAGAGGGGTCTTTCGCGAGAGAGTTTTTAAAAGCCAAGGAAACAGTGAGAGACAAATTGAACATAAAGAGCTTCAAGAGTCAAGTGGTGAAGGAACCTCAAACCCTAGCAATCAACCTAAGGAGGAAACACCTGTTGAACCAACTGACGAGTATGTACCTCTGAGGCGTTCCACTAGTGTTAGAAACCCACTTGAGCATTACTATGGTTTCCATATTACTGCAGAAGGTGATACATTTATCAGTGATAGTACACTGGTAAATTTGGATAAACCTAACAGCTATAGGAAAGCCATGGCGGGCCCTGAGTCTGCTAAATGGAAAGAGGCTATGGAAAGCGATATTCAGTTCATGTATGACAATCAAGTTTGGAACTTGGTTGACAATGTACCGGGTCGTAAGACGGTCGGGTGTAAATGGATCTTCAAGAAGAAGACCAATATGAATGGGAAAGTGCGCACCTATAAGGCGCGACTAGTTGCGAAGGGCTTCTCTCAAACTCAGGGAGTTGATTATAATGAAACCTCTAGAAATCTCACTTATCAGATTCCTTTGTGGAAGACAGAATTTTTTCTGAAGAATTCGTCATGGTATATTTGATCCATGCATAATATCATGAAAAATGGATACAAATTTTTGACTGCTACTTAGTATGAACAATAGATCTGAAAAAGTATCTAAAAATAAAAAATTTAGATATCTATACCCTCGAAGTAAGGAACCATGGCATATACTTCACGGGCGAGGTCTCTGGTTCAAGTCCAGGATGGCCTAGCTGCGCTAGCTAGGGAAAATAATAGAAGAAGCGTCTGACTCCTTCATGCATGCTCCACTTGGCTCGGGGGCATATAGCTCAGTTGGTAGAGGCCCGCTCTTGCAATTGGGTCGTTGCACCGTCTACACTAACACCTCCAATATTAGACAATAGACACCACATTTATCTTCCATTTCGAGAGTTTTGCTTTGAATATGTCAATGATGGAGTTCCAAGCAATGACTCTAGCCATATTCTATCCAACCCAAGACAATCGCAAAACAATCTAAATATAACTGTGTAATTCGATGAGGGGTTGAAATTAAAATACAGAGACCGATGTAGTAACATACACAATAATCTGTGAAACAACAAGGACATGATTGATTATTCAAAAAGAAATGATCAAAATACAAATTTCAAAATTCCCCACAATCAAACAAATACGATATTTAATCCCTCAAATACATACATAGCTCAATAAATACAAAAAAGTCATATGAATAAACCGATAACAATATATGTGAAACAAAAGGACATGTATGAAAAAATGTTTAAAAATCATATACAGCATTCAATCAATTAACTAAAGAAGTTAAAGTTGGTACTACGTTGACTGCTCGGCATGATTTCCTGATCTGGCCTTGTTTCCCGGTAAGAACTTGGGTGGCACCAAGCTTAATCATGGCCTGACCGAACCGGGCGTTGAAATCGGAGGAACGCGCAATGGCTGCAACTGTGGACTTGCTGAGGCGGTCTGATGCCAAATCTTGATCAAATTGAAGAACTCCTCTACCCATAATAATTTGACTGTAGAAAGATTTGTCCACAACTGCAGAGCTAAAAGGGTTTTGATCCAAGTTGGCAGTGGGATCCGCTGTCGTGTTCTGAGGGCATTTACTCTTCAACGATGATAACAGCGATAAATCCATGGTTGGGTCTGGTTTCCCAGTGTTCTTGTAATTGTAAAGACGGTCTTTAAACAATGAACAATGAGCGATTCCGATAGTGTGACCACCTGTACATTACACACGTTAAGCAAATTTTTGATGCTTAATATTGATAAGAAGTTGGTGAATTAATTACCAAGGAGATAGATCATGTCGGTGGCTGTGAATCCCTTGAGAGCAAATGCTCGAATGGCACTTGACACCGATGAAGTAGGAGGTGGGAGGGTTAAAGTATTTTGTGCAAGAGACACAAGTCCGTCCCTTCTTCCTGTTTGGACACTGTATCTAGCTCCACCGCTCTGCATTTACATTATCTTAAGGTTATTATACGGAGTAAGAATTACATGAAATCCCATGCATTTAATATTGATGAATGGAAAAAAGTTATGGTTTCTTACGAAGGAGACGACATCTCTTGTAGCCATAACAATTATATCTGCACAAGAAACCACTCCTGGGCATACATTCTCGACTGCGGTTTTAGCAGCATCAATGACGTCATAGCCTCTAACGCTTAAATTTGGGGGTGCGGTTTTCTCAGAGTTGGGTCCGTCTAGTAGGATGGACGCATCGCAACCCTTTTGTTTCATGAAAAGTTAGAAAGATTCATGAAAAGTTAGAATGATTAGGGTTTTTTGAAACATAAAACATAACCATGCAAAAACTGTTCTTCAAGAAACTAGGCGCTGCATGCATTGTAAAATCCAAATTTTTTAGAACAGAAGCTATTTTAAAACCAATAGAAAAACCAGCAAGCATCTGGGAACAGAATACCAAAGGAAGCAATAATCGAAGAACAATACGTATGATGCCTGATACTGACAGTGATATAATCAAGAGGGACAAGCAGCTCAAAAACACTACCAATAGATAGACTTGGAAGTCTTTAAGAATGTACAAGTCAATTATGATAAGAAACTTACATTGACAAAGCAATCATGGAACTGCATGCGAATAAGAGCTGGGGCAATTTTTCTGTTTGTTAGGAACTTGGAGTAGACTGTTCTTCTTACGATATCTTCAACATCTGAAGCTCGACATTTGCCATTGTAGAACCCATACTGGAGCCCACCATAGCCGAGAGTACCATAGCAGTGCCCAGCGAGGTTGAAGAAGATGACCCAAACTGCTAATGCGACTATTGTAGAGTCTGTCCTCAACATTTTCCTATGCAATAAGTTCTTAAATGAATTGAGGGTGAAAAACAAGAAATGGTTCTTGGGTACTTATAAGGACGAGAAAGTAACATTAGTGCTTCAATGGTCTTCACGACTTTCGTCTTGTACATTGAGCAGGAGAGACGTGTCGGGCATCATTGTTTGAGACTAAATTTTCTTTTCTTTATTCAAAGTTCAGTGGAGAAATATTATAAGAAGGAATTTATTAAATTCAATCATGATTGTAGTTTATAATTATTAGATAGCCGTGGGTGTCCTTTTTCTTTTCTATTTGGTACAACATAGACTTGCCCTTGTCAACCAATTCATGGTGTGAGTTGACATTTAAATTAAGTAACAATAAGATTTGATTATTTATTAGATATATAATTAAGTGTTAAAACAAAAACAAAAATAGCTATCTACAAAATGTAATAAAATCCTTTAAATTTTGCAAATTTTTAGTGGGCATACACTTTACCCAAACATTGATTATTTATGGGTCAGAGCCCTAAACTTTTATCGTTTTTTACAATTTGGTTTTTATGAGGTAACAAGGTTCTAAACAATGTTTAATAATTATTTGTCACGAAGTTTGTTTGTATTCATTTATATAAAGCCTTAAACTTTGGTTTATGTTTGTTTCTTTAAGTTCATGTATTATATATGTTCGGTTATGTTTGATTACATTACTATATATATATATATATATATATATATATATATATATATTAAATTGTGTTTTGTTTATTTCTATTCGTTTATGTTCGTTCTTTTGTATATGTTTGTCATGTTCACAAATATAATGAGCAAACACAAACAAGTTTAAACTTGTTAAACGAACGAACATCAACAAGAAAACTTGTCTATTTATTCGTTTGAGTTTGTTGGTTTGTTTGGCTAACTTAAGCGAATGAACATGAACATGACTTTATTCATATTTTTCAGTTCGTTTATATTCCTAGAGTTAAACCTCTCTTTAACATAATACTTTCTATTTTTGTAGGTCTAGAAAGATTTTTGGCTTAGAGTGTGCAAGTAAAAAGGCACCAAGCCCTGTGTTGGGTTTTATTAAGAAAATAGTCTAATTATATTGTCAAAACTACGAGATTAATTAGCAAGAGAGTATTTGACGATTTGAATAAACTTAAAACTATTTTAATCTATCAATGATCACTTTGCAAAGCGTGAAAAGATTAAATCAACCATAGAAGAAAAAGTGTTACAACCTTTGAAGACTTTGATTCTCATGAGAGATTGGAGTTTGAAGAAGATGACTTGAAGCTCCAAAGAAGATACTCTTTATAATGTATCTACCAAGCAAGGATCAACCACTAAAACATGCTAGTATTCACTTGTATATAAGTTGTTCTTAGGACTTAAAACATATACCAAACAAGTCATAAGGAGAAGCAACTTATAAGCTCCTAAATCAAGCACCAAATTGAAAGATAAAAATGAGGGAGAGAGAGAGAATAAACTCTTGGTTTTGGCAGCCTAAAAAGAGAAGAATTTTAATAAAAAAAAATAGCTATTTTTTCATCCTAACACTCCATTATATACCACATACATGCACTAAAGCAACATTCTTTCAACAAGTCAAAGAATGGTCCTTTTATGACATGAATGTTATGTAAGAAGCAAGACCACAATCAATCCTTGACCTCTCCAAGAGGTCCATGGTTTTGACAAGTAATACATTAGTCAAGAGTGTCTTTCCCTCAAGCTTCTAACTAACTAGTTACATCGCTAACTAAATGGTTGCTCAAAGTGCCCATTTAATTTAGTTACCCAAAGTGCCCATTTAATTTGTACATAACATATATAATCATGTCTTATGAATATAACTAGTTTTGTTCTCTTTTATTATCATTTCTTGAAAATAACAACTTCCTAATCAGTGGTTAAAATATTATTTTCATAAAATAACAATTCTCCAATTAAACGCAAGTGTTGATTATATTTATTAATAATCAAATTACTTTAATAAATAATGAATTAGTAGTAACTTGCTATAAAGTGTGACCCTATATGATCATATGACATTAAAAAAAGTATCATTATATAATGACTCTTGGGTATAAAGATCTTTCAATATCCCATTTGAATAAGACTCGTCATAGATTGATATAAACAGTGATGAACGTAACATCCATAAAAAATTCATAAAATTTAAACTTTTCAAAACAACCCTTTTTCTAATAAAGTGTTTACAAAAACCACTGTTCCAAAAACATTATTTAAAAATCAAGAATCGCTTTAAACATTATTTTCAAAAAATTCACATTATCAAAGTTGCCCAGAAATCATAAGTCCAAAACATGAGGATGTGTACAGTCACACATTCACCTTGATACGATCCACTAAAGTACCTGAAACCATAAACCAAAACTGCAAGCATGAAGCTTAGTGAATTTCCCCCAAAATACCAATCACACAACTGTACACATATATAAAATAACAACATGTAATGGGTCCATAGCTAAATGACTGGATTACCTATGAGCCCACAGTAAGAGTCTGGATTGCCTATCAGGCCGACAACTCACATTTGGCTTGCTCCTGAGCCCACAACATAAGTCTGGCTTGCACTCGGGGCCCACAGCTTATGTATGGCTTGCCCTCGGGGCCCACAACTTATGTCTGGCTTGCTCCTTGATCCCAAAACATAAGTCTAGCTTCCCTCGGGGCCCAAAACTTATGTCTGGCTTGCTCCATATACCAATCAGTCATCAAACTGAATTATCAATGTTCAGCCCTCAGTACGAGTCTCGCATACCGACCAATCCTCAGCTCGTATTTTGAATGCTATTGAGCCCTTAGTATGATATTGGCATGCCCCACCCGACCCTCAGCTCATATCTGGAATTCTACTGATCCCTCAGTATGAGTCTGCCATGCGTAACTCTGCCCTCATCTCATATCTGGAATGCTCCAGGGTTTGTTGACTACAACACAAAGCAGTACAACCTCAACCGAACCCAAAATCTCAACATATAATAGACAACAACACATATAGATAATCATGCATCCAAAAACACAGATAGTCCTACAGATCTACCAGGCTATCATATCAGCAACTAACATATCATGCATATTTATTCCATACTCAGCATATCAACAAGTATCAGGATATCAAACCAATGGGCCGTCCTTGGTTCCTTCGACCGAAAGTGTAACACCCAAAATCGGGAAGGTCAAGAAAGGAAAGGAAACTCTAAGTCAAGGGGGTCAACTCGTCGAGTCCAAGGAGGAACTCGCCGAGTCCGAGCGGGATCCGGGTCGAGGAGTAAGTGAACGACTCGACGAGTCGGAGAATGGACTCGGCGAGTCCGGTCTGAAGAGGGAAACCCTAAATCTGGGACATTGTGCACTATTTAAGCACCTAATTCTCTTCCTTAGGGTTCCTTTACAGCTCCAGCTCATCCAGAACATCGAACCCTAGCCACCATATCCGTTTTGAGCAAAGATCTAGCCTTGGTGTTGTGATTTGAAGCTTGGAAGAGAAGGAAGTTCATAGTGGTGCAAGAGGAAGCCTTGGATCCAGTGTTGGTGTGACTTTTCAAAGCACTTGAAGGTAAGAAGTCATTACCTTCACTCCTTTGCTCATGGTTTCCTTGTTGTCATGAGATTTGGGGCTTTTATGCCATGTCCTAGAGCTAATTGGAGTTAGAAGTCCAGATTTGAAGTTGTTACTTCAGATCTAAGTGTATTCTGGCCTAGAGAGTCATAAAATATCAGTCTTGGGGGTGTAGGTGAAGCATGGTTGTCTTAAACCCAAGTATGGAGTATTTTGGGCCTAGATCTCCTTAGCTACACGTAAAGTTTGCAACTTTACGTGAGGAATAGGCCTTGGAAGAATGGATCTACAGTTTGGAGTCCCTGCATGACTCAAAAAGCTTCTGAATGTATGAAAGACTGAATAGACTCGGTGAGTCCTTTCGAGTGGACTTGGCGAGTAGCATGAAGATTAGGAGGAACTCGACGAGTTGGATGAGCAACTTTGCGAGTCTGTTGAAGTTTGCCTTGGACTCGGCGAGTCTGTTCGTGGACTCGGCGAGTCAGGTCGCGAAACCCCAAACCCTTAAAGTTAAGACTCAAATCAGTGAGTCGAGTGGAGACTCAGTGAGTTGGACAGGACAGGACTCGGAAATCGGTGGACTCGGCGAGTAACGGGTTGACTCGGCGAGTCGAGTCGCAAATAGAAGGACTCTGAGCATATGAACTCGGCGATTCAGTAGGCAGACTCGGCCAGTAGGGTTGACCTGGAAGGTTGACTTTGACCAGGACTTTGACTTTGACCATAGTTGACTTAGTTGACTTTCGGAGGACAGTTAGACTAAGTGTTATATTGGCATTGGTAGCTCGGGGAGCTAGTGGAGCTGCAGTTCAGAAGAGTTGTCGGGCAGCAGTAGAGGGGTTTCAACAAGTTCGGCAAGTTCAGGTGAGTTTCCCTTTTGTGTGAATGGGTCTAAGGCCACAATGTCGGCCCATGTAGTTATGAGTAGAAGACTCGGGGGTTAGCCCTAGGCGCGATCTCTAAGAAGGAAAAGAAGTAGTACAGTAGTTGATAGATTGAGGAGTTCAGGGTTGCGAGTTTGAGAAACTCCCCATCGGTTAGTGCGTGCAATGGTGATGGTTAGTACGTGATTGGGAATTCAAGTTGGAGGATCGCCTGTAGGACTCGAGCGGGTCGGAATGAAGATCATGGGGACAGATAGCATGGGATGCTTTCGTGTTAGCAGACAGTGGCAGAGGCAGCATGTAGAGCATAGTAGAGCGGCGGGGGAGCCGCAGCTTTCTCCAGCAACGGTCAGTGGTGGAAAGTGTTGTAAGACTACGAGGCAGTTGTAACATTCACTAGCAGTCAGAGATGGAAGGTGTTGTAAGACTACGGGTAAGCCGTAGCATTCCATAGTAGCTTCGTTAGCGGAGTTGGGGCGAGGCCCTTATCTCCTATTAATCGGATAAGGATCAGGAATGGGTAGTGCATGAGAATAGTAGGGAGTTTGCATGTATAGCCCTAGAGAGGTAAGACCTTGGGAGAGGCCGCTCCAGGATGTAGTTGGGTGAGACCCATGGGCGAGGCCCGTGTGAGAGTAGCAGTATAGGTGAGACTTGAGAGCAGGGTTGCTCAGTAGTATGGTTGGGTGAGACCTGTGGGCGAGGCCCGAGTGAGAGTGGTTAGACGAGTGGGACTAGAAGGATATAGGTGGGTGAGACCCGTGGGCGAGGCCCGTGAGTTTTAGCAGCACAGGTGGGACCTGGTAGGGACGTTAGTGTCGAGATAGGGGATCGAGGATCCCAGAAGTGTAGCGCCTGAATGGCAGAATAGATGGGGCAGTTATAGGTGGTCGGAGTTTCTTCGAAAGTCGTAGGGAGCGACTGGGAGTTGCGTTGGGGCTAGCGACCGGTGGGAGCCGGTAATCCAGATATTGATAGACTGGTGGGGACCAGGGTGGTACTGGTTCATTCGGAAGGCAGATAAGGAATGGCGGAAATTTTTAGCCAGTAGCAGTGCTGGTAAGCGGTCTATGGTGGAATTTAGTTAGTTGATCGAGGGATGCTCGGCACCAAGTTATGACAGAGAGGAGTGTTAGTGGATACTGGCGGTAATGACTCGTACTGGAAGTAGCGGGGGTGATGGAGTTGGTGAAGGATGGGACCTTCACAGTGACAAAGGAAATAGTTGGTTATGGAATGTTGCCCTGGAAAGGGCGGAAATCACGCAAGGAAAGAGGGGGTGAACCCTTATGGGTCAGTTGCAGTACTCGGAGAGTGCCAGAAGGATTGTCGGTTGAGTAAGTTGTGTTTCCAGAATGTTTAGGATCAGGGTTGAACCGAGATTATTATCCGCAAGGATTAATGTTAGTCAGAATGACTGAGCGAAAGACTAGCAAAGGTAGGCAGCTGGTGTTGGAGTAATTAGTAGAGTATCGGAAGCAGATCGCAGGCGGTTGGCCATAGCAAACTTCGAGGACGAAGTTTAGTTTAAGTGGGGGAGAGTTGTAACACCCAAAATCAGGAAGGTCAAGAAAGGAAAGGAAACTCTAAGTCAAGGGGGTCAACTCGGCGAGTCCAAGTGGGATCCGGGTCGAGGAGTAAGTAACCGACTCGGCGAGTCGGAGAATGGACTCGACGAGTCCGGTCTGAAGAGGGAAACCTTAAATCCAGGACTTTGTGCACTATTTAAGCACCGCATTCTCTTCCTTAGGGTTCCTTTACAGCTTCCCTCATCCAGAACATCGAACCCTAGCCACCATATCCGTTTTGAGCAAAGATCTAGCCTTGGTGTTGTGATTTGAAGCTTGGAAGAGAAGGAAGTTCATAGTGGTGCAAGAGGAAGCCTTGGATCCAGTGTTGGTGTGACTTTTCAGAGCACTTGAAGGTAAGAAGTCATTACCTTCACTCCTTTGCTCATGGTTTCCTTGTTGTCATGAGATTTGGGGCTTTTATGCTATGTCCTTGAGCTAATTGGAGTTAGAAGTCTAGATCTGAAGTTGCTACTTCAGATCTAAGTGTATTTTGGCCTAGAGAGTCATAAAGTATCAGTCTTGGGGGTGTAGGTGAAGCATGGTTGTCATAAACCCGAGTATGGAGTGTTTTGGGCCTAGATCTCCTTAGCTACATGTAAAGTTTGCAACTTTACCTGAGGAATAGGCCTTGGAAGAATGGATCTATAGTTTGGAGTCCCTGCATGACTCAAAAAGCTTCTGAATGTATGAATGACTGAATAGACTCCGCGAGTCCTTCGAGTGGACTCGACGAGTAGCATGAAGATTAAAAGGAACTTGACGAGTTGGATGAGCAACTCGGCGAGTCTGTTGAAGTTTGCCTTGGACTCGGCGAGTCAGGTCGCGAAACCCCGAACCCTTCGAGTTAACACTCGAATCAATGAGTCGAGTGGAGACTCAGTGAGTTGGACAGGACAGGACTCGGAAATCGGTGGACTTGGCGAGTCATGGGTTGACTCGGCGAGTCGAGTCGCGAATGGAAGGACTCTGAGCATATGAACTCGGCGATTCAGTAGGCAGACTCGGCCAGTAGGGTTGACCTGGAAGGTTGACTTTGACCAGGACTTTGACTTTAACCAGAGTTGACTTAGTTGACTTTCGGAGGATAGTTAGACTAAGTGTTATATTGGCATTGGTAGCTCGGGGAGCTAGTGGAGCCGCAGTTCAGAAGAGTTGTCGGGCAGCAGTAGAGGGGTTTCAACATGTTCGGCAAGTGCAGGTGAGTTTCCCTTTTGTGTGAATGGGTCTAAGGCCACAATGCCGGCCCATGTAGTTATGAGTAGAAGACCCGGGGGTTAGCCCTAGGCACAGTATGCTAGTATGAGATTCAGGATGAGGTCCAATGATAGCGGGCGGGTGCCCAAGGAATGGTTTATATGATAGTTTATACTTGTTTTCTGTGTGATACATGTATGTGCCTAGTAGGGAGGTGAGTGTAGGCGAGGTCCCGTATCTCACCAATAGCAGAGTGTGGGTGATGTTTCACATCTAATTAGCAGCAGATCAGGGGCGAGGCACAAGTTAGGGAAAGAGTGAGTGTGGGCGTGGCCCGTATCTCACTATCAGTAGGAGCGTGGACGGGGTTCCATGAATCATCAGTAGCAGGATAAGGGCGAGGCCCATGATAGACGAGGCCTTAGGACAGGATCCATTAGTATATGTTTAGCTTATGTGTTGTGATATGTTTATGTGCTATTATATGTTACCAGGCGAGGCCCAGTGACAGGAGAGGCCTAAGTGAAACAGATCTGTATCCGAGCGGGGCTCGAAGCCAGGTGAGGCTTGGAGTGGCGGGGCCGTTGTAGCGGGCGAGGCCCGAGGCAGGGGGCGAGGCCCAGAATAGCGGGCGTGGCCCAATGTGTGTAATATGTGGTTATGCATGTTATGTGGTAGGTTGGGGAACTCACTAAGCTTTGTGCTTACGGTTTTCAGTTTTGGTTTCAGGTACTTCCATCAGCGGAGGGAAGAGCTCGGGGTGATCGCATGGCATACACCATAGATTAAACCGTCTGGGATGTTTACTCTGATAATGAACATATGTTTTGGAAATTAGTACTCTGATTATGTTATGGATTGATAATTATGTTTTAAGTAATGTTTTATAAAAGAAATTTTTAGTCTGAAATTTTGGGACGTTACAGAAAGTATAGTGAGAAAAACTCACCTCACAATGTCGAACCACACTGAAAACCTCCGACTGTTGGCTCACGAGAATCCCAAACTATCACAACAAAGCAACCATCCAATTAAAACTGTATTACCATCCGTGACTAACAATACATACTTAGGGTAAGTGTCTATTTTACCCTTTCCCTAATTGGGCCAAGGCCTAAGCCCAAATTCTTGATCCAAAAGGCCCAAATTACCTCAAGGCCCATAATTGGCCCAATTTTCTAAATTGGGCCCAAACCCCTTATTGTGCCTTATCTTAAGGTCTAATTCTCTAATTAGCTCAAAACACACCTACTCAAATAGTCCATTAAGGGCCAAAGCATTTAAGCCCAAAAGATGGCCCAAAACACAAAGCTTAAAAGGAAAAACCCAACAAATGGCATACGCTGGGCATACACCGAAGGTACGCAGGGCGTACGCGAGCCTTGCATTGACCGCATATGGGGACGCTGACCAAGTACACGGGGTGTACCCTCGCAGAGCCCAAAACCTTGTTAAGTGCTTAATGGCTTAGGCACTTATGCCCAAACTTTAGATCCATGGTTCAAAAGTACTCCCAAATCATAAAGTCTCAAACTTTAAGACTTTAGACGTCCAAAAAGTCCTTAATACATGGTCTTAATCCATTAAAACCTCCCACAAGGAATATGGAGCCAAACTAGCTAAAGGGACCTCATTTTTATGTCTTGGAACCCATCCTAGGGTCTGGAAGGACAGCCCAAAACGCCTAAGACGAAGCTACCAAGATGAGATCCAAACAAACCAAGCATAAAGGTGGCAACTTTTTACCTTCTGGAGCTTCTTAATGAAGTGATGATCCAAAATATACTAGCTTGCTTCAATCTCTAATCGCCTTGATGCATATCCTTCTTTTTCAAATCCACAAGGAACACGCTCTTATCTCAAAACACACACTTATGGAGTTACGGTTTGCCAAAAATGTCTCAAGGACTTGGAAGGTGGAGAGATGGGAGTAAATGGTCCATATTGATGCTTAAATGCTCCACAAACCCTAAAAATTAGGGTTTTCACCCGGACACACGTACGCCCAACGTACATTTGTGTACGCTTAGAGTACTAGGGCGTGCCCTAGTACACTTAACATACTCACATGTACGCCCATCGTATTACTCATGCTCCCAAAATTACCATTTTGCCACTAGGGCTTCCCATGGCCACTTCTTTCTAAACCAAGGACCAAAATGACATAATTAAAACCAAGGGATGAATTTGAAATTACTTTAAAATTGGGGTGTGACAACTCTCCCCCACTTAAATTCAATTTCATCCTCGAATCATTGCTTACCATCCCTGGCAAGCCCGACATCTTAAGGGGCACACCCACAACCATGAACATACAACGACCTTCCAAAGGCCATTAAACCCAAAAGAAATCTTTTCAACCTGAAGAAGACGAAGCCATAATCACATGCAACACACCAACCCTACCTTATCTGAAACCTCAACACTCAAAACGGGTCTGACTCCCTGACAGACCACCTTTAGTGAACCAATGCCAAATCTATGGCCCTTATCCTTCAAACTATCTATTAATCTCTTGATGATAACAATTCCATGAACAAAATGAGATCCATTACATGGATTTCCTTAACTGTCGGAATGATACGCGGCTGTGATAATTTGAAAACCCCACAACTTGCTCGACCTTCATACCGATAGAGCCATCCCAGAGCACAAACACATGAACTAAGTCCTGACCCTCCAGGTGATGTGTTTGACATATTGATTCCTTAACTCACATCTCCCTAACTTACAGTCCTTACACGAATACACCCACGGTTCTCAACATGAGTTCCAACCAAAATCCATCCCAAAATGGCCATCCATAAAATTTCTCATAAGTTCTTTCCTAAGGCTGATGAGCGTCCATCTAAGAATCTACCCCCAGTCCCTGACTGGAGACACCACAAAACATGCATAAAAGATCCTTAAAACAAAATGATCGAGAATCCCTCCCAATCCAAATCCATATGATGTACCAAAACCTTAAATAGCCTTTGACTCTCTAAATGCCATCACCAACCTCCGACCCGACAAGAAAAGATGATCAATCCAAGAGTTTCCGCATTTCATCCAACCCCTAACAACAACTTGCGAACAAACAGAAATATTATGCATACATTCCACAGATACTTTCTGATACCTGACTGATACTCCCAAGAACCCTTGATCGCTCCCTATCTAAACCAACTGATTTATGGGTCTTCCGATCCCCAATCAACGCATCAATACTGAGAGTATCATAACCAAAAGAAATAAATAATAATGCCATTAGGCCAACAACCTATGACCGGAATACCCTACTAGGTCCTCAAGATAGGTTTGGATTGCCTCTGAGCCTACAACAGGAGTTTGGAATGCTCTCCCCGACCCTCAGCCCATGACTGGAATGCTCCCAATCTCATATCGACCTTGTCGGCATTACATCATTTTCCCAACACGATGGGCCTAAAGATACTCACCTCCTTCCATTGCCTAGAAGGGACCTAATCAACGTCCCACACAACACCGAACGAGCACAAAAATGTTGAAACCTTACCATGCACGATTCACTTAATAGAACAAGCTGCTACCCAAGCAAAACCTTACGAAACCATGGTCGCACACGACCTGATGATAGGATGGTCGAACTCTTGATCCATTTCAAAGGCTATAACCCAATCGAGCCATGCACATAAGTCAAACCAAACCCCAATGATAGCTTGTACTGCCCACGGATACACACAAAGAATTACCACCATGCACATTCTTACGGAAACCCTAACCTCATGATTGATCGCAACAAGATCCCATACATGATTGAGGCTAAATAGATTCTACCCATACGAAACTAGCTCGAGAAGACTTCCCAGGCGATCCCACAGGTTGCCAAAACCTGAGTCTACTACGAATCAGAATTCCACTCCACCATTGAGGGTGATCATACCCAAGGACCAAAGGAACATAAACACACTGTACGGGAGGGTAGGTGACGCATTCCTTGATCTTAAATTATCACCACTTGAATCCTTCGGAGAATTCCTACTGAAAGAAGACCTTAACGACCAATGGTCTAGGACACGTTAACACCTAACCTGGAGCTGAGCATACCCGCTTTAGGAAATGGTTCACGGATCATCATCCACCCAAAAAAAATGAAAGCAGCAACTCGAACAGTGAACTGACAAAACCCTTAATGACTGAAACTCAACCTAAGAATCCTAGTTCTCCCCTACTTAGAACTAGAACCACTAACCACTGGTGGTGTAACCAAAACATAACCCAACCAGCCTAACCAGGTACCATACTTGAACATCTAATGAATAACATACACACTTCTAGATACGGATCAAACGAACCCCAAGAGAAACCTGAATTCCAACTGAAGACCTCTGAATTTCGCAATTATAACCACTTACAAAGCATAAGCAACTACCTATTTACGGTACATGCATACCTTCCTTGCTTGTAATCCAACTACAATCTGACACCTGGTTTTCCCATCTCCCAAGAATACGGGCCCTTGCTCGCATCGCTAAGGTACTCGTGTCACATCACTCCATCCGCACACACCGACGCTGACATATTGTCGCCAACCACTGCGACCAACAGACCCCAAGTTGAGAATCCAATCTAACTCGAGCGGTGACAAGCCTGACCACTCCTTGTAACTCGGAAAAAATGAAGGGAAAGATCCTTGCCATAGACGAAGACAATCTAATCCGACAATCCGCCACTTAAATACCATATGTGATTTCCAAGCCGGTCATATCAACCACTTCCTCCCCATGTCTTGAGGCATGAGGAACGACATCTACCAAAACCCTCAATACTTCCAAAGAACATACTCATCTAGTTCTGAACCACTCAACCCACATCGATATCACCACAGGGGCCTGAAAAAACACAAAACCCGTACTCGCCTGAGCAGCCTAAGCCAAAAGATCGACAGATACATAAATACTGCCTCGAACCATGGTATCTAACCATGCTATCTTCCTTGACCAGTCCTTAGAGACCCTGAAATCTTCCTTGAATCGAGTATGGATCCTGTGCTTCCAGTAGTACAGGCCTAATACTACCTTCCACAACTATCTGTACTTTCCTCAAGAATCATCTCGGGTCCTCTAAGACCTAGTCACAAAATACGCCTGAAACCTGCTCAACAGTGAAACAACTGCACTAAAATACTTCGTACAATATCCTAGGGTTCCACACTTCTCTACCATCAGCTACTGAAGAACTCCTCACAATGTCAATTAGTTATTCCATGGATACAATAACATGTAACAAAGCTCAGATAATCCTTCGAGTAATAGACTCATCCCTACAAAGGTTGGAATCAAACGAGAGCTACACAACATGTCACACCCGCAGCCAGCGACGGAAACACCGGGCAGTGTAACATTATTTCTTGTATCATAGTTATCAACTTCCTAAAAACACATGCATTTTAAAATACGTCAACATAAAGTTGGTGAGTTCATAGGTTTTGACTCTAAGTAGAAATAGTACTTTTTCTCAATTCAAAAGTATAGTTTTGACTCTCCAACATTTAGTGTGTGTGTGTGTGTGTGTATATATATATATATATATATATATATATATATATATCCTAGGTATAATGGTTTACTTACCAAATAAGTAGTATACCTATAAATCTCATACAAATGTTTGTAATCCCATACAAACTAAGGTTGCTACGTATAAATCTTATTTCAATTCTATACGAGTAAAACCGCTACGTATAAATCTATTTTAATTCTATATGAGTAAGTAGAATAGGTATAGTGGTCTACTTAATATACAAGTAATATACCTACTAGATTCTTATACTTAGAGTATAAGTCTTTGAGAAACTTATACTTAACATTCATACTTGTATATCGACAAAGTATAATGCTTCTAAAGTTGTGCTACCATGAGTCTGTAGCTGCGACTATGTGACTTAGTTTTATACCTCTTATTATTATTACAAGGATTACACCTTGTGTTAGTTACAAGGATAACACATTGTGGTAGTTACAAGGGTCACACCTTGCGGTAGTACAAGGATCACACCTTGCGGTCGTCACCGTACGCTTCATCGACGTCGGAAGGTAGTAAGTTAGGCAAGTTCATCACCCGAATATTGTTGGGTTGGAGCTAGCAACAACGGGTAGGGTTGTCAACCCGTATATATCTATAGTCCACCGTAAAACCTTTTGGGTTATACCCAACAACCATGAATGGGGCATTAACCCACATAGATCCATACACAACTTCCTCGCTCACACGGGATTAGCGGTTACATGTCAGAGGACTTCCACTAAGATCCCCAATCTTAGATGATCAATACAATAGCTCATGTAAACTTTGATGGTGTTCTATACCTCTAACAACAAAAGCATTTTCGTGTCTAAAACCGTAAGTTACTATGCTTTTAAACATTACTCCTAACTTCATAATACTTAGGCAGTATAATAGCTATAACTTGAGGTAAAACCAGGTTTTACGTTTACATAAAACCAATAACAACATATAACATTCCTAGTGTTATCTTGACATAAAATCAACAATAATAACATACTTAGAAATCAATATATATATATATATATATATATATATATATATATATATATATATATATATATATATATATATATATATATATATATATATATATAACTCTCGAGTATAGCATCGAGGCTATATCACACATAGTATATATAGAACACCCGAGTATAACTCAAGGTCTACATTAGTGTAATAACATGCTAACAAGTTTAGGATAGTTGTATGTTTTAGGTATATCATATATACTTTAGGTATATCATATATACTTTAGGTATATATGAGGCAAAACAACTATATCCATGTTAATATATTTAGCATGCGTTTTCCATTGAAAACATTAAAAAGTGGGGCCGTGAAACTCACCCTAGTAGCGTGATCTATAGAATCTAAACGGTCAGAGGCTCATCTTTGTCAGGCTTGGGAAGGGAATCGGCCTTCGGAAACGAGAGAGAAAGAAGAGAAATGGTGTAAGGAATGAAAGGGTCGAAGCCTCTATTTATAGGCCGATTTTTGGCATTCACGACGTGAGAATGATAGATTCACGTCGTGAGAAATTGCAACACTCATCCCGTAGCTTTAACGCGTGTTTTTCTTGCCTCGAATAGTGTCATGCAGCGTCCTCACCTCGTGAGAAAACCTTGCTCACGTCGTGAACTTTTGGGTTATCGTTCCGTAGATTTCTAGCTTCAAAATGTGGTGGTTTGACTACTCACGTCGTAAGTTTTTATGCTCATGTCATGAGTCCAGTCAGATTAGGGTTTCTAACACGTGTCATGCTCTAAGACAGCTGTAACTTCGGAAGGTCGTAACTTTTGCATACAAACTCCATTTTCGACGTTCTTTATATCTACGCGTAGGTAATTTCGAGTACTACAACCCTCTATTAGATTCAAATAGCTAATTCAAACCACTCATGAGTTCCACAAAGCACAAAGCAAGCTACATTCGTACAGAGGAGCCGAATGGCACTAAAATGCAATAAATTCAGATAGATGCTCGTACGGAATCCTCAATCTCAAACTACTAACACCACGGGTGTACCTTTGCTCTGCTCCCACTCTATCAAGAGTGGCCGATCATTCCTCACGTTGACCCACTAAGAACTGAGCCCATTCTAACACAATTGGAACATTTATGGTGAGTCTCTCGATAATTTCTCTAAATCTCTTTGATTCGTGCTTGTGCTCTTGAATTTTTGATCATTTTGACTCATTGGATCAATTTTTTTGTTGAAAAACCCAGTTGTTATGATCCAATAAATTTTTTCATTGGTGAAGCCCAACCCAATCCAATATTCATATGTTCGATTCAATTTTTGCAATTGCTCATTTGTATCCAAATTTAATTCTAAATGAATTAAACCAATTTTCTGATTATTGTTCATACTAGAAATTGTATTAATCCCAAACTTCAGATCATCTACTATTCATTGAGCCCAATCCTAAAATGTTGATCTATAATAGTCCATTTTAAAGAAACTCATGGCCTAAAGTTATTTGATCCATCTGCATCATTCATTCCTTTAATCAAGAAATCAGAATTTTTTTTCCGAGTCAATTTTGCAATTCGACGTTCATATAACTTCGATTATATCTGCTCACTTTTCGTTTGATTGAACTTATACTAGTGATCAATTAATATTTATTTGTTGTTTTGAGTAATCAATCGATCTGTTTTTGCAATCAATCAATTTTTTATATCGATTTGAATCTAGCACACGTTCTTGCTATCAACTGTTCTGATGATTCATGTTACTTGAAAGAACAATATCAAATTGATGAGGAACATGAAATCTTTATTGAATATGTAGATTTTGATCTAAAAAGGTTTCTTGGAAGTTGAAATTAGATGTTTGATGAAGAACAGTGGATGAATGGGTTTTGAAGTCAAACAGAAAGTCAAAATTGATTTTGTTTTACCGATCAGTGAATTACGACTGTTGATTGGGTTGATTGACGAAGGACTGTGATTGATTGTCGATGATCGTCACAATGGTTAATTTGGTTCGTTATGTGAGTTCGCAAGGTTGATTCGCGTGAGTTCAGTTGATGCAGATTGGAGTCAATGGACTAACAAATGGTGATTTTGGTCAGATGGGTGTATCACCGATGACGAAGGTTGGAGTTAATTGTGATGATTGGAAAGTTTGAACAGATTTCGAAGGTTTGGGTTGATATCGATGTTTGGGTAAGTCAAAGTCCAAGGCTTGGAGTTAGGTGTCTATGCTTTTGATGATTTGGTTAATGTTGATGGTTTGATAAAGAACAACGATTGTTTTGATTTCGTTGTTGATTGTTTGGGAAGACCTTGAGAATCGAAGGTCTGATAAGTAACGAATGGAATGGTATGTTGTATTTTGATGAAAGCAAGGAATGAAAGGGAAGTCGACGATTGAAAATTTGGGATCGAGGGTTGATGGTCGTAGTCTGATTTTGTAGGTCGTAAGGATAATGTTCGAAGCTTCTTACCGAGCATTGCAGACTTGGAGTCAAGAGTCCTTATGTGGAATCGATTTTATTTTGGAACTGGGACGTGATATCGAAGGTTTTGATAACGAAGGTTGAGATAAGTGGACACTCGACACTCGACAGGATAAGTGGAATCGATTATCGATGTTCGAAGATTTGGAGATTGAAGGTCGATAGTCGAAGATTTTTGTTTGATCGCGAAGGTCAAAGATTTTGAGTCGATGGTCTACTGGTAACGAATTGAAGACGAAAAGGCATAGTTTCGAAGTTGGTCCTTAAACTTTCGAGGATTTGACAATTTACACACATATTCGAAATAAGGACCTACTTTCGACAAAGTAGGATAAAAGAAACATTATTTTCATTACAATCCCCTGCACTTTTGTCCAGATTTACAGTTTTTACACATATTCGACATTGCGGTATAATTTCGACATTTTGAAGAATTGTGCAGAAGTTTCGAAGTTGGTCCGTAAAGTTTCAAAGATTTGACAAAATTTATCCAACTTCGCAATTTGGCTGCAAATTATGAGAAATTGGTAAATTTTCAAAACAGGCCCATGCATTTAATGCAAGTTGACACTTTCTACCCAATTTCGCAAATAGATGAGGGTTTCGTATTTTTGGTTGTTTTGGGTGCACTGGGTTACTGCAGAATTTTGAAATTGATAATTTGTACCCAAATTTGTGAAATTTTGTCAAATGAGGTCCGTGAACGAATTTAAAAATTGAAGACTTTTTGGATTTTCCGGATTGAAGCAAAATGTTTATGCCATGTATTAAGGGGAAGTTTTGGATAGAAAAAATCTGAATTGAGCACTTTCTCATTCACTTTTTGATTTAATAATCATTTTTTGATTATAAAAAGGGGAAGAGATTTAGTTATGGAAATTCGTAATAATATTGAAATTTTCATATTACGCGGACTTGAAAACCGAAGTAACCTCGAGTATTTGAAGTTTATGAAATGATTCAATTGGAGATTCGGAAGTGGTTTCAGTTCATGATGGGTTTGGACTTATTGAAGATTTTTGGAGTGTGCATAAATGCTCAAATTTTGGGTAATTTTTTGGAGATAGAGAAACTCCTAATTACCTTTTGATGCTCGGTTTGTATGGTCTCACATTATAGAACCCAAATTGAAAAATCATGGAAGAATTGAAGATTTGATATTCATCTCTACATGTGTCACGTTTGAGGCTCGATTCATGAAGTTGCTCGAGTTTAGAAGATTTGAGCTGGTCATCCATTCCTAAAAATGAGGGGGAGAATGTTGGGTACAAAGCTATCCATGTATGACTTTGTAAATTGTTTGACTTTTGTAAACTCACTTGCATGTGGTAAAGTAGCCTTGTGACATGAGAGATAGAGAGATAGAGGCATGTAAACACTTCTATATAAGGTGGGTTTGTACCACTTATAGAGGTGTGCTTGAGAGACGTAACATTGCGAGTCTTAGTGTGTTAATTATGTATTTAGATCTACATCCTTTTTTGTAACACCTTTCATAATCAAATGCATGTCTTAAACACCCAAATCATCATGTTCTTTGTGCGTTCTTTAATTCCGCATGCTAAATCAATGCTCATATTTCACATCACTTCGCATCTTATTTCAGACTGGGCGAGCTTGGTCTTGCTGATCTCCGCCAATTGTGTTTCGAGGATCGAGGACGCTATTCCAAAGGATGATTTGAGGTTGGCATATGAATTCAGTCTTGTTAGGGTTGATGTTTTTTGTACGCTTTTTATTGTTATTTGTTGTTTGTTTGACACCACAAGATGCTTCCAGTGTTTAATGTTTGTATGTTTCTGAAATGTCCTCATATTTGCCTTTGTTTCGTGGAAGTATCTCCCCGGAGGGTATTTTGTAGGCTTGGACTTTGGCCCTGAGCCAGGTGACCTATTACCTTCCTTTTGTGGTCGCTTAAGGTGAGCCGAGGTCGTCACCTCGAGGCTTGTGACATCCCCAAAATCTCGACCAGAAAAGACCGATTTCATTTATGCTTTTTAAAATAATTTCAGAGTAAATCCTTTTGATTTAAAAGTGTTGCGGAATTTCTTCCCAAAACAAAACATGATAAAATAATATTTATCAAAGCATTTCATCAAGAGATGCATTTTCATTATATAATCAAAACTCGGGATGTCATGTTCCGATACAGACCATAAAGCATAAACGATAACATTACAAGTCATTCAACAAATATATACATATACAGACTTGTAAACAAAACAACTTGATGATTCAACCATCTTATGCCCTCGCGCCACTACCTGTAATACAATTAAAACTGAGTGGGTCAGGCTTGGGAGCCTGGTGAGCATATAGGGTTTTCAACCCACAATAAATAAATTATATTTAATTTCACCAACCAATCACTATCCCGATTACCCATTCCCGTTATCCTCACTTTACGTCCCTAAAACAACATCTATCTCAAGGGACCTAATCTAGGATTTTCATCGGGATAGACATCACTGCTAAGGGGTTTCCTCAGCAATAGATATCCTAAAGGCAACCATGAGGGGGATAGAGTACACTGGTGAACACATCGTTCACAACACCTACAGGTTATGAACCTGCTAGCGTTCCACTGGACTGTCTACAAAGAGTCCGTGGTCGTTATCCATACTCTGCTGAATAACTAGATCAACAACAACAGCAACAACATCGAGGCCCCTCATCTGTTTATTTCACACCAACTATCTACCCATGTTCTACCCAACATATTAGTAGATAAAAATATATATTTTTATACATAGTTTAAAACCTGTATATCATTTTCATTCAATATATATTCCACATACACCCACATAACACGTATTTCATAGAAAGCAATTCAGATCTATGAGATGGAAGGGGTGAATATACATTCACAAACATAACAACAAAATTATACACATAACATGTATTTTGTATAAAATACTTCATAATCATACGTTAGAAGAAAGTAACTACGCACTCACACATATAAACAACAATATACTTAATACACTCGAACCATACTTGTATTATTATCGTGTTTATGAAAGGTAGTATACACTCACTTGATCAGAAGATGATCGGACAGCACTACGACTTGCAGAAGTAGTAATCCTCAGCAGATCTGGAAGATCTCTAAAAAAATCGAACTTCTCGCGGGCAGAGCTTCGGCTCGGGAACCGCACTTCTCGGGATCTTCGGGATCTCGGGACTTGCGTCGGGGCTCGAGAATATTACCGGGGCTTCGGGGCTCGAGAATATTACCGAGAATACAAATTTGGGCGTTCTATATATATTCAGAAACCTTGTTTCAACTACTACAACATTATCCAAAGATATCAAGTTTATTTTACACTTAAATTTTGAAACTTATTTTTATTCTTAATTAATCCAACCACATAATTAAGCAATTAAGCACAAAACACATAATACTCAAATAATACACTCTTATTATTTCAAAACGGGTTACAAAGGTTAACCTAGACTATTACATCAACATTAATGACAGGCCCAGAAACACAGGTGTTATAATTCTCTCCACCTTAGAATGATTCCGTCCCCGGAATCACACATCAACAAACAAATGCGGATAGCGACCCATCATGCCACTCTCCGTCTCCCAGGTGAGATTCGGCCCATTCGTGTGTTTCCATCGGACAAACACTAACTCGACCATCTTGCGTCGCAACTTCTTAGTCTTTCGGTCAACAATTGTCTCTGGTTCTTCAATCAACCTTTTGTTCTCATCAATTCTCAACTCCGAAAGTGGAATCATGTCGGGAACTTCTCCCGTGAACTTCCTCAAATAACACACATGAAAAGTGTTATGAATTCCATTCAGTTCTTCTGGTAGTTCGAGCTTGTAAGCTTGGTTCCCAATCCTCTGAAGAACTTTAAACGGTCCAATAAACCTTGGACTCAACTTTCCCCTTTTACCAAATCTTATAAGTCCCTTCCACGGCAAGACTTTAAGCAAAACCGAATCTCCAACTTCGAAAGTCATCGGTCTTCGCTTTTTGTCAGCATAGCTCTTTTGACGATCTTGAGCTGCTAACATTCTTTCCCTAATTATTTTCAACTTTTCAGCAGTTTGATGAACCATCTCCGGTCCCATAAACTGCTTTTCCCCAGCCTCAAGCCAACAAGACGGCGTACGACATTTCTGTCCATACAAAGCTTGGTAAGGTGTCATCTTAATGCTCGAGTGGAAACTATTATTGTAGGAAAATTCTACCAATGGTAAATGTTCATCCCAATTACCTAGGAATTCCAATGTACATGCTCTTAGCATATCTTCAAGTGTTTGTATTGTTCTTTCACTCTGACCATCAGTCTGCGGATGGTAAGCTGTACTTAAACATAACCTTGGTACCCAATTCCTCTTGTAGACTTTTCCAAAACCTCGAGGTGAAACGGCTATCACGATCCGACACAATCGTTAACGGAACACCGTGAAGCCTCACAATTTCCTTCACGTAAGAATTCGCAAGCTTTTCCATAGACCATTTCTCCTTGGCTGCTATGAAATGCGCACTCTTAGTGAATCGATCAACGACCACCCAAATCATGTCGTGACCATTCTTTGTTCTGGGCAGTTTAGTGACAAAATCCATAGCAATGTCTTCCCACTTACCCATAGGCACAGGCAAAGGTTCTAAACTCCCGTACGGTTTCTGATGTTGTGTCTTCACTCTCGCACAAGTCACACACTCAGCCACATACTTTGCAACATCAAGCTTCATCGTCGGCCACCAGTAGTAGGGTTTCAGGTCCCTATACATTTTAGTGCTACCAGGATGAATCGAGTACATGGTTTTGTGAGCTTCTTCCATCAGAAGATCTCTGACTCCTCCTGTCTTAGGTATCCAAATCCGATCTTGGACCACCTTCAGTCCATGACTGTTTACACCGAACACCAACGTTTTGCCCAAACGTTCCTCCTTTCGGTCATTCTTCTCAGAAGCTTCGCTTTGAGCTTTCTTTATACTTTCCAAAATAGTCGAGACAACTTCAATTCTCAACGCTCTTGGCCTTTTCCTTTCAAGATTGACTTTCCGACTGAGAGCATCAGCAACAACATTAGCTTTATCGGGATGGTAAGGTATCTCACAGTCGTAGTCTTTAAGTAATTCTAGCCAGCGTTGTTGCCTCATATTCAATTCCTTCTGATTAAAGATATATTGGAGACTCTTATGACATCCCCAAAATCTCGACCAGAAAAGACCGATTTCATTTATGCTTTTTAAAATAATTTCAGAGTAAATCCTTTTGATTTAAAAGTGTTGCAGAATTTGTTCCCAAAACAAAACATGATAAAATAATATTTATCAAAGCATTTCATCAAGAGATGCATTTTCATTATATAATCAAAACTCGGAATGTCATGTTCCGATACAGAACATAAAGCATAAACGATAACATTACAAGTTATTCAACAAATATATATACAGACTTGTAAACAAAACAACTTGATGATTCAACCATCTTATGCCCTCGCGCCACTACCTGTAATACAATTAAAACTGAGTGGGTCAAGCTTGGGAGCCTGGTGAGCATATAGGGTTTTCAACCCATAATAAATAAATTATATTTAATTTCACCAACCAATCACTCTCCCGATTACCCATTCCCGTTATCCTCACTTTACGTCCCTAAAACAACATCTATCTCAAGGGAACTAATCTAGGATTTTCTTCGAGAGAAACATCACTGCTAAGGGTTTTCCTCAACAATATATATCCTAAAGGCAACCATGAGGGGGATAGAGTACACCGGTGAACACATCGTTCACAACACCTACAGGTTATGAACCTGCTAGCGTTCCACTGGACTGTCTAGAAAGAGTCCGTGGTCGTTATCCATACTCCGCTGAATAACTAGATCAACAACAACAGCAACAACATCGAGGCCTCTCATCTGTTTATTTCACACCAACTATCTACCCATGTTCTACCCAACATATTAGTAGATAAAAATATATATTTTTATACATAGTTTAAAACCTGTATATCATTTTCATTCAATATATATTCCACATAACAGATGAGGCACACCCACATAACACGTATTTCATAGAAAGCAATTCAGATCTATGAGATGGAAGGGGTGAATATACATTCACACACATAACAACAAAATTATACACATAACACGTATTTCGTATAAAATACTTCATAATCATGCGTTAGAAGAAAGTAACTACGCACTCACACATATAAACAACAATATACTTAATACACTCGAACCATACTTGTATTATTATCGTGTTTATGAAAGGTAGTATACACTCACTTGATCAGAAGATGATCGGACAGCACTACGACTTGCAGAAGTAGTAATCCTCAGCAGATCTGGAAGATCTCTAAAAAAATCGAACTTCTCGCGAGCAGAGCTTCGGCTCGGGAACCGCACTTCTCGGGATCTTCGGGATCTCGGGACTTGCTTCGGGGCTCGAGAATATTACCGGGGCTTTGGGGTATTTCTGGCATGCAAATCGATGCAAAACGGGAGAGAGAAGAGAGAAAATAGCAAAAGAACTCGGCTGCCTTCGGTTCCTATTTATAGGAGGCTGGAACCTCGGAGTACGCGGGGCGTACGCCTGTACACGGGGCGTACTCGTCCGAAGTCGTCACTGCGTTCGTCATCCGAAGAACTCGAGTGCAAAGGTCGTCATGCTTCGCTGTACGCGGGGCGTACTTCGGATATGCCCGGTGACTCCCCTTCGGATAATACCGGGTTAAATAATTAAATTTAAATAGAAAATATTTAATAAACTTCGGAAATTCATATCTTCTTCATACGAACTCCGTTTTCGACGTTCTTTATATCCACGTGTAGGTGAGACTACACTCTACAACTTTCGTTTAGACTCCGTTAGCTAATTTTGTCTTTATTTTTATTATTTATTTTTAATAGGTCGGGACAGAAAAACTTCGTTATAAATTCATAACTTCTTCGTTTGACGTCCGTTCTCGCCTAAATTTTTATCGCTTCGATACCAACAACGAGACCTTCGATCCTCGTTTAGATTGCTTCGGCTAAAAACTGCTCAATCTCAAATCGAGTATTTCAGGCTGCATACCGCTAAGCCGAAACTTCGATAAATCATAACTTCTTCATACGAAGTCAAATTTGGGCGTTCTATATATATTCGGAAACCTTGTTTCAACTACTACAACATTATCCAAAGATATCAAGTTTATTTTATACTTAAATTTTGACGCTTATTTTTATTCTTAATTAATCCAACCACATAATTAAGCAATTAAGCACAAAACACATAATACTCAAATAATACACTCTTATTATTTCAAAACGGGTTAGAAAGGTTAACCTAGACTATTACATCAACATTAATGACAGGCCCAAAAACACAGGCGTTACAAAGCTCCCTGGACCCGCGTCTGTTAGATTTTTATTTTTAGGGGAAGGTTATGATCCTTCATACCCTTTATATACGTCCGGTTTGAGAGCTTAGAGGCCTTGTTATTTAGCCGAACCGACGTGTACCCTGAGGAATCATCTCTTTTCAATATTTGTGGTTGCATGTTGGCGATTTGGTCCGCCTAAACGGTATGAGTGATCAGCTCGTAGTTCAGTTTGGCGAATTCGTGCAACACTTTTTTTTGTTTTTGGATTTTATATTTGCATATGCGTTCATATGCATATATGTTGATGAGTGAAATCGGTTAGGGTTCAATTTATATTTAGGAATTCCTAGGGATTCAACTTATAAACCCTAATTCACTTGGGCTTTTAATCCAATAACTCATTAGCCTTTTGGACTAACTCTTCATGGACTCTTACAAAGATTTAGTCAAATCCTAATCGACATGGATCATTAGCCCAAACTATAAATATCACTGATTTACCTAATCAGTCCCTGTAAATATAATTAGTCTCTTTTGATCACTAAATTAATTCCAAATTAATTCTTGACCAATACTAATTAAATAATATGATTTCTCAATTAATATATTATTCTTATAATATATTAATAAATCACAAATAACCTCTTTCTCAAATATTCATCATGTCAAATTGCTTTGATGAAGGGAACCCGAAATTGACCATGCTACTCTCGGTTCAAGTACATACCAATTATAGTTATGGGCTTAGATACCTAATCCAACATCTTAGTGTATGCATCATAGTTGTACATAATTAAGATCTTATAGTCTGAGAATGTTTGGTTTGGCCATATTTATTGTTCTTTTTTGATGAAGGGCTTAAGCTAGGATCGTATATTCGAATGTTAATATGGTCCAACGTTATGTATGACTAGCATACACAAGTGTTGAACAGTTGGTGGAAGTTTCATGAATAAGTTGTGTGGGGTCAGTAGGCCAGTTTTGCGATATTAGCCTTCCTCTAGGAATGAGGATTGAATACTCGCCTATGCTTATGTGTATTGTTAGGGCGTTGTGATGATACTTGAGACAAATATGGGTAGGTGTGGAAGGTAGTATGGGTTTGTAGTACTGAAAGCAGAGGACCCATACGCGTAGCATGGAAGTCACAATCCCTAAGGCTTTGTTGGGAGTTGGTTCCCCGATTATTATATCGAATGTCTGATATCTTCCTGGTATATTTTCAGCATGGTGGTTACGAGGCGACTTGTGATTGGATCTGGATCGAGTTCAGGAGATGGCAGTCAGGGTAGACCAGAAGTGCCTGAGACTATTGGTCAGATGGGGTTAGATGAGTTGGACGCCAGGATTCGGGAGATCCTGCATGATGATGTTGCTACACTATTCCGGGCATAGTTACCGGAGATGTTTGGGTCTATCAAGACCGATATGGTTGAGTACTTTGATTATCATTATGCAGCCATTGCTGAGACGGATGCCGCTATAGCCTCCGGAATTGTAGCAGCCGCTGATGGTGGGACTAGTCGAGCTTTTCAGTATCGGGACTTCGATAACATGAACCCCCGACATTTGATGGGATTTAGGACCCGATCATAGCCATTATGTGGCTATCTGACATTGAGGGATGCTTTTTCAAATGCTCATGTCCTACTGACCAGAAGGTCAGGTGTGCTCTAAACCTTTTGAGGTCTGGAGCAAAGGACTGGTGGAAGTTGGTGACAGGGTCATATACTGATGATCAGAGAGTTGTAGTTACTTGGGATTAGTTTAGGGAGATGTTCTTCGCTCGCTACATCCCATGGGTTGAGCGAGAGCGACTGGCACATAGTTTTTGGAGTTTAAACAGGGTACGGAGTCGGTGACGGAGATCACCCATATGTTCACTGAGAGGGTGATGTTTTGCCTGGAGTTTGCTTCCAAGCAGGCTCAGATGACACGTTATCTGAGCATGCTTAAGACTGACATTCAATAGTTTGTTGCCACCCAGCGTTGTAATACATCGCTAAAGTTGCAAGAGGCCGCTAAGCAGCGTGAGCTTAAGATTGATTTACAGTTACGAGTGCAGAGGTAGGCCCCGACGCAGTCACAACCTGCGCCCAACCGGTCCAAGATCGTTGATTCTAGGTCTGGGGGCCAGCGTGAACGCACTTGTGGGAAGTGCGGGAAGGTCATTGTGGAGTTTGTAGATCCGGTAGTGCATACCGTAAATTCGGCAAGGAGGGGCACTTTTGCGAGGGATTGCCGCCAGTTAGCCCCGGTTCAGGATATGAGGATCTGCTATCACTGCGATCAAGTTGGTCACGTGAAGACCAAATGTCCATTACTCGTTGCTCGACTGGTGCAGGCTCCAACGCCGGCTACACTGAGGATTACTAACGCGAGTCAGGGTAGGGCAGAGCCACCGAGGGCTTGGGGACGCGCCATTCAACTTGCAACCGAGGAGGCCATGACAACACCGGACGTGGTGGCTGGTATGTTTCTATCCTTTATCTTATTAATTATATATGTTATACGCTTATGTATTTGTACTTATGTTAGGTATGTTCTTAGTGAACTCCTTACCTACGCTAGTATTTTTTAACTCCGGGGCGAGTCGGTCATTTGTCTCTCGATCGTTCAGTAAGGAGTTTGATTTGCATATAGGAGAGCTAGAGTGTCTGTTGCGAGTCTCTATCGCCAACGAACACAGGATTTCTGCTTCTTCTGTCTATCGGGCTTGCGTTCTGGAGATCTTTAGGTATCCTTCTCGATAGACTTGATTCTGATTCCCATGGGGGTGTATAGGTGATTGTGGGTATGGAATGGCTTAGTCATTTTGGTGCCACGATCGACTGCGATGGTCAGCGGGTGGTAGTTTGAACCCCAAGTGCGAGAGAACTAGTTATTTACTGCAAGGGCACCAGATTGGGTTCAGGGTTTTTCTTTACTGCTAGGGCTCGATGGTATATTTAGGACGGATGTGCGGGTTAATTGGCGTATGTGGTGGATACGCGGGTCATGGATCAGGTTTCGGTTTCGGATGTTCTGATTGTCAGAGAGTTCGTTGATGTGTTTCCGGAGGAGTTACCTGGAGTGCCTCCAGAGAGGCAAGTCGAGTTCAGGATCGACCTAGTGCCAGGTGCGGCCCCTATCGCTAAGCCTTCGTACCGATTAGCACCAAACGAGATGCAGGAGCTGTCATCTCGCGCTGTAGGAACTACTGGGCAATCAGTTCATCCATCTGAGTAGTTCTCCATGGGGAGCACCGATTCTATTCGTCAGGAAGAAGGACGGTTCATACCAGATGTTCATTGATTACTTGGAGTTGAAGAAGTTAACAATGATGAACCATTATCCACTCCCAAGGATAGATGATCGTTTCGATCAGTTGAAGGGAGCATCTTGGTTCTTCAAGATAGACCTAAGGGGTATACCATCATGTCAGGGTTATGGAGGAGGACGTGGAGAAGACCACGTTCCGGACTAGTTATGGACATTACGAGCTCATGGTGATGCCTTTTGGACTCACCAACGCGCTGGAAATGTTTATGGACCTGAAGAATCGGGTATACAGACCGATGCTCGATCGCTCGGTCATTGTATTTATAGATGAAATATTGGTATACTCCAAGATAAGAGAGCAGCATGAGGAGCATCTTCATAAGTTATTGGGAGTTTTGAGGCGAGAGCGGTTGTATTCCAAGTTCTCGAAGTACAATTTTTGGTTACGAGAGGTTCAATTCCTTGGACACCTTGTTAACCAGGAGGGGATTTTGGTTGACCCGGCCAAGATGGAGGCGGTTATGTAGTGGGAGGGTACTGCCGGAGATTCATACATGATTTCTCCAAGATTGTGGTACCCCTCACTCGTCTGACAAGGAATGGGTGGATTTTCGGTTGGGCCCTGACCCGAAGACTGCATTTGAGACTCTACGACAGTGACTCCACGAGGTGCCAGTTTTGACACTCCTTGAGGGAGTTGAGGATTTCATGGTGTTCGGTGATCCATCGATCACTGGATTGGGAGAATTCCTTATGTAGAGAGGACGATGATTTCATGGTGTTCTGTGATCCATCGATCATAGGATAGTCATGGATTGTTGACCCATTGTGGTCGGGTATGTGTTCCGATGTCGGGTGGGGTCAGACAGACTGTCCTGGAGAAGGCTCATAAGTCTTGCTCCTTTATTCATCCCAGACCACCAAGATGTATCGAAATCTGCGACTGAGTTACCGGTGGCCATGTATGAACAGAGAGATCACATAGTACGTCGAGAGGTGCTTGACTTGTAGGATGGTCTATTAGATAAGGTGTCTAAGTCCATAACTATTTATGGTATGTACTTGACCCGGTTTGGCATGGTCCATTTGGGTTGCATGGAATCATGCATTTGGATAAACTAAAATGAGAGAATTAACACTTGTGGTTTATTAATATGTTATAAGTTATAATATATTAATAATAATCTTATTTAATTAGTATTGATCAAGAATTAATCTAGAATTAATTTAGTGATCAAAAGGTGACTAATTAAATATATGGGTTGATTATGTAAATCACTCATACTTGTATAGTGGGCTTAATGCTCCATGGATTATCAAGTTGGGCTAAGGTTCATAAGATGATCCATGGATGCTCCATGGGAGTTACAAACCCATGGGTCATGGAAATGAAGAGTCATGTCACATTAGGGTTTACATGGTGTAACCCTAGATGTAACACACTCTATAAAGAATATGATGCACACCAAAATCGGCCACTAGAAGAACAAGTGAGGGCTAGCCGATTTTAGAAGTGTTATACATTCTCTCTAAATCTTTCCAAGTGTACTTGGTGTTGTGTGAGACATTTGAGGCATCACACTTGGGGTGCTAGGCTCACAAGGTTTCCAAGGAATCAAATCAACTACAAGGTATGTAATTCTAGCCATCTTTTATATTTAAAGTTCCCCATGTATGCTAGATAGGTTTATGAACCTTGGAAATCATATTTTGCATTTATTTAGACAAACATAGATCCAAGGTTTTCTAGGGTTGCATGTACACTTAGGAAGTGTTAGAATGCTCAAAACACTTCAGTGGTATCAAAGCCTAGGCTTGCTTGCTAATACTTGGTGCAAAATAGTGAGAGAAATCGAATTTTGAGCTATCTGCACAGGGGACTCGCTGAGTCCATGGGGGGACTCGACGAGTCCATGTGAAAATGCAACCAACTTGGCGAGTCAGTCCATGCACTCGACGAGTTGGTCATGCAGATTGTAGTTTTTCGATTTTTGCTGCTGGAAATGGACTTAAAACTTGTTTTAGATGGTGTAATGATTGTTCTAATCCATTTACAATGGCTAATATCAATTTTTCGTGATTATATGTGTTCATACGCTCTTGAAACTTTGATATGAATATTCATGTTCTTATGAGTTTTTTGATAGATCATAGGACTTACTTGTTTAATAGTTTAATCCATGATCTTTATGTGTTTTAATGGAGTTTTTTGATAGATCATAGGAATTACTTGCTTCGATCCGATCGAGGTGGTGAGTATCTTAGTTCAGAGTTCCTCGACTATCTTAGGGAATGTGGGATTGTCTCACAATTGACACTTCCCAGGACACTGTAGTTGAATGGTGTAGCTAAGAGGCGTAATCGAACCTTGTTGGATATGGTTCGTTCCATGATGAGTCGAGCTTCGCTACCAATCTCATTTTGTGGGTATGCCTTAGAGACTGCCGCCCATATCCTTATTCTGGTCCCTACAAAGAAAGTTTCCAAAACTCCTCATGAGATGTGGACTGGTAAAGCCCCAAAACTAGACCATATCAAGATTTAGGGTTGCGAGGCTTTCATGAGACGCGAGACCCATGTGACATCCCCATTTTCACGGTCAGAAAAGACCGATTTTGTTTATGCTTTAAAAATCAGAGTACTTCTTTTCATAAAAATGTTGTGGAATTTGTTCCCAGAAAAACACGATAAATATGTTATCAAAATATTTTCGAAGAAACGTATTTTATTCATTTTAAGACGTTTGGTATGTCATCGTCAATACAGAAACATAAGCATAAACAGAACTTACATTTATTTACACTAGTGATCTACATCTCTTTAATCTCTCAGTGTGATGTAACTTCATATCAACACATGTGATATAAATAAACGGAGTGGGTCAGGTTGGGAAACCTGGTGAGTACATAGGGTTTTCAACCCACAATAATATAATTATTATGTTTAAACATTCAAACAATCAACCCAATTACCCATCCCCATTATATTCTTTACTCTTAAGGATCTACACTAAGAATAAGCTATTCCTCGTTCATTTATTCCTAAGGATCATCCTAAGGAATCGGCACGAAGTCCATTGTTGCCACGGTTCACACAACAGGAACTAAGTCTGCATAGTCGCCAGGGGTTAGGCATCAAGTCTGCATGATCGCCAATGTTTACACAACGGGCACAAAGTCTACATAGTTGCTAGGGTTTAGGCATCAAGTCTGCATGATCGCCAAGGTTTAGGTACCAAGTCTGCATGGTCGCCACGGTTTAGAGTACACCGGGTGAACACATCGTTCAAAACACCTATAGGTTGCGAGCCTACTAGTGTTCCACTGGACTGTCTAGAATAGTCTGTGGTTGTCATCCATACTCTGCTAAATGACGAGGCCATCGTTTGGGAAAAGGCTTCTCACGTCGTCCACCTCTCACCCTCACCTCGTGGTCTATAACACCTCTTAACTCATCATCAAACTCATATTCCATCTATTACATCTACCCACGTTTTCCCCCAACATTATCGTAGATATAAAATACATATACAATTTAAATCATTCAAAACATGTATAAAATCATTCATCCAGCATAGACAACAATTATTCAAATAATATGCACACATAGCACGTAATTTATATAAAATACTTCATATCTATGTGTAAGATGAAAGTAACTATGCACTCACCTGAAAGGTGGTGACTCAGCACTTGGACAGTGCTTCAATACTCTCAAAATGATTTCCTTCGATAAAACCTAGTATCAATACCACTAGGGTTTAGTCTAACAATAACCGCGAAAAATTAATAGTCTGACTCTTATTATTATTATTATTATATAAGCATTAAATAACACTCAATATAACTCATAATAATAGCCCAAATAATTATTTTAAGGACCTAATAACATTACTATAATTATTTGGAAGATAAATTAAAAATTGCGTAAGCGTAGCTTACTTACAGCGGATTTTAAAGAAAACCGGGCTTTGCTCGGAGAAGCGTTTTGAAACCGAAAGACTCTTTTTCTCGGGACTCCGGGAGCCTCGGGGCTTCCTTTAGGTTCTTGGTATTTTTCCTAGGGCTTAGGGGTGGTTTGGGATCCTAGAGAGAGAAAGAAAAATGAGAGAGAAATGATTTTTGGAATGAAAATGCAGGCAGCCTCGGCCTCCTTTTATAGATGTGAGGGCCTCGCTACGCTGGGCGTTCAGAAGCTCTACGCGGGGCCTAGCTTCCGATAAGGCAAATAGATGGCAAGCTTCGGATGGGGCGACGTGGCTCAAGTTGGATTGAGGAGTGCAAGGCGTACGCGACGCGTTCCGGACTTCGTACGCGGGGCGTAATGCGAGGACTACATATCACAATCCGAAGCGAGTTCTTTGATCGGCATCAGACGGCTGGTACTCGGCCACGTCATCATCATCGCATCAGGCTTCGCAAATCCGAGTGCAAACTTTAAAAATTCGTAACTTTCACGTACGAGCTATGTTTTCGATGTTCTTTATATCCACACGAAGGCGGGAACGTAATATACAACTTTCGTTTAGACTCCGTCAGCTAATTTTGACTTTATTGTAAAAGTTACATTATTAACAGGCCGGGACAGGATTGGTCCGTTAAATTCTCATAACTTATTCATCCGACGTCCGTTTTCGCCCATCTTTTTCTCGTTACGCTACTCTTAACGAGATCTTCGATTCTCGTTTAGATCGTGTCGGCTAAAAATTGCTTGATCTATTATTCGAATTTCGGGTTGTACATTGCTAATCCGAAATTTCGAAAAATCATAACTTCCTCATACGAAGTCAGATTTGGGCGTTCTTTTTACGGACGCTCTCGGTTTAACGTATTCTATGACTTTCAGTTAGATTGCTAAGGCTAAATCTCGCTCTATCGTAAATTCACTATTTACGCTTCCCGGTTTTGTGTCGGTTCCGTCGCGAAATTTCGACGGGTCATAACTTCTTCGTTATGACTCGGATTTCGGCGTTCTTTATATGCACGGAACCCTTGAGACATATTCTACAACATGGTTAAGATTACTTATTCTAAATAATTTTTTGTCGAAAAGTCGTTTTCGACACTTATTGCCTCTAAATTGACTAGCCCGGATCTACGGGCGTTACAACCCATGATAAGCTCGAACCTCGAAGCGAGAGGTATATATTCACCGGCTACCCATAGAAATTCTTTGGTTACCTCTTCTACAGACCCAGTGTGAATGTGGTCTTTGTAGCAAGGAGGGGTGTCTTTCGATAGAGAGAGTTCATAATCCAAGGAAACAGTGGGAGGCAAATTGACCTTGAAGAAATTCAAGAGTCAAGCGGTGAAGGAACTTCAAACCCTAGCACTCAACCTGAGGAGGAAACTCATGTTGAGCCAATTGATGAGTTTGTACCTCTGAGGCGTTCCAAGAGAGTTAGGAATGCTCCTGAGCATTATTATGGATTCCATATTACTGCGGAAGGTGATACACTTATTAGTGATGAGACACTGGTAAGTATGGATGAACCTAACAGCTATGCAGAAGCCATGGCAGGCCCTGAGTCTACCAAATGGAAAGAGGCAATGGACAGCGAGATACAATCCATGTATGACAATCAAGTTTGGAACTTGGTTGACAATGTACCAGGTCGTAAGACAGTTGGGTGGAAATGGATCTTCAAGAAGAAGACTGACATGGATGGTAATGTACACACTTATAAGGTGCGACTAGTTGCAAAGGGTTTTTCTCAAACTCCGGGAGTTGATTATGATGAGACCTTTTCTCCAGTGGCCAAAACTAAGTCTATTAGGGTTATGTTAGCCATTGCTGCATTTCATGACTATGAAATATGGCAAATGGATGTCAAAACCGCTTTCCTCAATGGAAAGTTGGCTGAGGATGTTTACATGAGTCACGAGTACCCTAATACAATGTGTAAACTTGAGAAATCCATTTATGGATTAAAACAAGCACCTCGCAGATGGAATCTTTGCTTTGATGAGAAAGTCAAAGAATTTGGCTTTTCGAGGAGTGAAGATGAATCTTGTGTATATGTCAAGGATAGTGGGAGTATAGTTAGCTTTTTGGTTTTGTATGTGGATGACATACTACTCATAGGAAATGACATCCCAACCTTGTAGGAAGTGAAGTCCTGGCTTGGGAATTGTTTCTCTATGAAAGACCTAGGAAAAGCTGCCTATACCCTACGGATAAGGATTCTGAGAGACCGGAGTAAAAGAGTAATTGGACTTAGTTAGAGTACCTACTTAGATAAGGTACTGAAGAGGTTCAGCATGCAGGACTCCAAGAAAGAGGATTTACCTATCCAGTGAAATGCCAGATTGAGTAGGACTCAAAGCCCGAGTATTGAGGCTGAAATATCATAAATGAGTCGAGTACCTTATGCTTCGGCTGTAGGCTCGATCATGTATGCTATGAATTGTACTCGACCTGATGTAGCCTTTGCCTTGAGCATGGTTAGCAGATATTAGGGGAACCCTGGCAAGGCTCACTGGACTGCGGTAAAGAATATCCTCAAGTACCTGCAGAGGACTAAGGACTAGGTCCTTACCCTCGGTGGGAGTGATGACACGAGGGTTGTAGGGTATAGTGATGCTAGCTTCAGACTGATAGGGATAATTTCAGCTCTCAGTCAGGCTGGGTATTTACCTTAAACGGAGGAGCAATTACTTGGAAAAGCTCCAAGCAAGAGACAGTGGTTGATTTAACTTGTGAATTAGAGTATATAGCAGCAAGCAATGCAGCAAAGGAGGCGATATGGATGAAGAACTTCATTGGAGACCTTGGAGTTGTACCAACTATAAAGGAGCATATGGAAATTTTTTGTGATAGTGAAAGTGCAGTTGCCTTAGCAAAAGAACCAAGGGATCATGGAAGATCCACACACATCGACAGAAAATACCATTTCATTAGACATCGAATAGAAGAAGGACTCCCCGTGGCAAAGAGGGTATCATCGGATGAGAACCCAGCAGATCCCCTCATGAAGGGACTGGGTAGGGTTAAGCATCTCCAGCATGCGAGGCGCATAGGGCTAAAGGATGATATTAGTTTTAGTTAGATAGCTCAGAAATTTGTAAAATGTAATTGACATTTGATGATGAATAAAAGTTGTGTTTATTTATGAGTAAAGTTTTGCTATCTTTTGTCAATCGTTTACTATAATTTCTTTTGCATGTTTTGACTTCCAGAATATTCAAGTTGTGTATTACATAGTATTCAAATTTTCCACAGTCGGTCATATGTTGGAAGTAGATATGAATTAAGACTGTTATGAGTTGGTTGTAGAGGTCTAAGATGTTGGACATGGCCTCAACACTCATGAGTGCTCATAAGTTCTGAGTATTTGATTCAACCCATGCTCGCTGGTATCACTTCATGGAATTTATCTCAAGTGATCGCGAGATGGTAATATCATATAAGTCTTCAAACCTAGAGATATGACTTGTTAACTATGACTTAGTTATGCATTGAACGTACGAAACCGCATTGGTAACTCGATGTTATAAAATATGCGTTTGTGTGTAATTTAACAAGTAGTAGAACAAGCATATGAGTCGAATTTTATCTGTTCCTTCTTGGATTAGAAGCGATATCTGGGCACCTCAATGATTTTGTTTTCACCTATGTACCGGGCCTGGTCAGAACTAAATTGATGTGTTCGATTAAGTTCTTTGTCAAACAAATCGGAAATCGAGAAACGAACTGTCAGATAATAAGTAAGACATTGTTCCATGTATTTGTCCGGCTGATATCTAGAATAGAGGATTATATGATCACTTATCTTAAATGGCGTATCATCATCTTCTCAGTTCTACGAGACCTTGAAAGACCTACGATTGTTGATCGGTTCCTAAAGTCATACTTGCAAATATAGTTATTAGACTTATCCGAGTGGGAGACTGTTGGATAAGGTGTCTAAGTCCATAACTATTTCTGGTATGTACTTGACCCGGTTTGGCATGGTCCATTTGGGTTGCATGGCATCATGCATTTGGATAGACTAAAATGAGAGAATTATCACTTGTGGTTTATTAATATGTTATAAGTTATTATATATTAATAATAATATTATTTAATTCGTATTGATCAAGAATTAATCTAGAATTAATTTAGTGATCAAAAGGTGACTAATTAAATATATGGGTTGATTGTGTAAATCACTCATACTTGTATAGTGGGCTTAATGCTCCATGGATTATCAAGTTGGGCTAAGGTTCATAAGATGATCCATAGATGCTCCATGGGAGTTACAAACCCATGGGTCATGGAAATGAAGAGTCATGTCACATTAGGGTTTACATGGTGTAACCCTAGATGTAACACACTATATAAAGAATATGATGCACACCAAAATCGGCCACTAGAAGAACAAGTGAGGGCTAGCCGATTTTAGAAGTGTTACACATTCTCTCTAAATCTTTCCAAGTGTACTTGGTGTTGTGTGAGACATTTGAGGCATCACACTTGGGGTGCTAGGCTCACAAGGTTTCCAAGGAATCAAATCAACTACAAGGTATGTAATTCTAGCCATCTTTTATATTTAAAGTTCCCCATGTATGCTAGATAGGTTTATGAACCTTGGAAATCATATTTTGCATGTATTTAGACAAACATAGATCCAAGGTTTTCTAGGGTTTTATGTGCACTTAGGAAGTGTTAGAATGCTCAAAACCCTTCATGGTCAAGGTCGAGCATCAAATGCAACATGGCAAGCTGTAGCCTCTAGAGGTTTCCATGTGGAAATGGGAGCAGATCATGATGGACTTCATCACCAAATTTACAAGAACGGCAAAGGGCTTCGATGCTATTTGGGTTGTCGTGGATCGATTGAACAAGAGTCCATTTTTAGCCCATTCGGGAGAGCTCATCTACCGAGAAGCTGGCCAATATGTATATCCGCGAGATTTTTGTTTGCCACGGGGTACCATTCTGTATTGTCTCAAACCGTGATGTTCAATTCACCTCCCGATTCTGGCAAAAGTTCCACGAGGAACTGGCCACGTGACTGCATTTCAGTGCAACTTATCATCAGCAGACAGACGACCAGAGTGAGCAGACATACAGACCCTCGAGGATATGTTATGGGCCTGTGTTATTGATTTTGGTGGGAGCTAGAACTCCTTCTTACCGCTTGTAGAGTTCTCGTACAACAACAACTTTCATTCTCATATTGGTGCTCCACCATTTGAGTTGTTGTATGGACGGAGATGTCGCACCCCAGTTTGTTGGGGTGAGGTTGGTCACAGGGTGATGGGTTAGACAAAGGTAGTTATGCAAACTACCAAGAGGATTCTGCAGATCAGGCAGCGGCTGCATACTGCTCAGAGTCGGCATAAAAGTTATGCCGACCGGCTCCGATCTGATTTGGAGTTTCAGGTTGGTGACATGGTACTACTGAAGGTCCCCGATACCTTGGACCCTTTCGGGTTATTGCCAGGGTTGGCAAGGTGGCATATAGACTAGATCTTTCGGAGGAGCTCAGTCAGATTCACAACAGTTTTCACGTCTCGTAATTGCGGAAGTGCATACTAGATGAGGAGGCAGTGGTGTCATTAGATGATATTTAGGTCGATGAGTGACTGAATTACGTGGAGAGGCCAGTGGCCATTCTGGAGAGGAAAGTGAAGGTTCTACGAAACAAGGTGGTACCTTTGGTAAAGGTACAATGGGAGCACCATAGGAGACCTGAGTAGACTTGGGAGCTAGAGGTTGAGATGCGGGAGCATTACCCGGATCTATTTGTTGCAGCAAACTTCGAGAACGAAGTCTAGTTTAAGTGGGGTAGAATTGTAACATCCCGACTCCCAGGTAAAAATTTGAAGCTTTTATAATCATATTTTTATACCTACTCGACGAGTTGGCTGCCCCAATTCGTCATGTAGAAACTGATCAGACTGCATGGATTATGAAACCCACTCGACGAATTGGAGGACCCAACTTGAAGAGTTGTACATGTGCATGAAAACCCTAATTTTTAGGGTTACCACCCTATTTAAAGGACCTTAAGTCCTCTCTCTAGCCTCCCTTCCCACCCTATCATCCAGAAGAAAACACTAAATGAGCTAACCTTCCATTTTGAGTGTGTATAAGGATTAAAATTGTGCGTTTGGTGCATTTCTTGGAGAAACTTGAAGGTTTAGGAGCTTGGAACGAGAAGGAGCTTATAGATCTGACATCTACTCATTTGAAGCAACCTTTTGAAGGTAAAAAGTCGTCACCTTGATCATTTTCATGTTAGATCTCTCCATTCAAGAGTTTAGGGCCTTTTTAGCCTACTTTAGATCCATTTTTGGAAATTGAGCATGATTTAAAGTTGTAACTTCAGATCTGGACTCCTCTAGACCCCCATCGTCATAAAGTTATCGACTTTATCTAGTCTTGTCCTCTCTCCATACCGTAAACCTCTTCCTAAGACTAGTTTTAGGTGTTTTAGTTTCTGGAGGCCTTGCATGCACGTAAAGTTGGAAAATTTACATGGTAACTATACCCTAGGAGGCTAGATCTATAGTTTGGAGCCTTGGTTTTGCTTAAAAGTGTTTGAATGAGAAAAGGGTTGAAGGAACTCGACGAGTTGCATAAGGCTTACCCGCCTTCTAGATTCTGAGTGAACTCGGTGAGTGGGTGAGATGACTCGGCGAGTTGATTAGGGTTTTCCTGGTCTTCTACAAACTGAAGAACTCGGTGAATTACCCAGGTAACCCGACGACTTGACTTGAGTTTTTGGTTTTTGAGTCCTGAAGGAACTCAACGAGTCAGTAAATGAACTCGAGGAGGTGGGTCAACATGGACTCTTGACCTTGTCCGTTGTCTTTGAATTTGACTAAGGGTTGACCAAGTTTATCTTCTAAGGGTACTTTGGTAATTTGGGCCTTTATAGAATTGGTCCTATGATGATTGTAGGTTGTTGAGTTTGGAGCTGCGTTTGGGAGTGTGACATTATCATTCAGCACTACTTGTGAGGTAAGTTTTGCTCGCTATACTAACAGGGTCGAAGGCACCAATGCTGACCCTTTTGGATTGTTATCTTGGTTATCGCATGATGATATGCTTAGTGATCTGTTAGATATGTATCCTGGTATATAGGATGATGCTATTTTAGTGACTTGTTAGGTTGGTATCTTGGTATATAGGATGATGTTATGATTAGTGATCTATTAGATCGGTCTGACAGTTTGTATATGCTAGCATTTGTTATCCATGTGTTGATTGTATGCTTGAGGGTAGGTTGAGGCAGACCTGCTTTTTTGCTATAGGCCAACATACATGCTGAAGGCCCGGTAGGGCGGACCAGACATGCTAAAGGTTTTGAAAGTGAGCCACATAGAATGAAGGTCCGGTGAGGGCGGTCCAGTGATACTGCAGGCTCTATATGCATGTTTTTTGTTATGATATTATTATGGTTTGTGTGGCGTTGGTATTTTGGGGGAACTCACTAAGATTCAGGCTTACAGTTTTCGATTTTGTTCTAGGTACTCCGGATGATCGCGGGAAGGCGAAGGTTTGATCTTGCACCTCCTCACGTTTTATGATTTTGATTTCTGGGATACTCTAATATAAAACTATTTTGAAAATATTTTGTACTAAATAATGGTTTTAGAATGCTAGAAAAAGTTTTAAATATCATGAAATTTATGGATGTTACACATGGATTAGTGTAGTTACATAATTGTATAGAAGTAAGGATGAATATCTTTAACTATAAGATTCCTTGGACACACACATACTATGTTCAAGAAAGAAAGTTGGAATCTTATTCCTTTTTCTAAAGACAATAAGAAAAAAAAGTTTCAGGTGATTGCTTTTAAAGCCAAGTAAAAATATCTTTAAGGATGGTGATTGATTGTTTGATATATGACATAAATATGGTTGCTTGATGATGATCTTCATAGCAAAGTCAAAGGTTATGAGTAAATACTTTAAAGATTAAAGGTGATTCCTCTGTTAGTTGTTGATATATGTTAAAAAAAAGTGTATTCATAGAGACATGTCAAGATAAAATGGAAAAGTAACATGAAGTACAAAAGGTTTCCAGCAAGAGTAAAGGGAAATAGTCATGGTTTTTTATCTGGTAGGTGTCTGTAACACTCCGTTTAAAATGCATTCATAAAATAATAAACCTGGAACCCCAAAATCTAAATTTATATTTTATATTATTTTTAAATGGCCCTAAAATTCATAATATTGAGCAGAAAAACTGCAAATTTGGTCCCTGTGGTGTTCAAAAAACTTTGGATAGGGTCCAAAAAGTTTTCAACTTGCATGGAAGGTCCAAAATCAAGGTTTTTCTGGGTTTTTGGTCCAAAAAACTTAAAAAGACGGTTATGCCCTTTTGATTTCCTTTTTATATTTTTCCTACTTTGTCAAATAATATTTTAATTTAAAAAGAAAAAGAAAAAAAATTAATTATCCCCCCAGCCCCCCCCCCCCCTCCCTATCTCTCCAGATAAGAGGGGACTGGTCCTAAATACTTCTTTCCTACAATGTTCATGCTTTGGTGAAGAAATCAATTCCACCACCATCATCGAACCCACAACCCAACTGATTACTCAAGAAATAAAACTCACCTCCTTCAATGTTGTATACATAATCTGAAGCAAATTAGGACAAGGGTAATTTGGTACAACCCATCAACACATTGAGAAATCTATAGGTTCATATTGATTCATGTTTTTCCTTTTCTGAAATCTCTGGCATGAATTGTGTTTTCAAACCCAATCATGAATTACTTGATTGATTTGGAGCGAAAGAAGCCTAATTTAGTGGTTTCAGATTTTCAGTTCATCTACTTGTGTCACTGGTGTGAGTTGAGGAAAAGGAAAGCTAGAGCGATGGTACAAGAGGGGTAAGAGCAGATCCATGGCCAAAAGAGATGAAGGAGTGATGAGAAATAATCTCCACCTGGAAGTCACAATATTTTGGGGAGAATACTCAATCCGTACTTTGACAACAACCTTTGGAGCCGGTTCACCTGAATCAGAGCTTAACTCGATGTAATCGTCATCCTGCTGCCACTTCCCGCCAAGGGCATCGACACTTAAGTTCTTCCTCAAGATATGCAAGGCATCGACACATCGATTCTTATTCAAACTCTTGGATTGAACCCACTTTGTTTCTTCTAGTTTTAATCTCTCATTCTTAGAAAAACTATAATCTAATCTCTATGGTATTTGTAATCTTATTTTGGTGATTGAACGATTTCGTGTTCCGAAATCAATTTTGAAGAACAAATGATTTTGTGTTTATTTTCTGGGTTTTGTTGGTGTTCTAGATTTCATATTCATATAAGTTTGTTTCTTTCCAAAAGGAAACCTATACATACAAACATTCATAAATCGATTCTAGATTTAATTTTGTGGGTTTTCTTTTGAGAGAGATATTTCGGTGTGTATTGGTGTTCATCATAAATCAATGGAGTCACTAGTGAAATGAGAGAGAGAGAGAGAGTATGGTAGGGTGGGGATGGAAAATTCTTTTTTTCAAATCAAAATAGCATTAAAATACTTATAGAAAAAGGAAAAAAGAAATCAAAAGGGCATAACCGTCTTTTTAAGTTTTTTTGGACTAAAAACCTAAAAAAAAAAAAAAAAAAACCTTGATTTTGGACCTTCCATGCAAGTTGAAAACTTTTTGGACCCTATCCAAAGTTTTTTGAATACCATAGGGACCAAATTTGCAGTTTTGTCTACTGAGCGAAATGTTGGTTTTCGGGAGCCAAATGTTATAATTTGGATTATTCAGGAGTTAAATTGTAAATTCGAGATTTATTTTGTAAAGATTTTTAGAAGACAGTGGGTGTTTGGTATCATTTGAACTTAATTTGAAATAATTTATGGATGCAGAGGCTAAAGAGTAAATTATGGACTTAAGTTGAAAAGGTTTTGTAGAGGGAGGGGTTGCATGGTAATTATTGGGAATTAACTTGAAGGTTTTTTGGATGGCTGGGGTTAAAAGGGTAAATTATGGACTTAGTTTGAAAGAAAAAGGGAAAGGAGGGACTATTTTCGTTATTATGGAAATAATTTTCAAGGGAGTCGGGTATATAACCCTCCCAAAACCCTAACCCTAAGGAAGACATTAGCCACCATGTTCACTCTTCAACTTCCGGTGCCGCACCACCCTTATGCCTACACCACTGGCGTCGCCACTTTTCCACCCTGGTCTCTCCACCACCGTTCCCTCCATAGCAAAACCATGAACTACCGTATCTTCCTCAGCCGATGGAGTAAGCATCGAGTTGAAGTTGCGTCTGCTGCCACCACCTTTCGGAGCTTTCTCAACCGCCACCTCCATGCTACTTCCTAACCCACCAGTATTCCTCTCGCCGGTGAAGTCGAAGTCGCAAATGCAACGTTGGGAAGTCGGAAGAGCGTCAACAGACGTCATTAGTGTTTTTTCCGGTAGGAGTCGCCACCTCCTCTCCCCTTATCTCGTCTTCGTCTCATCGGTGCTACACCTCAAGTTGTCGTTGGCCACTGTTGTTGCCTTTAGTGTTGCTGCTGCCGTCGCCGGACGCCATAAAGAGGGTGGCTGTATTCCTGTTCCGCGCAAAGCAAGTACGTGGGTGTGTTCTTCTATTGGTTTATGTCGTGTGCGGTGTTTTATCTTGGCTGGATTTCACAAGAAAAGCTACTACCACCACCGTGAGGTGGTGGCTGCCACCATGTACCACCACCGACCACCACAAGGGTGGATGTGTGTATGTGTTTTTATCTTTGTGTGTGTGTTATTTGGGATTTTGGCATTGTTAATTGTAATTAGTGACTATTATAATCAAGAAAACTAATAACCACCACCATGAGGTGGTGGCTGCCGCCTTTCCGCCGCCACCAGTCGCCGTGTTGGGTGGCGGTGTGTTTTTACTTGTGTTTAGCTTGCTTTTGGATGCTTGGACATAGTGGGACTAGAACCATAACCACTGCCGCAAGGTGGTGGCCGCCGTTGTGACCCGCCGTTGACCACCACTACCCGAGGTGGTAGTGGGTGGTGCCCGACTTAGGAAACCCTAATTGACCTAATTAAACCCTAATAGGCCTAAGGACTTAGATTTTGGGCCTAATTGGATTATGATGGGTTGGAAACCCTAATTAGGGTTTAGAAAACCCTAATTTTGGATATATATATATATATATATATATATATATATATATATATATATATATATATATATAGGCTTTGGACTGTCAGGACCGCATTTTTAGATGACTGGATTGGAATTATGTATTAAGCCCGACCACATTATATGATTGACCCAACAGATTGATGGACTTAATGGATTAAGTCCTTAACGGGTTATGTAAGAAACACTTAACCTTAATTGTTATTTTATGTGAAAACCCTAATCCCTCTTGGGCCTTAAGTGAGGACTTTCTATTGGGTTTCAGTGATTGGACTATTGATGGGCCATCCAAGAATAATCATATGAACTAAGAATATATGGATGGGCCTTAGGTTGGACCATTGGAATACCAAGTGGTTGGAATGGACTAAATGGTTGGGCCTTAAGATAAGCCCATGTAGAGGTTTGGGCTCAATTTGGAAAAATGGGCCCTGTGTTGGGCTTTGGTCCATAGCTTGACTTTTGGGACGTTGGATTGGGCCTTGGACTGAATAAAGCTAAGTTAGTGGTAAAGTAGTCTTTTTACCCCAAGCATGGACATATGGTTACGTATTGGAACCCAATTATTAATTGGGTGTCATTTTGATGTTGACAGTTCAGGAACCTGTCAACCAGTAGCTAGATTTTTATCTACGAGACTTCAGCAGTGCGAGGTGAGTCTCCTCACCATACGAATGGGTCTAAGGCACCAAGGCCATCCCATTTATTTAGTTATGATGATTATTATGAATGTGCTATCGATACATTATGAATTTATATGAAGACCATGTGGGGGTTCCCATGGCAGTGATCTAAGACCATGTGGGGTTTCCCATGGCATCCGGTGTAAGACCATGGAGGGTTTCCATGACACCTTTATATGTTGTATGTATGGCTTATAGGGTTGTATATGTGTACTGTTAATTGATTATATGTTATGTGGATATGATATTGGTATGGAAGACCCTGGGGGTTCCCGTGGCAATGGATTGAGACCATGTGGGGATTCTCATGGCAATTAAGACCATGTGGGGGTTCCCATGGCAGTGGGCTAAGACCGCGTGGGGGTTCCAGTTGCACCCGGTGTAAGACCTTGGAGGGTTTCCATGGCATCCCACATGTTTGTATACATGGCTTATCTGATATGTGTAGCTTATAGAGCTAATATGGATTATGTGAATATGTAGATTGTATGGGGTATGCTCTGGGGAACTCACTAAGCTTCGTTCTTACAATTTTGTTTATTTTTTCAGGTATCATCGGTTTGGAAAGAAAGGGCCCGGCTCGATCGTAACGCACGCACCCATGTTTTCCGCAATGAATGATTTTGGGATGAACTCTGATAAATGTTTTAATTAGCGATGTTTTGGAATGTTTGGAATAAATGATATCTATGTTTTGGCTATATTAAAAATGAAATTTTTACCCTTGATTTTTGGGTCGTTACGGTGTCGTACCACAATTTTATCCTGTCACTTCATTTTCCCCTCATCTCACAAAACTGGTGGGTGTCATATCACACAATTGAAAAAAAATGGTCAATGGTCACAGTATATAAAAAAAGGTGTGAAAAAGATTTCTGGTGCGGTAGGCTTACCGCACTCCCGACTCCCAATCGGTGTCATGTTCTCCACACCACCGCAGTAACATGTCACCACCACAAGGTGCGGTATAGGGGCACACCTACTGGACTTATAGTGCACATGTATCACTATGTCTGAGAAAAATAGGAAGGATGGTTATAAAATTTCCTAAAAGATTATGATGTGCAAAGCATGGAAGACATGGTTTTTACGATTTTTTAAATTGATGAAAATGACAAAGGGATTGCAACTTAGAACATGGAGTAAGTCATGGTTGGAACATTTGTTACTCTCTCTCTCTCTCTCTCTCTCTATATATATATATATATATATATATATATATATATATATATATATATATATATATACACACACACATATATATATTAAGAATCTCGCGAAGAAATGCTTAGGTTGCTTCAGTAAAGTAGGTCAATTATATATATATATATATATATATATATATATATATATATATATATATATATATATATATATATACACACACACATATATATATATATATATATTAAGAATCTCGCGAAGAAATGCTTAGGTTGCTTCAGTAAAGTAAGTCAATTGAGTACTCAGATGGGATAAGCCACATTGATTAACCATAAACTTCTGCTTTTTAGATGGGATAAGCCACATGGATCAACCATAAACTTCTGCTTTTTGGATGGAATCCCCCGATAATGGTTAAAATGGTAGTGTCTGCAACTTGGTAGTGTCTGCCCCTTTTTTTAGTATATTTTGGGTAATTCTATGGGTAAATGACACAAAAGTTATTAACTTCTCACATTTTATTGTGATTTTGACACAATGTTTTCAATGTTTTCCAATTTTAAACATATGAAAATATATAATTGCTCTATTTACCCGATAATATAATAAAATATATGTACGTTAGATTAATAAAAGTATATAAATGAAATAAACATATGCAAAGACATAATTTCTCCATTTTTCATACTTCATTTTCTTTCTCTTTTCAAACTCATTACCACACTCATCAAATCGGTTTTCTTCACTTTCTTTTGACCACCCAAGAACCTCAAAAACTATGGCTCATGGGCTATCATCACCAAATAAACCAATAACATCGGTAATGCCTTTGCAGAAGGTGATTTATGGGGAACAACTAAACGTGAGTATTTTGGTGAATAATGTGGGGGGTGACCTATCCTATGGCTAGGCTTTTTCATGTCGTTGAAGACGAAGTTTGGGTGAATGTGATGAAAGTGAATGTGATAAGTACGAGATTGGTCACAAGAGTTGTGATTGAAGAAAGAGTTGAGAGGAAAAGAGGTGTCGTGGTTAATATTGGTTCTGGTGTTGCCATTGTTGTTCCTTCACTCCATCTCTATGCTACCTATGCTGCTAGCAAACTGTAAGTTGGTCGTTAATTGTCAGTATGAAATGATATAATTGCTCTATTTACCTTATAATATAATAAAATATATGTAAAGTAGATTAAGAAAAGTATATGAATGAAATGAACATATGCAAAGACATAATTGCTCCATTTTTTGTACTTCATTTACTTTCTATTTACAAACTCATTACCACTCTCATCAAAATGGTTTTCTTCACTTTCTTTTAACAACCCAAGAACGTCAAAAACTACGGATCATGGGCTATCATCACCAGAGAAACTAACGACATCGGTAACGCCTTTGCAGAAGGTGATTTATGATGAACAACTGGACGTGAGTATTTTGGTGAATAATGTGGGGGTGACCTATCCTACGGCTAGGCTTCTTCATGAGGTTGAAGAAGAATTTTGGATGAATGTGATGAAATTGAGTGTGATAGGATCAAGTTTAGTAACAAGAGTTGTGATTGAAGGAATAATTGAGAGGAAAAGAGGTGTTGTTGTTAATATTGGTTCTGGTGTTGCCATTGTTGTGCTAGCAAACTGTAAGTTGTTTGTTAATTGTATCTTTCTTTCTTTTAATTCGATCCATGGTTCTCTTTTTTTGTTGTAAGATCAAATTAAAGGTATATATGGTTTAACTCTATGCTACCTATGCTACTTATGCCGCCAGCAAACTGTAAGTTGGTCGTTAATTGTATCTTTCTTTCTTTGAGTTCGATCCATGGTTCTCCATTTTCTCTCTCTTTTCAAACTCATTACCACTCTCATCAAATCGGTTTTCATCACTTTCTTTCCTTTTTAAATCTTTTATCGAAATAATTAATAATGCTTTTCGCAAACCAAATCTTGCATTTAACCATTTTTCATTGCTAAAATATGTTATCATTCATTTTCATATAGTCACTATGTTAGAAAATTCGTACATCATGAACTTTTTATCCTAATTTTGTTAATTATGTTATATTTAGTTTGTTAGATAAAGTGCATGATTATCAATTTTTTTCTTTTTAACCAAAAAAATATAATGTTATTATAAGTAACTTTCACTCATATAAAAAGTCATACACTCACACACACATATGGAATACAATTAGTAATTGGAGTACATATACACTTACACTAAATGATACAAATGTCATTAACTTTTTACTATTCCGATTTTAACACCGTGTTTTTTTTTACAATTAACCGACTATGTTTTCAATTTGTTGCAATTCTAACCAGTTGACCGGTTTGCTTCATGTCATCAATTGTCATAGTTGATGTGACATGATGACATGTCAGAAGCGAAAAAAGTGGCGTTAAAGACACTATGTCTTTATTTTTATTTTTTGCAATTTTGACACTAAGTTTTTGCTTTTCGTAAATGAAATAAACATATCCAACTTCCACCCCATCAATGAAAATCGTCGTTTGTATATAGTTTTTGTTTTTCTTACATTTGTAATTAAGATTTGAATTATAAAACCTTAATTTGACACATTATATACCCTTCGGTTTCACTTATGCCTTAATCCAATATTTTTACCGGCTTTTTTGCCCTCCCCCCTTGTTTCTCCAAACTTGTCTCGTGTATGTAAATAACTTGTTTTCATAACTCAAAACCATGTCTGCCGTTTGGTCGTAAAAACATTCCTAGTTCATGTTTCTTGACTCAAAATTAAACCATATATGCCTTTAATTTGATCCAAAACGGAAAGAGAACCATGGAGCGAATTAAAAGAAAGAAATATACAATTAACGACCAACTTACAAATTGCTGGCAGCATAGGTAGCATGGAGATGGTGTGAAGGCACAACAATGGCAACACCAAAACCATTATTAAAAATTGCACATCTTTTCCTCTCAACTATTCCTTCAATCACAACTCTTTTTACCAAATTCGTACCTATCACATTCACTTTCATCACATTCATCCGAACTTCTACTTCAACCTCATGAAAAAGCCTAGTCGTAGGATAGGTCACCCCCACATTATTCACCAAAATACTCACGTCCAATTGTTCACCATGCAAGTGAATGTGATAGGTACGAGTTTGGTAACAAGAGTTGTGATTGAAGGAATAGTTAATAAGAAAAGAGATGTCATTGTTAATATTGGTTATGGTGTTGCCATCGTTGTGCCTTCACACCATCTCTATGCTACCAATGCTGCCAGCAAACTGTAAGTTGGTCGTTAATTGTATCTTTCTTTCTTTTAATTCAATCCATGGTTCTCTCTTTTTGTTTTAAGATCAAATTAAAGGCATCTATGGTTTAACTCTATGCTACATATGTTACCTATGCTGCCAGCAAACTGTAAGTTGGTGGTTAATTGTATCTTTCGTTCTTTTAGTTCGACCCATGGTTCTCCATTTTTTTGTACTTCATTTTCTTTCTCCTTTCAAATTCATTACCACTCTCATCAAATCGGTTTTCTTCACTTTGTTGACCACCTAAGAACCTCAAAAACTATGGCTCATGGGCTTTCATCACCAGAGAAACCAACGACATCGGTAATGCCTTTGTAGAAGGTGATTTATGGTGGACAATTGGACGTGAGTATTTTGGTGAATTATGTGGGGGTGACCTATCCTACGGCTAGGCTTTTTCATGAGGTTGAAGAAGAAGTTTGGATGAATGTGATGAAAGTGAATGTGATAGGTACAAGTTTGGTAAAAGAGCTGTGATTGAAGGAATAGTTGAGAGGAAAAGAGGTGTCATTGTTAATAATGGTTCTGGTGTTACCATTGTTTTGCCTTCCCACCATCTCTATGCTACATATGCTGCCAACAAACGGTAAGTTGGTCTTTAATCGTATCTTTTTTTCATTTAATTTGATCAATGGTTCTCGCTTTCTATTTTAAGATCAAATTAAAGTCATATATGGTTTAAATTTGAGTCAAGGAACATGAACTAGGAATGTTTTTACGACCAAACGGCAGACATGGTTTTGAGTTATGAAAACAAGTTATTTACATACACGAGGCAAGTTCGGAGAAACAAGGGGGAGGACAAAAAAAGCCGGTAAAAATACTGGATTAAGGCATAAGGGAAACCCAAAGAGTATATAATGTGACAAATTAAGGTTCTATAGTTCAAATCTTATTTACAAATGTAAGATCAACAAAACCTATATACAAACGAAGATTTTCATTGATGGGGGTGGAAGTTGGATATGTTTATTTCATTTACGAAAAGAGAAAACTTAGTGTCAAAATTGCGAAAAAAAATTTAAAACATAGTGTCTTTTACGTTACTTTTTTCACTTCTGATACGTCATCATGTCACGTCAACAATGACAACCGATGACCTAATGCAAACCGGCAAACCGGTCAACTGGTCAGAATTGCAACAAATTGAAAACATAGTCAGTTAATTGTAACAGAAAAATCACCGTGCCATAATCGAAATAGTAAAAAGTTAATGATTTTTTTATCATTTAGTGTAAGTGTATATGTACCCCAATTACTAATTGTATTCCCCTATATGTATATGAGTGTGTGTTTGACTTTTTATATGAGTGAAAGTTACGTTTCGGTTCAAAAGAATTTTTTTTTTGATAATCATGCATATTATCTAACAAACTCAATATAACATAATTAACAAAATTATGATAAAAAGTTAATGATGTACGAATTTTCTAACTATATGATAATGAATGATTACATATTTTAGCAATGAAAATGGTTAAATGCAAGCTTTTGGTTTGCGAAAAGCATTATTAATTCTTTCCATAAAAGATTTAAAAAAGAAAGAAATTGAAATCGAGTTGGTCGTCCATGGAACTTGATGGCCTAAACCTTTCCTCGAATAGCAGCCCTAAGCTTTTGAATTGTTGCTACATCCGTTCTAAAAGACTTGGCAAGAACGACATCATCAACGTCTGGTTTAAACAAAGTTGACGGAACTGAAACAAGAGCAGTACTCGCACTACCAAATGCAGCTACAGCCATGGCTGTCTTCTTCATATCAGCATTATACTGGTAATGAACAAGTCCCTTTGGAAATATGAACATGTCTCCAGTTTGTAGGGTTTGAGTGTAAAGCTTATTCGTCGTGTCCACAAAACCAACCTCGAATTCACCCTCCAACACTAAAAACAAGCCAGTTGCATGGGGTCTCGTATGTGGTGGACTCACTCCTCCAGGGGATAACCGTAGCACCGAAAGGGAAACGCTCTGGCCGTTTAGAGCCGGGAATTCCGTCATGCTGGCTTGAATTGCTGTAGGATCCATTGATCTGTTGAAAAGAACACGGAAATTGGTGTAAGTGAAGAAATTTCCATCAACTACTGTCACGTGAGGCGGAACAATGTAGTCAAATAGAATGTCAGGATCGCTAGCTCGAACGAGCCCATTGATGGCCATGGTGATAAAAGCTGAAAAGAGAACTCCTTTCACAATGAACAAAGCCATTATTTTAAGAAAATTTGTATGAGAAGTTCTTAAAGTACGCTGTTCTATGATTTCTTGCGTCTTTATAATCTAAAAAAGGTTTTCTTTAACTTTTTTAATTGTTGATTGTAACAACTGTAAAGAAGCATCGGGGTTATCGAACTATGAAAGGCATAAACAAGAAGCCAGTATAACCAGCGAGGGTACGTAGCTAGATTATATATTTTGGCCCTACTTGCTTGGTTTCTATTGGGAAAAATATGTTCGAGGTTAATTTTCCAAAAAAGATCAACTCCAGAAACAAAGACTAATGATTCATATAAACTAGTATTTATGCGACACCGTACCGCACGTTACGGCGGAGAACACATTTGCAATTAATAAAAAAGAAGAATTTAAAAAAATCTTATGCAAAGAAAATATAACTTTAACGGTCGGTTTAACTCTTTTGCAATGCGTACATCAAATATAATTTACAAATATCAATGGTGCACATAGAGCTATGTGACAATTATATCATATCAAGCAGATTAATCAAAATCAAGTTTGATCCAAACAATTTTGTATTGAGGAAGCGGTCAAAAATAAGTTTTAAAAGTTTTTCTTATAGAAATTAATAAAAACAAAAATAATAAAAAAGTTATGTAAGATACAGAAAACGTAAATTTAAAACATAGTAGGAACTAAAATCATAATTTATACAATACAAATAATTTACTTTTAATATATATATATATATATATATATATATATATATATATATATATATATATATATATATATATATATATATATATATATATATATATAGAGTGAGAGAGAGAGAGGGGGGGTTAGGTTCATGTGTTTCTTATATTTATTGTGTTTTAGCATGTAGAAATAAGAATTTAGTAAAATTAAATAATTATATAATTAAATAAAGATAGATATTAAATGATTTCGATAATATTGCATGTATATTAATTGATATTCAAAATTATAATTCTCTTTTTTATAGAAACTAATTAAATTTGTTATTAATGTCATCAATAACATTCTTTCATAATGAATTCGCATCTAGGTTTCATGTATGAGTTTATGTTTTGTTTAGCGATTCACTCACTTATATTACAATAAAGTTGCATGAAATACGAAAAACGAGAATGTATTCTACTAGATTACACTCTCATTTTGTTACAATATACTCTAATTCTCCTAGAATAATCTCTCATTCTACTAGAATACACTCTCGTTCTCCATGTTCTAGGCAACTTTTGTATTTTGAATGAGTGGGTCACGAAACAAAGTAGGAACTCATAAATGAAAAACTAGATACAAATTCATTGTGAATGAATATTATTACTAATATTAATGACAAATTTAATTAGTTTTCATAAAAAAAAACAATTATACTTATGGATATCATTTAATATACATATAATTATGGAAATATTTAATTTTTTTAACGGCAAATACCAAGCAGAAGCCCGGGTTCGAGCTCCTTTACAGGGCAAACCCATACCTTTTTTAATGGGATTCCAAAGGAAAATTCCCTATGAGAGGCCACCAATGGGAGTTGAACTCCCCACCTTCCCCTCAATGGTTACAAACCCTACACCTCTTTTCCAGCTTTGCTGGGCTTCATTGGTTGGAAATCATTTAATATCTATCTTTATTTGACTTAATAATAATTTAATTTTTACTAAATTCTTATTGGTGAAATCTAGCATACACCAGATGTGAGAAGCATTTTGAACATATATATATATATATATATATATATATATATATATATATATATATATATATATATATATATATATATATATATATAATCACCTAGTGGGAAATGGCCCAAAAAAATCCAACGAGTGATTAATAATCCTGTTAGACATAAAAAGGTACCTATCATCTTCTTTTCTGACAAATCATATAGTTTTATGCTTTCATTGTCCAATAAGGTTATCAAATGAGTTATAAGGGAAAATGACTCTTGAGGGTAATTAACTTTTGCGTTTGTACTCATTTGGTCCCTTTTCTTTTTTTTGTATTCAATATACCATCGAACTTGTTGTTGGTGTTTACCATAGCCCTTTTGACCGGCTTTTGACCTGTGATAGCCGGTTAAAGGGTTATGGTGAACACAAACAACAAGTTCGATGGTATATTGAGTACAAAAAAAAAAGGAAAGGGACCAAATGAGAACAAACGCAACAGTTGGTTACCCTCCTGATTCATTTTCTCTTTACTCATTTACAACAAATCCCACATCATCTCCTACTGATATTAATGACTTTATGAGATTCATTATTGCTTCTCTTCAAAACATAACCTACGAAAGGACATTATTCATACATGTACAACTTTGTAATGCACTTGAATATTTATTAGGGGAATCTTGACTAAGCATGTGCATTTCATGACTACATTTACATTTGCAATCAAATGATTTATCGTATCATGGATTCTAGACAAGTCTACAAACGAGTGGAATCACAAGTGATGTGATTTTTGAGTTTACTTAGCTTTAAGATCGAACTCATGGGATAAGATACAACATCAATATGTACAATATCATGCTGCTTTTGTAGACACATCACCATAATATTGTACATATTGATGTTGTATCTTATCCCATGAGTTCGATCTTAAAGCTAAGTAAACTCAAAAATCATAGCACTTGTGATTCCACTCGTTTGTAGACCTATCTAGAATCCATGATATGATAAATCATTTGATTGGAAATGTAAATGTAGTCATGAAATGCGTCTGCTTAGTCAAGATTTCCCTAATAAATATTCAAGTGCATTACAAAGTTGTACATGTATGAATAATGTCCTTTCGTAGGTTATGTTTTGAAGAGAAGCAAGAATGCATCTCATAAAGTCATTATTAATATCAGTAAGAGATGATGTGGGATTTATTGTAAATGAGTAAAGGGAAAATGAATCAGGAGGGTAATCAACTGTTGCATTTGTTCTCATTTGGTCCCTTTCCTTTTTTTGTACTCAATATACCATCAAACTTGTTGTTTGTGTTCACCATAACTCTTTGACCGGCTATCACAGGTCAAAAGTCGGTCAAAAGGGCTATGGTAAACACCAACAACAAGTTCGATGGTATATTGAATACAAAAAAAAAGGGGACCAAATGAGTATAAACGCAAAAGTTAATTACCCTCAAGAGTCATTTTCCCGAGTTATAATTACAATTCAAACAATCGAAAAGAAAATATGATTGAATATACGCTCTAAAGTTGAAAGTATCATAAAAATGTAAAAAAGGGAGTGAATCCTCTAAATTAATATTAATTAGGAATTAGAAATCGGGAATTTAATTTATTTTTATTATTGGATCTATTGTATATCTTTTAGAATATGTCATGCCGCCACTCGAACTCAAACCAAGATGCTCTAGCACTGCTTCATAAGAGCAGTGTGTCTACCGATTTCACCATAGTGGCTTACTCAAACTAATAATAGCCAATTTATAGTCAATCGTCGATATTGAACAAGTCATTTCAATCAAATAAGTTTTTTTTTGCCAACACTCAAATTGATTTAAAATATGAGTTCAAAAGTCAATTTAAAGGTTCTTTAGTTTCATTTATTATGTGTCTGCTAATTTATCTTAGTCACTACTAGAAAACAACAAATAGGAGACACCATATATAATACATATATAATTAGTTTGGTATTCTAATGGGAAATAGGATTACATGATATCAAAGTAATCGTATTCTATTAGGTATATTAGGTATATGATATCTGAAATATAAATTAAAAAGAAAAAGGATACATAATAATTGTATTCTATTTAGTATATTATATTTGAGATATAAAATACACTAATAAATCGACCATATTCTATTTGATGTAGATTATTTTGTTTTATTCCATTTTAGTTTAAATTTTCAAACATTGGTTTGTATCTAAAAACTCGCATTTAATATCTTTTTATATAAAAATAAATTAATAAATCAATCCTTGTTTATCTAAAAAATCTTATGCAATCCCTATTTTTACAAGAAACCCTATTTTATATATATATATATATATATATATATATATATATATATATATATATATATATATATATATATATATATATATATATATATATATATGGATTTTCTAATATATGCCCTAAGGGCACATATAAGAAGCATTAATTGATGATATACATTACCATAATTAATTATAAAATACATTAATAATAAGAAATATTACCATAATTAAATGTGAAGTGCATTAATAATTTCCATAATAAATGTATTTCAAATTTAATTATGGTAATATTTTTCATAATTAATACTTCTTATGTGTGCTTTAGGGCACATATTAGAAAATCATATATATATATATATATATATATATATATATATATATATATATATATATATATATATATATATATATATATATATATATATATACACTTCAACCCTATTATATTCAAATTTAAATAAATAACATTCATCTTTTTCTAAATCAAATAGACACCCTACTTAATCGATGACCTAGCTACTTGGTTGATTGAGGTATGTTTTTTTCCCTTTAATAATCTTTATACAATTACATCATTTACCAATATATATATATATATATATATATATATATATATATATATATATATATATATATATATATATATATATATATATATATAGGGGATAAGGAATATACATTACAGCCCCACCAAAGCTTAGGTACTAAACCTCTAAAATATGTCGTTTTAACATGCTAAATATACCCGGTTTGGTTTCACTTGGTAAATATATCATTCTCCATAACATTTCTTTCTTTAATTGTCATTTTATCACCTCCGTTTTCTTTCCTCAATTATCGTTTATTACATCATCCAAGTGAACATTAGTTAACCCTAAACCTAAACCTAAATCCTAAATTTAAACCCTAAACTCTAAAGCTAAACCCTAAAGCCTAAATCTAAATCCTAAACCCTAAACGCTAAACCCTAACCCTAAACCCTAAACCCTAAACCTTAACCCTAAACCCTAAACATAAACCTAAACCCTAAACCCTAAACCCTATTGTGTCGATCTTGAATTTGCATCTTGAAGTATTAATCGTGAATCCATTAACCGTAATCGTTATATAGTAAAACAATATATTTTCAAGAGGTTTAGTACCTAAGCTTAGGTGGGGCTGTAATGTATATTCTCTTTTCCGATATATATATATATATATATATATATATATATATATATATATATATATATATATATATATATATATATATATATATATATATATATATATATATATATATATATATAAACACTTCAACCCTATTATATTCAAATTTAAATAAATAACATTCATCTTTTTCTAAATCAAATAGACACCCTACTTAATCGACGGCCTAGCTACTTGGTTAATTGAGGTATGTTTTTTTCCCTTTAATAATCTTTATACAATTACATCATTTAACAATCAAATCAGTTTTCTTTTAGTTAGCAGTTGATATTATATTTATGTTTATTTTACGTAGTTTTGATTAAAATTAGATTAAATCTATTAGCCTAGATTTTAGGTTTTCGTCTAAAGATAATAACTTAAGTTTCAGAATAATCACGGATGAATGTATGCATGAAATTGAAAAGATTAAAAATCATGGAAAATCGGTGTTGGCTTATGATGACATATTTAAAAATATATTATACACTTGAAATTATTAAAGGTTAATGGGGATATGATCTTCGAGTTCTGAATGTTTGCTTTTGAAAAATTTTATAAACACAAAAAAACTTGCAAAAGCTTAAAAATATTGTCTATTTTTAAAAAGATGTATCCAATTAAAAGTAATAAAAAAATGGAAAAACTGCAATAAAGTCCCTACAGATTGGTCTCATAATCGATTTAGTCCTTATATATTCTTTTTATTCAATTAAGTCCCAAATACCGGTAGTCGTATTCAATTTAACCCTTTGACCCGGTCAACAGGTCATCCAACTTTCAAAAATTACATTTTTGGCCCAGATTTCAAAATTTATTATAAATTTGGTCCAAAATTTACACTTTGTGCCCATATTTTAATTTTTTTTTTTTTTACAAATTTGGTCCAAAATTTACTCTTTTTGCCCAAATTTTAGAGTTTTGTTATGAGTTCATCTTAACTTTAGTTTTTTTTACAACTTTTTTTCTCAAAAATTTGTTTCTAATATGTTTTTTCTTTATAAACTCATATTTATACAAAAAAAACATATTTTCACATAAAAATCTTATTTTTTCTACATAAAAACTTTTTTTAAACGGTTTTTTGTATATAAAATATCTAGTTATAAAAATAGGTTTGGATTATTTGTGTGATATCTCTTAAAAAATCAATTAAGAAACTAAAAGTAACCCTAAATTATAAAAACAGGTTTGGATTATTTGTTCTTTAATCACATTTATATGAAAGTTTAAACTAGTTATATTATATATGAAAGTTTAAAATATATATAATATAATAATATTTTATTTTATTCATAAGAATTTTTTTAAGAAAAAAGTTAAAACCATAACTTTGATATATTTTTTATAACTTTTTAATAAATATATTATTTAAATAAAACATATCCATTCATGGCACGTGTCCGATCTAGGTTGTGATTTTTTATTTTCAATCAACCTTTTCTTATTTGGATTATTTATAATCTTGTATTTCCTTTATTATTTAATGTTTGGTATATGAAATATCGGTTGCAATTTATTATCGATAAACATGTTTTTAGGGGAGTGAGAAATGACCAAAAATACTAGCAACATAAATATATAAAATATTATAACTATCAATAACACAATAGAATACTTTAATTAAAGTTCTAAAGAATTTACACATGAGTTTGGTTAAAAAAAATTACTCAAAGACCTGAAAAATGCTTGAGTTGAGCTTCACAAGGAATTTTTTTAACCAAACTCATGTGTAAATTCTTTAGAACTTTAGTTAAAGTATTCTATTGTGTTATTGATAGCTATAATATTTTATATATTTATGTTGCTATTGTATTTTTGTTCATTTCTTACTCCCCTAAAAACATGTTTATCGATAATAAATTGCAACCGGTATTCCATATAACAGACATTAAAAAAGAAAGGAAATACAAGATTATAAATAATCCAAGTAAGAAGAGGTTGATTGGCAATAAAAAATCACAACCTAGATCGGACACGTGTCATGAATGGACATGTTTTATTTAGATAATATATTTATTAAAAAGTTATAAAAAAATATATCAAAGTTATGATTTTAACTTTTTTCCTAAAAAAATTCTTACGAATAAAATAAAATATTATTATATTATATATATTAAACTTTCATATATAATGTAACTAGTTTAAACTTTCATATAAATGTGATTAAAGAACAAATAATTCAATCATGTTTTTATAATTTAGGGTTACTTTTAATTTCTTAATTGATTTTTTAAGAGATATCACACAAATAATCCAAACCTATTTTTATAACTAGATATTTTGTATACAAATAACATTTTAAAAAAGGTTTTTATATAGAAAAAATAAGATTTTTATGTGAAAATATGTTTTTTTTGTATAAATATGAGTTTATAATAAAAAACATATTAGAAACAATTTTTTGAGAAAAAAAGTTGTAAAAAAACTAAAGTTAGGATAAATTCAAAATAAAGTTCTAAAATTTGGGCAAAAAGGGTAAATTTTGGACCAAATTTGTAAAAAAATTTAAAATCTGGGCCAAAAGTGTAAATTTTGGACCAACTTTGTAATAAATTTTGAAATCTAGGCCAAAAATGTAATTTTTGAAAGTTGGATGACCTATTGACCGGGTCAAAGGGTTAAATTGAATACGATTACCGGTATTTGGGACTTAATTGAATAAAAAAAATATATAAGGACTAAATCGATTATGAGGCCAATATGTAGGGAATTTATTGCAGTTTTCCCTAAAAAAATCTACAAACTTATAGATTTTAAAATCATTGATGTTTTGTAACATCCGGATCTCGAGGAAATTCAAAATTCAATATTTTAAGCATTTAGGGTTGCCACGACGTGGGGAAAGGCGTTATGACATGGCACTCAAGAAATATCGTGACTCATTTAAGGCCGCCACATATTGGCAGCTGGCATAAGGCCAAACCCTAAATTTTGGGGTTTGCACCCCCTATTTAAGGGAATGTGATGGCTATGGTTGCTCACCCTCAGCCTCCATCACACTCTCTTAGCCTCCAAGCAAACCTTAACCTCCATTTTTGCTCCCTAAGCTTTTTTGTGTTGATTTTTAGGGATTAGAAGAACAAGAAGGTGACTTTTAGACTTGGATTCAACAAGTAACTATTCTCATCATCGTGTTGTGCATCTTCTGGACTCTTGTAAGTCCCCAAGTTCCAAGCTTTTTGGTTTATTATGCATGGATCTAGGTTTCTATGCCTTATTCTTCATGTTGGCACATATTGGAGTATTGGGATTTCATAAAGTTGCCAACTTTATGAATCTCTAGAGTTCCTCTATGGTTAAGAGTGTTGAATCTAGAGTTTTATTGAGTTTTGAACTCTTACATGAGATCTTGGCCCCTTTTACTCTATCTTGACCTAGCTTAAGTTCAAGACATGCATTGGACATGTATGTCTAAAAATTATGGATTTTTATGTGACTATAAGGTGCTAAAACGTTTTGGAATGGGGATCTAGTAAGTCTTCAAGGAAAAGTGGTTAATGGGTTAAGCCAAGTCATGTTTTTGCCTTATTTAGACCTAGAAGTGAGATCTCTATCTCTTGGAGGGTCAAAAGGGATAAAGTTGGAAACATTGTCCACTTAGACCTTAGAAATGACAAGATCCGCTCTTTGGAGTTGTTGAAGTTGGAAAGAAAAATAACTTAATGGTTTAAGCTGCCTAAACCAGTCCCCACGGTGTATCTCAGGTTATCATGACGTGACGACTAGGTCAAGGCCCGATTGTCTTGTTGTTTAGTGGCCATGGCGTGGCCAAGGATGGCCACGATGTGGCAACCTGATTTGGTTGACTTTGACTTTGACCAAGTTTGACCTAGGGACATTTTGGGTATTTTGAGTTGTAATTAAGTTTAAGTCACTATTTGTTGTATATGTGACCTATAGAGGTGACAATTAGAGCAACATTTTTTTCTGCTATCCATTCAGATTATGAGGTGAGTCTTCTCACCACACTAGTAGGTCGAAGGCACCAATGCCGACCCAATGGTTTGTATGTGTAGAATGTATGTGACTATGTGATTATTACTAATATGTCTGTGTGATATATGCATGGAGCCAACCTGGGCTCGGAATCATTATGGACTCGGAGTTAATACGAACCCAACACAACTACTTGTTACATAGGGTTGATACGGACCCGACACGGCAACGTGTTGTTATATTTATATTTATTTTGTATGTGGTATTTTGGGGAAGCTCACTAAGCCTTGTGATTACAGCTATTTTTATGGTTTGAGGTACTTTCGGTACAAAAGGGAAGGGTCTGACATGATAGCACAACATTCTCCCCCTCATATTTCCACAATCATGATTTCTTTTACTCTGATGTTTTAGATTTTTTTTTATCCTGGTTGTTTTCAAAACATTTGATGTGTGGGATTGATGAATTTAAAAATGAAAATTTTTATCACTATTTTGGGACGTTACATGTTTTAAAAATTATATTAAACTAAGAAAACAAGATAATGGGAAACGAAATTTTGTTTAATTATATACATTATGTTTACTTCAATAAAAAGGATAATTTAAGATTTAAAAGTCTATAAATTGCTTACTAGGTGTAACACCCACTTCCTGGTACGTATTTAAATTCAAGTAATTTCATGTTTTGCATTGGGACTCAGTGAGTTGGAGGCCCAACTCGTCGAGTATACTCAAATTTTGATCGGGAGGATAAGTGACCTACTTGATGAGTCAGGAGACCGACTCGGCGAGTAGGGCTATCTGGACAAAATCCTAATATTTAGGGTTTGCACCCTATTTAAACAACTTATCTTGTCTCAACCCAGCCTCTATTGTCCCTCCCAGCTCAGAGAAACCCTAAATCGAAACCATAAACTTGTTTGAGTGTTCTTGAGCCATTTTTGTGTGTTTGTGGTGATAGTGAAGCTTGAGAAGGAAGAATGAACTTGGAAGTTCGAGTGGAAGCAAGTAGATCTAGAACTTGTGCCCCATTTCCAGCTCACATGAGGTATAAAGCTGAAACCTTGACCATCTATCTCTTAGATCTCTAGTTAGGGTTCATTTCTACCACTTCTAAGCCTTAGAGGTGCCATGCTCAGAATTTTATGGTTCATTGAGGGTATAGCTTCAGATCTGGAACCATTGGGGGTTCTTATGGCATAAAGGTGCCAAATTTATTGCCATAAGCACCCCATGCATCTTGTAGACTTCATTCTAGAGCCATTTGGGCCAAATACATCATGCATGGACGTCAAGATTGGAACTTTACGTATAATATGGACCCTAGGAGGTCAGATCTATGGTTTAGATGCATTAAGACCGATTAAAATCGATCGTATAGTTGTAGACAAAGAGGGGCTCAGCGAGTCGCTTAGGTGACTCGGCGAGTCAGGACGCAGTTTCCCCCAAACGTCTTCTGGAATTGGTATTTGGTTGAGTTGAAGGAAAACTCAGCCTGTTGGGGTTTGTTATGGACTTGAAGATCGAAGGACTCGACGAGTTCAAGGAGGAACTCGGCGAGTTCAAGGCATTGTCCCAACCACATGAAGATGGACTCATCGAGTTCAAGGAGGACTCGGCGAGTCATAGACTAAACACCTTCATATGGATGAAGATGAACTCAACGAGTTCAAGGATGAACTCGGCGAGTCAGTTGAAGAATGTCTTGATGTTTTGTTGAAGGAGAAATCATCGAGCTCTTGCTAGAATCGACAAGTAGGAACAGGGTTTTAGCATTTTATGTACGTGGGGACTCGACGAGTTGGTAGACCAACTCAGCGAGTCTAGTCAACCAGATGGTGAGTTTGACCAAGGTTTTGACCTTGACTTTGACTTAGACTTGAGTTGACCGTTGTAGGGGTTATGAGTATGAAATGGTAACTTAGAAAGGATGTTGTGTGGGGATTGAGGAGTCGAGAAGAGCTGATTTCCATATCGAGGACAGTGCAGACACTACACAACATTGAGGTGAGTTGCCTTCCAGTAGAGGTGGGTCTACGGCCACAATGTCGGCCCACCAGCAGGGAATGTCTTTAGATGATTGACTTTGTGATAATTTTCTAAGTTTGCTACTACCTGATGTGTTCTATGTGCTAGTATAATATATTATATGCGAGAGTGGTAGGAGGGGAATAGTCCCGATTTGGTCGTTAGGACCAAAGGGTAGGTCGGACACCCCAAATATGTATGACAACATGATTATGGTATGTTATTATGTGATAGTGGTGGGGGTGAAACAGTCCCCGTGGCCGGTTGAGATAGACCGGAGGGTAGTCAAGCACCCCAGAATGGCCTGACACGGGTAGGTCAGCACCCTAGAATGGCTTGACATAGGTAGGTCAGCACCCCAGAATGGCTTGACATGGGTAGGTCGGGCACCCCAAAATTGCCCGATAATATGTATGATTGTATGGTATGTGGTATGATGGGGGAGCTCAATAAGCTTTGTGCTTACGGTTTTTTTTTTTCAGTTTTGATTTCAGGTAACTCTTCGTCTAAGGGGAAGGAGCTGACGGGGTAGCAGCGCATCGCACACACATAATTTTGCATTTGAGATTTTTGGGATTGCACTCTGACATTATTACTGTTTGACGATATGGTTTTTTTTGATACATGTAACTATGTTTTATGAGTTAATATGATATACGTAATGTTTTCCTCTAACAAATTTTATAAGCAATATAATTACAACAAAAAAAAATTGGTCTGGATTTTTTGATTGTTACAAGTTGGTATCAGAGCTTTGGTTTGAGGAATTCGGGCACACCTTCGGGGTGTCTAGACTCAAATAGAGGGCTTGAAATATTTTTACAAGAAAATGGTTTTCTAAACTTTAAAAATAAGGAGTTTTGAGAAAGAATAAGGTGTGTGATCCGTGCGACCGGCCGAGCTCAAGTAAGTTTTCCACAAGATACCCATACATGATATGTTACGTTATATGATATGATTATGAGAACTGCATGCTAGACTAGGGCTAAGGATCTAGGGAGGATGCCTTGTATGCCTATTATGTGATTATGAGAATTGTGTGCTAGATTAGGGCTAAGGATCTAGGAAGGATGCCTTATATACCTATTGTATGAGCTTATTGAGCTATATGCTAGGGCTAGTTAGTCAGCAGTATGATAGCCTGATTAGTTTATGTTTGGTTATGGTTACTCGATGCACGAATGCTGCTTGCTTTGTGCTTATAGGGGTTCCAGCTAGCTTTAACTAACCAGTAAGCGAATATGTAATAGTATTCGCAAGCTAGTTAGGGAAGGATGGTAGGGACTCCTTGTGCAGCTGATAGCAGAGAGTAGGTTGGAGAGTGCCCTAGGACAAGCCTAGGATGAGGTTATTTTGGAAAGCAGTATTAGTGAAAGGGACTTGGTGAAGTCAAAGAAATCCTTGAGAAAAGTACGGATAGATGTGGAAAGTAGTATAGGCCCGTACTACTAGCAGCAGAGGATTCGTACTCGAATCAAGGAGGAATAAGATAGAGCCAGGGAACTTGGAGAGTGTGTGAGACCTCTCGAGAGTATGTATAACCCTGACGTTTATGTGTTTTATTTCAAAATGGTGATTACGCGTCATGGAGCAATAGGTCCAGGGTCTGGATCAGGATCAGGATCAGGCTCGGGTGGGGGATCCGAGCAGGTTGATGACGGGCTATGCGAGTTCATCGCGTTTGAGATCACGAGAGATATCCATGAGGCGACCCCGCTCATTTCCAGGTCGAGCAAGGAGGGGATTATTGAGCTGATGGAGGATCGCCTCCGGACATTCAGGAGTGACTTGGCGTCCAGCCAGTCAGGGTCACACACATTGTCCTTCAAGGACTTCAGGGGAAGTGGTGCACCAGACTTTCATGGGGCGAAGGACCCCATTGCTGCTAGAAGATGGATCGCAGTCATCGAGTCTGCGTAGTTGACGAGCTTCTGCCCGGAGGGGTCGAAGGTTCGCTTTGTTGCGGGTTGTTTGAAAGACAGAGTTAGGGATTGGTGGGAGTCGATTGGTGACTCACTAGGAGCCCCAACCATCGAGGCTATGACTTGATCGGACTTGGTGACTAGGTTTAAGGCTGAGTTTGCACCAGCTGTGGAGCTTCAGCAGCTGCCCAGGGAGTTTCTTGACATGAGACAGACTACTAAGTCAGTGGCGGAGATCACCGCTAAGTTCCGAGAGAGGGCCTTGTTGGTACCTTAGTATGCAGGGGATGAGGAGATGCAGAAGACTCGCTATCATGATATGTTGAGGGCTGATATTCGGGAGCATGTCAGCTACTCAGCCTGCCCGACCATGGAGTCCATGATTGCTAGGGCGAGGGAGAGGGAGATTGATTTAGAGCACCTCGGGAAGAGGAATGTAGAGACAGAGCAGGTTACTGGGGTTTCGAGGAAGAAACCCAAGGGATCCGACCCTAGGTCGAAGGGCCCGCCGCCCAGAGCCGCTACAGGAAATGTGGCAGGCCGCATGAGAGAGCTTGTAGAGCGGGATCATCGGGCTGCTACAAGTACGGCAAGACGGGACACTTTGGCAGGAATTGTACTGCCCCTGCCCCCACTATTCAAACATCATACCTTATTTGCTTTCATTGCAAATCAGAGGGCCATAAAAAGGTCAACTGCCCTAGATTGACAGCAGCAGCAGCAGCAGCAACGCCACTGGTGGCGCCAAATCTAGCGACTACTCGAGTTACGGATGGCTGGAAGGTCAAGTCAGAGACTTCGGTGGTGAGGAGCCGAGCATTCCAGTTGACAGCCGAGGAGGCATGCACCGCAGCCGATGTGGTGACGGGTATGATTTCTTCTCTCTAACTTTTATTATATGTCGATTGTTATATTGATGTGCCATGTTATATGTTTTGTTTAGGATCGTTCCATGTGAACGGTATCTCAGTTCAGGTGTTGTTTGATTCGGGTGCTACCGATCATTTGTCTCCCTTGCGCTTAGCAAGAGGTTCCCTGAGTCTTCGGGCATGGTGAATTGCGCTCTAGAGGTCGAAATTATGGACGACCCATCAATGCGAGCATTAGAGGTTTTCAGGGATTGAGTTTTGAGGTTGTTTGAGGAGCGCTACTTGGTAGAATTGGTTTCCATACCATTGTGGGGGAACAAGGTTATTATAGGCATGGATTGGTTGAGCCCTAATGGGGCAGTGATCGAATGTGCGCATTAGTTGGTCTGGGTCAGGACCCCAAGTGGGGGAGAGCTGGTGATTTAAGGTGAGAGGCCACAACGTGGACCAACTTTATGTTTAGCAGCGAGAGCTAGGCGCTATCTCCAGCAGGGGTGCGCAGGGTCTGTCGCCTATGTCTTGGATACCCGGGAGGCGGGTAAGGCGACTGTGAGTGACGTACCGGTGGTACGAGAGTACACGGATTTATTTCTAGAGGAGCTGCCTGGGATACCTCCGGAGAGGCAGATAGAGTTTAGGATCGACCTAGTCCTTGGTGCGGTTTCGATAGCCAAGGCACCGTATCGGTTGGCTCCTCCTGAGATGCAGGAGTTGTCTACACAGCTACATGAGCTGTTAGACAAGGGAGTCATCAGACCGAGCAGTTCACCCTGGGGAGCCCTGATTCTATTTGTAAAGAAGAAGGACGGGTCGCATCGGATGTGTATAGATTACCGGGAGCTAAATAAGGTAACGGTGAAGAACCGTTACCCACTCCCGAGGATTGATGATATCTTTGACCAGTTTTAAGGAGCATCTTGGTTCTCCAAGATTGATCTACGTTCAGGTTATCATCAGATGAGGGTCGGAGAGGAGGATATGCACTGCCATAACCATAACCATAACCATAACCGAGATTAAATCGGAAATGGTAATATAGCTTGATATAACTGTTGAAGAAATAGAGGAAACAAGTAACAGAGTACATTTCTAATAGGTGTATTCAAAGCCGATGTCTGATCAAGAATTATTTTGAAAGTATGATGTGTTATAAGGTGCATTTTTTGCATAACATCACATTCATAATCTTCATTACTCCTATAATTATAAAATGCATTTTTCCATTTGCTCCCATAAAATGATATGTTAGGTGTCGTTAACTGCATCTTGTGTTTAGTTCCATATTATCCAATTAGGATATCATTTATAATAGTTAAATAAACTTCAAGTGATAGTTTTTTCTCCGATAGCAACAAAAAAGATTAATGATAAAGTGATGTATGAGATAATGTGCTGAAAAACCATAAGAAACACCTTTAAAAGAAAATAAAAAATTAGCTTAGACTTGAAATACTGCAAGAATAACCTTAATTAATGAATATATATATATATATATATATATATATATATATATATATATATATATATATATATATATATATATATATATATATATAAAGTGTAACATTGAATTTAAGCAGAAAAACATATTTCACATGTTTTCTCCAGTGAAGGTTGCCAAGTCTTTCATATATTTTTGATCAGGTAATGAAAACATGCTGAATATATGAATCTCATAAGGAATTATCTAAATGAGGACAGTGAGTATTTTGAAAAACCTTGCATCACACCTAAAAATTTATTGCCATTTGTAATAAGAAACACTTTACAACAAACAGTAAGAAAAGAAACAGAAATAGTTTTGTAATAAAGAAAAATGAATTATAATTATAAAAGATGATACTTATGTGATATTATAACAATATAGTATTTTTGTTCACTTTAGGGTATGGTTTATACTTTATAAAATCTGTGCTTATTGGCAAATGACAATTTCTGAAGAATCTGTTATCATTATGAAGTTTTTTGTTCAGTTTAAAGTGACAAAGATGACCAGACTGAAGAATCTATAAAAAATATCAAATAAATCATACATGTAATTTGGACAAAAAGGTCGAGAATGTAATTTTGACTAATAAAACTCATAAAAACTCAAATTTTCTTGTAAATGAGTCTGCTCAAAACAGGAATATCCAGATTGCCCCATTATTGAATACGCATTGGCATTACATCGGACATGTGGCGGGAATAATGAAAAGCATGAATTTACACCACATGTTCAAGTCAAAACTAAAAACAAATGATGTTGTTAAGTGTTAACATAAAAAAAAAAAAGATAAATAAATAAATAAAAAAGTGGAATTACTAACTTTGTGTAGTTGATGATGATTTTGTAGATGAAACTCTTTCAAAATCAACCAAAGTAATCAACCTACTGAGATGAAGAATGAAATAAATAGAATTCTTATATATACATTAAATTGAAGTAGAAACTTGGAAAAGATTAGTACATGTCGATTTGTGTATGCCGATTTGGATGATTGAACCAGTCACGTGATTGATAGCATGGTAACTCAAAATCCATATAAGAAATTGCCCTTGATTTAATTCAGGAAGGAGTTTCGTGCTACTGAAATGCCAATGCCAGAATCAAAGCTCATTGATTTTGCCCTTATTTCTAGGAGATTAGAAGAGAAGGAAAGAAACGCTTGATTCTCATTCTCACATTTAATTTAATTTAATATAATATAATAAATACTTTTAACATATATAAGTTAGGCTAGACGGAGTGGATACGGGAAGGGGGGTGAGGGAAGCTTCCCTCACTCCTGCACACCACTCCGTGGGTGAGGGAAAGAACCACGGGAAAAGAAGTGGGGGGAGGGGGGTGCCGCACTCTTTCTCCTTACGCTATTGGCCACCTTTTTTTTTAATTTTTTTTATTTATTTTTTATTTTTTAATATTTATAAAATTATATACCTATTATAAAAATATAAAAAATATATCAAAATTCATAGTTTTTAATTCCCTACAAAATAAGTATAATATATATATGAAATATATTAAAAAAAAATGAGGAAAGAGCTTTCCACCCATTCCTTGGCTTTTAGGTGAGGGAAAGGAAAGTGAGGAAAAAAGGAGTATGGCCCACCAAAAGTGAGGGAAGAGTCCCTCCCACACCCTCCGGTCTTAGTAATATGTGGATTTTTTATTAATCTCTCTTGTCTCTCTATTAAAAGAATTTGTGTGGCATTTGTTATATATATATATATATATATATATATATATATATATATATATATATATATATATATATATATATATATATATATATATATATATATATATATATATATTAAAATTTTTCTTCTCATATTCTTTAAAATGACACATGTCTTTTTCTATGATTTTATATTTAAATTTAAGGTCTTCTCAATCCCTTAAAACTAACATTATTAGAAGAGATTATAAAATTCAAAATATTTGATAATGAATTACTTAATCTTTGATAGAAAGAAATAATCAATTATAAATAATCTTCTAGCATTCATTTTTTATGAACATCCTTGTATAAATTTGTTTAAAATATTTTTATAATAATTATTATCTATGTTATTTTAATTTATCAACCATGTATTACATAGGTTATAACTTAATTAACAATGGAATGATGTAGAATTAAAATAATTAAAAAATCTCACACAATGACATATGTCAAAATTTTAATGAAAGGACATGTGAAAAAAAAATTTGATTTATTATGGCAAATTAAATCATCGATTCAATTTGTACAGTGAAACTAATCCAATAAAGGTGCAATAATTTTATTCAACCCGTAGTAGGGTTAAATTTGATGAAAAAAACAATGTGGCCTATAAGAAAGTTTGAAATAAAAAATGATGAGCCTAAAATCGGATAAGCTTGATTTAGAGTTGATTATTTAATATAAAGTAAACTTAAGTGGTTTTTTATACCTACGGTTAGATAAACATATTCACTTTTACCATGTTTTTCTTTAATAGTCAATATGTTAATGTGAAATGTTGATTTTTTTTTTTAAATAGTCAGTATGTTATTATATAGGAAAATCTTCCGAAAAGTCCTAAAATTTTACCTTAATTTACGAAAAAGTCCTAAACTAAAATTTGTTTACGAAAAAGCATGAATTACCGGTAAAAATGACGATTTGACCACTTTTTTCCGGTTTACCGGGTTTATTACTTACATGTTTCACTAAAGTCCCATTATTTTACCCTAATTTGCTAATAAGTCCCAAAATAAAATTTATTGATGATTTCGCCATTTTCTTTATGTAACATACATTTTATCAATTTCATTGCTGACTTAGACACCTAGTTATTAAGTTAGCTGGCAAGATGAATATGATTGGTTATATAATGTCACATTTACTGAAAAATTTGATATCTATCTCATTGGCTCATTTATGAGTATGTATCTATGCAGCAATGAAACCAATAAAATGTGCGTTTCCAAGAAAAAAAAGGCAAAAAATAAGTTGATGTCTGATGAGATAGATATATTGGGTTACATAAGATTAGATAGACAATTTGATATTTCTTATAAACGTAAAAAATAACACAGTTGTTGCTAGTTTATGTAATTATTGTAGTCGTCGTTGGATAAATTTTATGTTCCAAAAAGATATACAATCAATCAGGATATCAATTTTTATGCTAAACATAGCATTATATAACTAAACATATTCATCTCATCATCTCATTTAATGACTAGGCGTCCGGGTCATCAATGAAACCGGTAAAATGTATGTTAGATACAGCAAAGGGCCAAATTATCAGTAAATTTTATTTTGGGACTTATTCGCAAATTAGGGTAAAATAATTGGACTTTAGTGAAACAGGTAATTAATAAAACCGGTAAACCAGAAAAAAAAGGGTCAAATCGCCATTTTTACTAGTAATTCATGCTTTTTCATAAACAAAAATTAGTTTGAGACTTTTTCGTAAATTAGGGTAAAATTTTAGGATTTTTCTGGAGATTTCCCTATTATATATTCATATATAAGACAAATTATTCAAAAAGTAAGTTAGGAGTGTCTACCTACAACATCTATATCCATGTCATGCATATGTTTTTACTAAATACCAATTTTATAATTTACAAATGGACCTTTAAACTTGGATGTATGAACTGCGTCATGCTAGCGATGATATTTAGGTTGCTTGAATTTTTTTTTTAAAGTTGCTGATGATCATCATAATTGTAAAAAGTTTAGTGAAATTAAACACAATACAAGAACATATGATATGTTATCGGTTTATGAATGGTTATATATGTTGGACACGATATGGTGAGTTATTTGTTGATCGTAACACAGTTGATACTAAAAATAATGGTGATAACGTTGATGATTCACAAAATGACAATTCTAATAAAATAGATGACATGCTACATGATATCGAAAATAATATTCATGACAAACATTATGAAAATTTTTAACAAATGTTTGATTATGTTGAAAAGCCATTGTATGTTGGTTGCACTAAATTTAGAAAAAAAAAATCGTGCTAAAAAAAGCAAACAATTGTTGGAATGATAAGATTTTGATGGACTTGCTAGAGCTTTTACATAACATGATCCCCGAAAATAATGAGTTGCCTATTTCATTATACCAAGTAAAACTTCTATTGTGTCTGATGGATCTGAAAGTCGAAAGAATACCATGTCCAAATGATTGTATGTTATATAGAAACGAACATTCTAATATACATGAATATATTACATGTGGAGCGTCAAGATATATGAAAAAGAAATAAATAGAAGTAAACAAGGATGTGAAAAAGAACCCCCCCCCCCTTTTGCAAAAGTGTTAGGGTATTTGACTGTCATACCAAGATTAAAGCGGTTATTTGCAAACGCTGAAGATGCGGAATTGATACATTGGCATGCCGATAAGCATACAATAGATGGAAAATTAAGACATGTGGCTGATTCTCCTGAATATTGTTTCTGATTTTTAAGAATTTGGTGGTGAGATTAGAATTATTTGGTTTGGGATTAGTTAAGATGGAATCAAACCATTCTAGAAACATGAGTAGTAGTCATAGCACATGTCCAGTTCTTCTATGAAAAAAGGTAAAAGCAAGTATGGTGTCTTTCTTGCTCGTTCTTGCTCTAAATCTTTATTGAAAAGCTAAAAAGTGTACCTACATAATTAAATTTAGTAGATTTGATATGTAAACTAATGGTTCAAATTGTTTTTGTTTTTTACAATATGGATCTATTATTAACAATAGACTTTATTTAATAACAAAAGTAAACATATGATTACCTAAAGAACAATGATATGATTTGTTTTATACACTTTAGAATGATAAGCAAATTATACTTAACATGTTAAAAAATATTAATATTTAGTTATTTAAGCAAAATGATGTTATTCTGAAAACTATTTTACTAAACTAACCTGATAGTTGCAATGAATCCGAATTAACCTAACCACCCAACAATGGAAAATATAGAAAGTAGTAAGAGAAGTGTCACATTGACAAGGGAAAAGACTAAAGAAAAATTAGCAACATTGTATGTTGATTTCGATAATCATAATCGAGTTACTGACATGAATCAACCTACATTTGCAACTTATTGTGGAGTTACCACTAGGAATAAGATTTCTATCCTTAAAAAGAGTTGGGATAAAGTATCTAAGTCAGAACGCCATGAGTTGTGGTTAAACATTAAGGTATGATATTTGCAATTTGTTAAATGTTCATTAATTAATAACTGTTACTTATAATTACTATACTTTATTTTAAAAAATAGAATTATTGGAGTATACCAAATGACGCTCCTAAAAAACAAACACTTAAAACTTAAAGTATGAGACAAGTCATGGAGGGCCTACAAGTCGACGCTTGTTAACGGTTGTTAATGATTTTATAGACATAGGCGAAAGTACATCAAAATATTACCTGTACCTAGACAAAAAAATGGGAAGGTTTTGTTAATCCACCGGAGAATTCTAGGTTTTTTTGCGTTTTAGTAACTTTTTATGATATTTCTATACCATATAAATTCTAATTTCATTTATATGCGTGAAGGAAAAAAAATGTAAGTAGGTTATGAAGAAAAACAAAAATTCGGCCAACTTAAGCTCATTAGGGTATTGTAGGAACAAAGATCGTTGGGATAAAGATTTCGAGTTAGGTATGAAAAAGAAGGACACCATATATCAAGCAAGCAGACAAGAGATTTTATCTATGTTAGGATAAAACGCACTCCCTCATGGGAATACATTGTAGTGCCTGAGAGTGAGCAATTAGCGGATGAGTTGGTAAATGTATTTTTTTTCTTCATCTCCACATAACATTTGTTTAATAAGTGTTAATACGATCCTATTTTTTGCATTTACAAATATTAGATAAACCTAATGTTCATTTGATGACAATGGTTTTAGGACCAGAGCACTCTGGTTGTACGATGGTGGTAGGTTACAATATTACTCTAAAAGAATCGAGGATCAACCAGAGAAAGAAGAAACAACATGAGTTACCAGATTTAGAAGATTTGGCGTCGAGGCTAGAGAAGAGTTTGTTTCATAAGATATATGAGAAATTATATGATAAGTTGATGATTGATATGGTACCTGATATGATGGCTAAGGTGGTAGATACTATCGGGGACATGATCGACTCTATGGTGGCTACTAGGGTGAATCATGGCATGACGCAACATGATGATGCTCGTAGGAACGAGATGATAAAAGTTAGGAGCCCAAACTTGAAGAAACCTAGTGTTAGATCTACAACGATGGATGCATTACATAATATAAAAGTATACATTGTTTCTTCATATAGAATACAAATAAACACACATAAACAAACTAATTAAGTACATGTTATATATATATATATATATATATATATATATATATATATATATATATATATATGTGTGTGTGTGTGTGTGTGTGTTTGTAGGTTCCTATTAATTAATACAAATAAATATATATATATATATATATATATATATATATATATATACCATATATATATATATATATATATATATATATATATATATATATATATATATATATACTTAATTACTTTGTTTATCCTAACCTTTATCGTCTCGTTCCTATGAGCATCATCATGCCATGATTCACTCTAGTAGCCGTCATAGAGTCGATCATGTCCCCGAAAGTATCTACCACCTTAGCCATCATAGCAGGCACTATATCATTCATTAGTTTATCATATAATTTCTCACATGGCTTATGAAAAAACTCTCCTTTAGCCTCGTTGCCAAATCTTCCAAATCTAGTAACTCGTGTTGTTTCCTCTTTCGTGGGCTAATCCTTGATTCTTTTAAAGTGACATTGTAACCCACTACCCTCGTGCGACCAAGGTGCTCTTGTCCTAAAACCTCTGTCATCAAATCAACTCTAGGTTTGTCTAATATCTTTAAATGCAAACAATATGATTGTATTAACACTTATTAAACAAATTTTATGTGGATACGAAGAAAAAAAAGTACACTTTCAAACTCATCTGCTAATTGCTCACTTTCGGGCAGTACAATGTATTCCCCTGAGGGAGTGCATTTTATCCCATCGATATATAGCGTCCTTTTATTTTCTTACCTAACTCGATATCTTTATCCCATCGATCTTTGTTCCCACGATACCCCAATGAACCTAAGTGGGGTAGTTTTGTGTTCTTCTTCACACCTCCTTACCCTTTTCCTTTTTCCTCACATATATAAATAATGAAAATAGAATTTGTATTGTATACAAATATCATAAAAAGTTACTAAATCCCAACAAACTTGGAATTCTTTAGTGGATTTTAACTTAACAAAAGCTCCCCATGTTTTTTTTTGTCTAGGTAGGGGTAATGTTTTGATGCAGTTTCGCATGTGTTAACGAAATCAGTAACAAACGTCGACTTGTAGGCCCTCTATAAGTTGTTGCATACTTTAATTGTTTGTTTTTTGGAAGCATCATTTGGTATATTCAAATAATTTTGTTTTTAAAATAAAGTATTTTAATTATTAGTAATAATTATTAATTAAAGAACATTTAACAAGTTATAAATACCATACCTTAATGGCAAATCACAACTCATGACGCTCTAGCTTAGATACTTTATCCCATCTCATAACAATCTTACTCCTCACGGCGAGTCCACAATAAGTTACAAATGTAGGTTGATTCATTCCACTAGCACGATTATGATTATCGAAATCAACGTGCAATATTGTTAATCTTTTTTAGTCTTTTCCCTTATCAATGTGGCACTTCTCTTATTCTTTTCTATATTTTCCATTGTCAGGTGGGCAGGTTAGAGTAGAACTCATTTTCAATGCAACTATTAGGTTAGTTTAGTAAAATTGTTTTCAGAATAACATCATTTTGTTTAAATAATTAATTATTAATATTCTTATATTAAAATGTAGAAAACAAATTATATCATTGTTTTTTAAGCAATCACATGTTTACCTTTTTATATTAAACAAAATTTTGTTGTTAATAATGGATCCATATAGTAAAAAACAAAACATCAAAAAAAAATTGGACAATTAGTTTACATATCAAATCTACTAAATTTAATTATTTAAGTACACATTGAGACAATATTCACATGTTGAATAAAGGTTGAGAGAGCCGGAGTAAGAAAGCCACCATGCTTGTTTTTACTTTTTTATGCTTATTTGTCATATGTTCTTTAAAAAACACATGAGTGACATGTTATTTGTCTCTTTGTATATTTTTGCAAAAAATGATGAAACCTATAAGGCATATGATAAATCATAGATATGTTCCCTACTATTTTGGAAAACGAGTAACAAAAGTATACATATACTTCTCATATTAATCCACTGTTTTGGTCTAAATGAGATCTATTAAACTAATTGGATGCATTATCATAGGTTTCAAGAAACAAAACTCAGTTGAATCTTCATTGGTCACATGTGTTGCATTGCATAAAGATTACGGGTTCAAGAAACAAAACTGCATTTATTATTGTCGACATAAACTAAACTGTAATTGAAGTATTTTTAATCAATGAAGCGCAATCGGAGGTATAAGGAATTCCGAATGAGGACACAGATTACGTACCTGGTGGTCGACGACTGTGAAGGTGGTGGCAGGGGTTTGACTGGCGGTCGATGGTGATGAGGCGGTTTGACTGGTGTTCGCCGGTTATGGAGAGTAGATGGTCGTTGACAGCTGTGAACGTGGTGGCGGCAAAGTAAATGCAGACTGGTGGTCGTTGGCGGTGAGAGGAGAGTTGCTAGTGGTCGCCGACTGAGAAGGCGATGGCGGCAACGTATGTTGAGCAGGGTAAACTGGCGGTACGTACAGTCAATTTAGGGTATGAGGAGGGTAATTTTTGGATGGTGGAGAAGTTATAATAATTTAGGGAAATTACTTGCCATTGCCATAACCGATCGATCGGCCCAAAAAAAATCTTAATTGTTTTTTTTTTTTTTTTTTTTTTTTTTTTTTTTTTTTAAATGTAAGCTAATTTAAATTTACATAGTCCATTGCCAAATAAAATTGTGCTTGATTGATTAAAAAGTATTAAAAAAAAGAGAGATCTTGAAAACCCACGAATGGGTTTCGTGCACTTAAAGTCATGACTTGTTTTTATTTTATACCAGGTGTGGGACTTGTATTGGAACTTATATATTATACGAGCTTATTAAAAATAAAATTTTAATATTAATATATAAATATGAAATATTTTATAATGTAATACTTAATATAACATAATGTAATCTTCTGAAAATTTACAAAAGAAACTAAATCGTTTGAAGTATTTATGAGAATTTGTTATCAAATTAATATGATGATTTTATTTTCTTATAGAACTCATTCCAATTTTATGGAATTTTATTTTAAGAAAATAGAAATCCTTAAAAAATGACAAATAAAAAATAAAATTTCTAAAATTCTCATAAAATAAAAAGTGTCAAAATGAAAGAAAAGATGACATGTGGAAAAAAAAATTCTTCATTAAACAGGATTTGATGCAATGTGGCTTTACCAAAAGGATAATTGATTTTCTTTTTAAATAGTTAATCTATTTTGAAATGTCCATTTAATGTCATCAAAAATAAATATTTTTAACACTTTTAATAGTTTTTAATAAATAAATAAAATATAAATTAATAAACTTTTTATTTGTTCACATGATTTTTTTTATCCATATTTTAAATAATTGTGCATATTTATCTAATTAAATGATGTTTTAATGACTAGCTAGGTTGGATTTGATTGTGAACAATGATAGTTTAAATATATTAATTGATTACAATGATTGTTTTAATATGTGGTACCCTTTTGTATGAGTTTGAGTTTTGGTTAGCTTATTCAAAAACTTGAAAGACAATAAATTTTAAAATATGAAATATCAAATAACACAAACAATATTTAAAAAAAGAAAATGAATAAATTATTTAAAATATTAAACTGAAATACAATATAATTAAAATAAATAAAGTGAATAAGCACAAATATCTCGTGGAGTAGATGTCTTCAAAACTAACATGTCATCTTGTCTTCCTACAAACAAACAAAAAATAATAACTATATAATATCATAATCTATTTCATTTCAATTGAACAATCAAGTTGTTGTATTATGTTTTTTTTAATTAAATAAATGACATTATATTTTTTTCTCTTCTTGGATTCAACATAAACTCCTTCGTGTATCTGACCTTAAATAAACACTATCATTGATAATGACATTGGAAGATGTGATACTAATAGAAAATGGAGGTAGCTCGTCAAAATGTTTGTATTCTTTCTCATTCTCAATGTTTTCAAAACCAAGTATACGTCGTTTACCTTGCAAGACGATGTGTCATCTCGAATTATTCGGGTCCTCAACACAGAATACCCAGTTAGCTTGTTTGGCTAGAACAAATGGCTCTTATACATAACCATCTGTGGAAAGGTCGACAAGTGTGAAACCGTCTTTGTCAACTTTAGCACCTTCTTTATTCTTGACTGACTTACACTTGAAGAGAGGTACTATATTTAATGAATCATATTTTAATTCTCAAATTTCTTGAATGACACCATAATATGAATCTTTGGCTATAATCGTTCATGCCCCATGATTCACATTAGAGTATCCAATCGAGGTTGCTATTAACATCACACCATTATTTTGGCGTGTACTCTTTCGAACATGTTTTTTCAGTGTAAAATGTATATCCGTTAATGTCGAAACTCTGATAAGTAAGTTGACATGACGTTTCGCAAACCATACGCTAATAGTTTAACCAAAGGATCAAGATTTTATCTATCTAAATTTTCTTTCACATTTCCCTTCAACCATTCTGGAAATGTTCTGATTTGCTCCTTAACAAACCGTGTTTCATACCTTAGTTTGTTTTTAGACCGTAACATTGATATGTGCTTATTTATGTATGGAGCAACAATTGTCATGTAATGTAACACTGTAAATTGTGTTATGTGGAACTCATCATGATCAGGTATGATCACTTTCAATCCAACTGCACCAATCCTTTGAAATCTACCTTCATGTCTTGATTGTGACATCTCAATAGCGGGAACACCTTTTAGATAGTTTATATAAAATCCAATCACCTCTTTTGAAGCATATCCTTTATCAATACTACCCTATGGTTGAAATCGATTTCTTACATACCCTTTTAAGAAACCCATGTAGTTCTCAAATGGGTACATGTATCGTAGATATACTGGACCACAAACCTTTATTATTCTTAGAATATGAGATACAAGGTGAACCATGACATCAAAAAAGAAGGTGGGAAGTACATTTCATGTTGGCATAGACTAATGATAATATCGCGTTGCTGGGAATCCAACACTTCGTGATCAATAAATTTTGAATCGATCATGTTGAAAAACAAGCATAACTTTGTAATTGCATGTCATACATTGTCTGGTAGTATTCCAAAGATTGTAATGAGAATCGTATGTGTAACTAGACATGAAAATCATGTGACTTCATACTCATTAATTTAAGTTCTTTAATTAACACCAACTTACTAATGTTTGAAGAATAACCAGCTTGCCCTAAACCTACAACCAAATAAGGAACAAGGAATGGGGCGGAAACCACACATTCCACCGTCTATTGGATATTCTTCATACGTAACCCGACTGCATAAACTAAGGAATTATAGAATTAATAATGAATATTTTTTAAGTAAATAATAATCCCATTGTTTGTAAAGTACTGATGTTTACCCTAGAAAATCCTATATTTCCCCTAAGTGTAAGTTATTGAATTATCTGTTCCAAATCGAAGAGTACGAGTATCTACCATACTTATGTTGTTTAAGCATTGTTCTGTTTCAAAACCCTAGCTACCACAAGTGATGTATATTAGTTTTATTGCATAAATAAAATTAGTTAAAAACATGTTGTTCTATATACTGAAAGTGTTGTTAATATCCTCCTGTGATCACTTAGTACATACGAGTTACAGAAATCAAGATCGAATAGACAGTCGATTAGGTGATTCTGCCCTAAGCCCACAACCAAACAAGGAACAACGAATGAGGCAGAAGTCACACATACCATTGCATGTCGGGTGTTAATTTCATATCACACTGATGTATATACTAAGTAGTCCTCTAGTTATTAACCTTGATGACTGATTGTTAAGTACATTTTTACGTGAGCGAGTCGTTGTTTTCCCAGTTAGTGCTTATAACCATACTATGGACGATAAACATGACGACCTACTTCGGACGTCGTGAACTGAATGACGTTTGTCACCCTAGGTTGACTGTAGCTAATAGTCAGGGTGCGGGATTGTCACTCCCGTATAGATCTATACACAAACTCACGCTCTCTCTCTAGGAGACTCTGGTTACAAAGGATAGACTTCCCATAAGACGTGTCTCGCGTAGTAGTTCTCTAAACGAATTAACGAATAATACTATGGAATCCCTTTTTGTTATTAACATGAATCCTTATAAAATAGTACCTTTTATTTCATAATTCATAGGTTTGTTTCCTAGTTTGCAAACTATATTTGCAACATTTGTATCTTAACATGTTTTGTAAAACTGATTTCATGTCTTGTAGTAACATTGTTTATCATGTTTATTAAGTTCTACGTTTGATGCGTGCTAATGATAGGAAAATATAATAAACCAAATTATATTTTTAAACACAAGATTACTTGTGCTTTTACTTGTATTCCCCCCTTAAAACATTTAAAAAAAAGTTCAGAAAATATAGGGGTATGAACTCACCTGATTGTGAATGACTTGAACGAATGACAAAGATAGGATGCTTGGTATGCTAAGTGAAGTCATGAGCACGATACGGTCCTATTGAGCACATATTAACATGTATAGGCCTAAAATTAGTGTCTAAGACCACTAATGATCATAGGAAACACCCTTTGAATGTAGGAAACACTTTCAATGAAGGGTTAGAACCAAGAATGAGGGGTGAAATGGAGTTCATGTCCAAACCACCATGGGTTTACGGCCCAAGATGTGTTCACGGCCCATGAACACATGAAGGGTTCACGGCCCAAGAACACATGAACATTTGATGGGTTTACGACCCATTTATGAAGGGTTCACGGCCCTATGAAGGGTTCAAGGTTGTGAACTCTTCAAGTTCATAAAGATGGTGATGAAAATGATGAATACGAATTTATTTACATGAATAAGATTATTAACAAGTGAAGAGGGATGAATTACTTACGTTTGTGGGGGTGAAAAGAGAGTTTTTGTTCGATGAGTCTTGAGAGAGTCTTGAGGAGTTTTCGGCCAATGAGAGAATAAATGAGGGGTAAATGAAGGAAGAACATATATATATATATATATATATATATATATATATATATATATATATATATATATATATGGGTTCACAGCCCAACATGGGTTCACGGCCGTGAACCTAGTTTGCGGCCGTGAATATCCCTAGATGATGTTTCCGGCTCGAATGCATTCTTCTAAATCCCGAACTAACACTTCTCAACCTTCAATCCCTAAGTATACTAGGCTTAGAGACTCTCAAACTGATCCTAAACATAGTAAGACCGAAGCAAAAGCAAGTCTGACTTCCTATTGATTGCGTTGACTTATAGATAGAGATTTCAGGTTGTCACATCATCCCCCGGATAGAGGTAATTTTGTCCCGAAATTCGTATTTTGAGTTGTTGGTTAAGGATAAGCAAATGAGGTGGGTACTTTGGTTCCATTTAACCCTCGCGTTCTTCAGTGAATTCAAATCCTCGTTGTGTGCTTCAGCGGCTCATCCCTGTTGTGTCTGTTGTTCTGGTCTGTGAAGGGTGTGTAGGTTTAACTTGCTCGTCTATGTTCATCCAACTGGAAGGATGTCCATTCGTAGTCCTGATCAGCTTTTGTCCTAAAGTTCATGGTAGGACTTATACCTGGTTCATCTATCATCGGCTTGCGTACACAGGTCGTATATAATTAAGATTGCTAAGATAGTCGGATGGGTGGCTCCGCCCTAGGTCCACAACCAGACAAGGAACATGAGATAGGGCGGAAACACACATCCTAAGCTCCTAGATTCTTAATTATATACCACCCTCGCGCATACACAAAACATTGATAAGCTAACTGTATTCATCCTAGCCTTTGAGCTTGAACTTGACTTGCTACGCAATTGGTATCTCCCAAGTGATCTGCTGGAAATACTTAAGGAAGGTTATAGGAGGATACCATACTCCTCGCATGAGTACTTCGGAGGTTTGAAGTGAGAGACAATTCTGAGGTTCGCATCTAGTTTTTCGTTATGAGTGACGAGAGTTTTGTTATTCGGTCGGTTCAAGGCAAAGGGTCTCCTCGGTGACACGTGGGTTTGGTATAACGTAGACTCAGCCAGACTAAGTGGAATGACATCGTAGGAACGCGTGTTAAGTTAGTTCGGAAGGAGTGTTTTGTTATAACATCAATGCATCTGTGTGTGTAAGTTTCTAGTGCTTTCTGTTTTGACCTTGTTATTCCTACTGCAAATGTTTTGTATTGTATTAAGTGTGTACTAACTAAAAGATTGTTCTAGTGAATGATACTTGATATTATAATCCTTATACAGTCCCTCTATAATTTCTTGGTGTCTACAAGTCATATATAATTAAGGATGATTAGACAGTCGATTGAGTGACTCTGTCCTAAATCCATAACCAGACAAGGAATAGGAAATAAGGCGGAATCACACACTCTAAGTCTATTGGTTCTTAATTATATATGGCCCCAATGTTTACACCAAGTCATTATAGCCTACCAGAAAGATTATTTAGTTTCTACATAAACTATGTGATTTGTTTAGACGAGGAAGAAATTATTATAGTTAGGATTTAGTTGGGAAACGTACCGCTATTTTCAGGTGGTACTGGGGTAGACTCTCCTGCAGTGATCATTAGCAGTCTTCCTTCTTCACCAGGATTTGTGGCCAATGGACAATCCCTCCTGTAGTGTCCCGTTTCACCACATTCGTAGCATGTCTGACTTACTTCCTCAAATGGGACCTAAGAGATTGGGCGTGCCGGTGCCCTACAAAAACAGATGGTGTGTCCGCTTTTGAGACAGTTCTTGCAATACATCTTCCGACACCTTCCGGTATGATGAAAGTTACACTTATTACATTTCGGGAGGGTTCTAGCATAACGACTGTTGGGTGCTTCTATGGCTGGGGTCGTGGCAGCATAGGTCGTACCCCTCTGTTGTCTCTCGAAGGGCTCTTGTGTTGATTGTCTCTTCTTCCCACTCTCAGAATTTTGTCATCATCACCTCCTTTGGTTGACTCAGGAACGGGGTCCATTATGCCTTGGCAGATCCCATAGTCCACCAATGTTCAAGCCAGACATTTGGCGTTGTCGAACGTAAGAGGTTTCGCTGCTAATACGTTTCCTTGAATTGGAGAAAGGTAGTCCCCAAATGTATCTCTCTACCTTCTTGTTCTCTGGGGTAACCATCCTAAAGCATAGTGCAGCTAAATCACTAAATCTATCGGTGTAGGCTTCTATGTCTGAGCCTTCCATGGTAAGATTCCATAGCTCGTGCTCTAGTTTTTACACCTTGCCCCTTGGGCAGTACACTTCCAACATCATCTCTTTTAGATTTTCCCAGCCCATTGCATTTTCTATTGGAAGAGTCAATGACTAGAAATGGCTATTCCACCATGTAAGGGATCTGTCAGAGAAGGTGCAGGCATCAAACTCCACCTTGCTCTTCTCTGGGCACGTACATAACTCAAAAATTGATTTTGTTTTTTCGAACTATCACATTAGGACGATGACTTCCGTACTTCCATCGAAGGATTTGGGTCCACAAATCATGAAGTCTTTGTATGAGCACTCCCTTGTGTGTCCGTGGTTAGAGTTGTTAGTACCACTACACGATCCACCTGTACCACTTGCATTGATTTGAGTCATGACAACTAGTACTGTGGCTGTTACTTCGGTGGCATCTTTCTGCCATAAGGTTTAAAAGATGAAACGAGGGTAAGTCCTTAGTGGTTACAAGTTGAGTGTTATCCGAATCGGAGTTATCTTAGTTCTGAGTGTTTCATGTTCTGACTTTTTGAAGTAATTCATAACAGAGGTCTATGCAACATAGACTTATGAATTTGATAGTGACTACCCTCTTAATGAAGTTAAGGGATCTGGTTTACTGTTACTAGATGATATTATAAAGGTTATAAGCCTGACTGTAACAGCCCGGAATCTCAGGTATTATTAAATTATGTTTTTGGGGGTGATTTAAGAGGGGACTCGGCGAGTTGGAGCCTAGACTCGCCGAGTAGGATCGCAGACTTGGTCGTGGGTTCGCGACTGGACTCGACGAGTCCAGATATGGACTCGGCGAGTCGACGCTGTTCAGCAGAAACCCTAACCGTTCGGTTTTGGATCGTATATAACCCCTCTTAGGTCGTCATTGTCCGTCTTTTGGTCGATTGAGAAGAACCCTAATCGTTATGGACGTCTAGAGCAGGAGAGAAAGCTATTGGAACTTGGAGGAACTTGTTAGGCAAGAAGAAGAAGAATTTGGCCAAAGGGATATCAAGGAGGATCGAGTCCTGAGGTTTGGGGGACACAGAGAGTGCGTTTTCAGGTAATACTCGGACCATTTCTGTTATTTTGATGTGTATACGAATCTAGGGTTTATGAAACCCACTTAGTGATTAGATGGGTTATTATGTTATTACCCAGACGTTTATACCCCAGTAATAAGATGTTTAGAAGTCCAGAAAGTCCCATGATTGTATATCTCGGGACCAAACGTAATTTAGGAAGCAGTTGCTCGTCTGCATGGCATGGACTCGCCGAGTTGTTCTTCAGACTCGGCGAGTAGCTTGAAGATTTACTGGGACTCGCCGAGTTGTTCTTCAGACTCGGCGAGTGGAGTCGGGGTGGCCCCGCGATTCTTCCAGGAGTAACTCGTCGGGTCGAGGAGGATACTCGACGAGTAGATAGGGAATCTCAGAGAGTTGGAGGACGTCTAGACTCGCCGAGTCGCCATGGCACTCGCCGAGTCCGGTCGAGTTGACCGTTGACCGTTGACCAGAGTTGACCTAAGTCTGACTTCTTAGGGATAGTCACACTTAGAAGATATAAGTGTTAATGAGATATGTGATGTTATAGGGAGGTTGTAGCTCGTCGGATTGTGCACGAGTCATTTCGGGATTTGCTAGCTTTCGGCTTTTACGAGGTGAGCCTTCTCACTATACTGTACCCGGAAGGGTTTGACTGTGTGACCGGAAGGTCGGATATGATATGTGATATGTATGCTATATGTGGTAAGTTATTTGTTATATGTGCTATGTATGTTATGGGCCGGAAGGCGATTATATTATGGGCCGGAAGGCAATATGTTATGGGCCGGAAGGCGATATGTTGTGTGATGGACCGGAAGGTCGGCGTGGGTAGGACCGGAAGGTTTACCCAGCAGGGACAGAAGTCCCCTGAGACACACGGACCGGAAGGTCGGGGCCTGGAAAGGCGTATGTGCGTAAGTTGTATATTGGGGAACTCACTAAGCATTTATGCTTACAGTTGTTGTGCATGTATTTCAGGTACTAGCGAGGACCGTGGGAAGGCGCCGGCGTGATCGATACACACTGAAGAATGCTTTTATGATCTTGGGATTTTGATTATTTGTATTTGACAGAATACTTAAACTATTTATGCCTTGTTATGAATGGAAATAAATATATTTTTAAAATGAAAATTTGTTTGAAAATTTGCGTTGTTACAATTGGTATCAGAGCCTTGGTTTGAGGGATTCGGGTGCACCTTCGGGAGTAGCTGAACTCAAACCGAGGATTTGAGGAAAGCTTTTTAAATAAAGGCATAAACTTTTGTAAATGGTTTCGTGGTAAGCAAGAAAGAAGCAGTGTGTACGATCAGTCAGCGCCCGAACGGTAAAGATCCCCAAAATACCTTACAATATTATATGATATGAATTGTTATGCATGTTAGAAGACTAGGTATTCATGATAGGACTAGAGTGGCCTGATTTGTGATGCCTTAGTCTAGGGAAATTTGCCTATATGAGATGCGTTGCTAGTATGCGGGTAGATAGTGCATATCAGAAGTAGAGTACTCACTATCCGGAGTTTGGGGAGGAGGACTTGGGATGAACGCTGATGCGGTGTGGTCGGTAGTATTGGGCCCGTACTACCGAGGACACCGGGTCAGTGGGAGACCCAAGTAAGAATCCCTGGATATCGGGGACTGAGTAGGGTTGCGTATCGAGTACGATTATACTCGGTGGAGTCTCTGATAGTTTTATGTTGTATTTCAGAGACATCATGGTTAGACCACGCCACGGAGCGAGTTCGAGCGGTGTGAGTGACAAGGAGATTCGTCAGATGATTCACGAGGAGGTAGCGGCGGCGATCCGGGCTGAGATCCCGGAGATGTTTGGGTCTATTAAGACCACACTGATGGAGACGTTCGATGAGCGGTACGCCGCATTGACTGAGGCTGCAACCGCTGCAGCTACCGCAGCTATGGCCGCTGCTAGGCCACAGGGGGGTGATTCGTTGCTGTTCCGAGAGTTTAGCAACACGAAGCCACCAGAGTTCGATGGGACGCAGGATCCGATTGCTGCGATGAGGTGGATCGCGGATATAGAGGGGTGCTTCTACACTTGTTCATGCCCGGAGCACCTGAGGGTACGGTTCGCATTGAACCAGCTCCGTCTGGGAGCGAAAGACTGGTGGAAGTTCGTGACGGCGAACTTCACGTTGGCAGAGACTACATCAGTGACATGGGAGGGGTTCACTGCCATGTTCAGGGATGAGTACGTTCCCCCAGTGGAAAGGGAACGATTGGTTCAGGAGTTCTTAACCCTCAAGCAGGGTACTGATTCTGTCGCGGTGATCATGCGGAAATTTCATGAGAGGGCGATGTTCTGCCCCGAGCTGGTGTCCACTGATCAGGCTCGGATGACCGGTACTTGGGAGTGTTGAGGAGGGATATCCGGGAGTTTGTGTCGAACTCCACCTACCATACTTTTGCTGAGCTTCAGGCGAATGCCAGGAAGCGCGAGATCGAGTTGGAGACCCAGGCCAGGGAGCAGGCCGAGTCTCAGCGGGTGGACCGGCGACCGGCTCAGTTCCAGCCGGCAGCCAAGCGGACCAAGTCCGCCGATTCGAGGATGGGAGGTTCGAAGAGCCGCACTTGCGGAAAGTGCGGCAAGGGTCATGAGGGGGCGTGTCGATCTGGTGCTTGCTACAAGTGTGGCAAGGAGGGGCACATTGCTAGGGAGTGTCCCAAGGGATTTACGGTTTGCTTTCATTGCAACCAGACTGGCCATAGGAAGGCCGAGTGCCCTCAGCTTCTTTAGGGATCCGCACCTGCTGCCGGAGCTACTGCGACTCGACCAGTGAAGGCCGAGGCCCCGAGGGCTCGGGGAAGAGCCTTTCAGCTGACTGCGGAGGAGGTCCGCGCTGCGCCCGATGTTGTGGCAGGTATGTTGTAATTCATGTATTTATTTTAATGTCGAGATGTTATGCTTATGTTATTATATGCGTAGGTACTTTCCTTGTGAACTCTGTGCCTGCCTTAGTGTTATTTGACTCGGGTGCGAGTAGGTCCTTTGTGTCCTTAGCCTTTAGTCAGCATATCAGCGTTAGTCGTGAGTCGTTGAGTCGACCTTTGAGAGTTTCTATAGCTGACGAGAAAGTGATTTGTGCCATGGAGGTTCTTCGGGGATGTGTACTAGAGATTTTCGGGGTTGAATTCCCGATTGACCTGATTCCTATTGCGATGGGTGATGTCTGTGTCATCGTGGGCATGGACTGGTTGAGCCGATTCGGCGCTGTCATCGACTGTGAGCGTCAGTTGGTGACTATACGAGACCATGGTGGGGGAGTTCTTTCGGTGTACGGCGAGGGTACCCGTTCGGGATCAGCTTTTTGTTCGGCCGCTAGGGCGAGGCAGTGTCTACAGCAGGGCTGTAAGGGTTTTGTGGCGTATGTGATGGATACGCGAGAGGTTTCCGAGAGACCGAAATCAGTTGAGGAGGTCCCTGTGGTGCGTGAGTTCCCAGATGTTTTCCCTGAGGAGCTGCCGGGAGTACCTCCTGTGAGGCAAGTAGAGTTTGGTATCGATCTAGTTCCGGGGGCCGCGCCTATTGCTAAGGTGCCTTATCGTCTTGCACCTCCAGAGATGCAAGAGTTGTCCTCGCAGCTCCAGGAGTTGCTGGGGAAGGGATTCATTCGGCCGAGCAACTCGCCATGGGGAGCACCTATTCTGTTCGTCAAGAAGAAGGATGGTTCACACCGGATGTGCATTGATTACCGGGAGTTGAACAAGTTGACGGTCAAGAACCGCTACCCGTTACCGAGGATCGATGATTTATTCAATCAGTTGCAGGGAGCGTCTTGGTTTTCCAAGATCGATCTGAGGTCAGGGTACCATCAGGTGAGAGTGCGGGATGAGGATGTCCAGAAGACAGCGTTTAGGACGCGATATGGGCATTATGAGTTTGTGGTGATGCCTTTCGGGCTCACCAATGCCCCGGCTGTATTCATGGATCTCATGAACAGGGTATGCAGACCGATGTTGGATCGATCAGTGATTGTATTTATCGACGACATTCTGGTGTATTCTAGATCTAGAGAGCAGCATGAGGAGCATTTGAGGGAGGTCCTTGAGGTATTGAGGTCAGAGAAGCTTTATGCAAAGTTCTCCAAATGTGACTTCTGGTTGCGGGAGGTCCAATTTCTAGGACATGTGGTTAATCAGAAAGGGATATTGGTCGATCCGGCCAAGGTTGAGGCAGTGATGAGTTGGGAGGTGCCGAAGTCACCCTCTGAGATCAGGAGCTTCCTTGGGTTGGCAGGGTATTATCGGAGATTCATCAAGGATTTCTCCAAGATCGCAGTGCCACTCACCAGGTTGACCCGGAAGGGTGTTGCATTCTCATGGGGGCCCGAGCAGCAGACCTCCTTTGAGACACTTCGCCAGAGGTTGTGCGAAGCCCCGGTATTAGCTCTCCCAGAAGGGATGGAAGATTTTGTGGTATATTGCGACGCATCGATTTCGGGACTGGGTGCAGTGTTGATGCAGAGGGGTCATGTGATAGCCTATGCGTCGAGGCAGCTGAAGCCTCATGAGGCGAGATATCCCACGCATGATTTAGAGTTGGGGGCAGTAGTGTTCGCTCTCAAGATTTGGCGTCACTGCTTGTATGGGGTTCGATGTACGATATACACGGACCATAAGAGTTTGAAGTATTTGATGGACCAGCCCAACCTAAATATGCGTCAGAGGAGGTGGTTGGATGTGGTCAAGGATTATGATTGTGAGATCCTGTACCACCCAGGCAAGGCTAATGTGGTAGCCGATGCATTGAGCCGCAGGACGGAGAGCACTCCATTGCGAGACGTATGCTTGAGACTGACTGTGATGACTCCAGTGTTGGATGCTATTCGTGGGGCACAGGCCGAGGCTGTGCTACCAAAGATGCAGAAGAAGGAACGGGTTGTGGGGCTGATTTCAGAGTTCGTTAAGGATGGACGAGGGCTTATGACGTTTCAGGGTCGGATTTGGGTACCATTCGTGGGCGGTACGACTACTACTTTGATGGAAGAGGCTCATAGATCGAAATTCTCGATCCATCTCGGTGCTACGAAGATGTATTTGGACTTGAGGAAGGAGTATTGGTGGCCCTGTATGAAGAGGGACGTTGCATGGTTCGTCGAGAGGTGCTTGACCTGCCGTAGGGTTAAGGCCGAGCACCAGAGACCGCATGGCAAGTTACAGCCATTGGAGATTCCCGAGTGGAAGTGGGAACAAATCACTATGGATTTCATCACCAAATTGCCGAGGACTGCCAGGGGAGTTGATGCAATTTGGGTGATCGTGGATAGGTTGACGAAGAGTGCACACTTCCTTGCCATCAGTGAGAGTTCTTCAGCGGAGAAGTTGGCGGTGATATATGTGAGAGAAGTGGTATCTCGGCATGGAGTACCGATCTCGATTGTTTCAGACCGTGATGTGCGCTTCACTTCCAGATTCTGGAAGAAGTTCCATGAGGAGCTGGGTACTAAATTGCATTTTAGTACCGCATACCATCCCCAGACAGACGGTCAAAGTGAGCGGACGATTCAGACGCTGGAGGACATGCTCCGGGCGTGTGTGTTAGATTTCGGGGGTAGTTGGGATGCGTATTTACCATTGGCAGAGTTTTCCTAAAACAACAGCCATCATTCGAGCATTGGTATGCCACCTTTTGAGCTGTTGTATGGTAGGAGATGTCGGACCCCCATTTGCTGGGGAGAGGTGGGACAGAGAGTGATGGGCAGCACAGAGATCATGCTTCAGACGACAGAGCAGATTCAGCAAGTTAGACAGAGGTTGTTGACCGCCCAGAGCCGACAGAAGAGTTATGCAGACAGGCGCCGATCCGAGCTTGAGTTTCAAGTCGGCGACTTCGTTCTCCTGAAGGTCTCTCCTTGGAAAGGAGTGATTCGATTCAGGAAGAGGGGCAAGTTGGGGCCCCGGTATATTGGGCCATTTCGTGTGATCGCAAGGATAGGCCGGGTAGCCTATCGGCTGGAGTTGCCAGCGGAGTTGGGACAGATCCACGACACTTTTCATGTGTCGCAATTGAGGAAGTGCATAGCCGATGAGTCGGCGGTGGTTCCATTAGAGGATATTCAGGTGGATGCGAGCCTGAATTATGCGGAGAGACCAGTGGCTATCAGGGATCGGAAGATCAAGGTTCTGAGGAACAAGGAGGTACCTCTGGTGTTGGTTCAATGGCAACACCGTAAGGGATCGGAAATGACTTGGGAGCCGGAACGTGAGATGCGGGAGCAGCATCCGGAACTATTTTCAGAATGAGACTTCGAGGGCGAAGTCTAATCCTAGCGGGGGAGAGTTGTAACAGCCCAGAATCTCAGGTATTATTAAATTATGTTTTTGGGGGTGATTTAAGAGGGGACTCGGCGAGTTGGAGCCTAGACTCGCCGAGTAGGATCGCAGACTTGGTCGCGGGTTCGCGACTGGACTCGACGAGTCCAGATATGGACTCGGCGAGTCGACGCTGTTCAGCAGAAACCCTAACCGTTCGGTTTTGGATCGTATATAACGCCTCTTAGGCCGTTATTGTCCGTCTTTTGGTCGATTGAGAAGAACCCTAATCGTTGTGGACGTCTAGAGCAGGAGAGAAAGCTATTGGAACTTGGAGGAACTTGTTAGGCAAGAAGAAGAAGAATTTGGCCAAAGGGATATCAAGGAGGATCGAGTCCTGAGGTTTGGGGGACACAGAGAGTGCGTTTTCAGGTAATACTCGGACCATTTCTGTTATTTTGATGTGTATACGAATCTAGGGTTTATGAAACCCACTTAGTGATTAGATGGGTTATTATGTTATTACCCAGACGTTTATACCCCAGTAATAAGATGTTTAGAAGTCTAGAAAGTCCCATGATTGTATATCTCAGGACCAAACGTAATTTAGGAAGCAGTTGCTCGTCTGCATGGCATGGACTCGCCGAGTTGTTCTTCAGACTCGGCGAGTAGCTTAAAGATTTACTGGGACTCGCCGAGTTGTTCTTCAGACTCGGCGAGTGGAGTCGGGGTGGCCCCGCGATTCTTCCAGGAGTAACTCGTCGGGTCGAGGAGGATACTCGACGAGTAGATAGGGAATCTCAGAGAGTTGGAGGACGTCTAGACTCGCCGAGTCGCCATGGCACTCGCCGAGTCCGGTCGAGTTGACCGTTGACCGTTGACCAGAGTTGACCTAAGTCTGACTTCTTAGGGATAGTCACACTTAGAAGATATAAGTGTTAATGAGATATGTGATGTTATAGGGAGGTTGTAGCTCGTCGGATTGTGCACGAGTCATTTCGGGATTTGCTAGCTTTCGGCTTTTACGAGGTGAGTCTTCTCACTATACTGTACCCGGAAGGGTTTGACTGTGTGACCGGAAGGTCGGATATGATATGTGATATGTATGCTATATGTGGTAAGTTATTTGTTATATGTGCTATGTATGTTATGGGCCGGAAGGCGATTATATTATGGGCCGGAAGGCAATATGTTATGGGCCGGAAGGCGATATGTTGTGTGATGGACCGGAAGGTCGGCGTGGGTAGGACCGGAAGGTTTACCCAGCAGGAACGGAAGTCCCCTGAGACACACGGACCGGAAGGTCGGGGCCTGGAAAGGCGTATGTGCGTAAGTTGTATATTGGGGAACTCACTAAGCATTTATGCTTACAGTTGTTGTGCATGTATTTCAGGTACTAGCGAGGACCGTGGGAAGGCGCCGGCGTGATCGATACACACTGAAGAATGCTTTTATGATCTTGGGATTTTGATTATTTGTATTTGATAGAATACTTAAACTATTTATGCCTTGTTATGAATGGAAATAAATATATTTTTAAAATGAAAATTTTGTTTGAAAATTTGCGTTGTTACACTGACACATAGTGTGAGCAGTGTAATCACTAACTCACTAGATCATATTAGTTAGTTAATTATGAGTATGACGTATATGGTGCTCTACCACCTTGCACGCCTCGGGAGGGGTTTCATGTCCTAGTTATGATGGTCCTGAATTCAGCTATTGGAATTTGTTGTCTCTGGACTCTCTTATGGTTTTCCTATTCTCTGTAGATCATGCTTCGAGTTTTTCCTCAGATCTTCATCACTTCCTGATGGAAGATTTGCCTCCTCGTATGATTCCTCATTGGCTTCTCTTTTGGTGGTTGTAGTGGAGCGGCTATCTATGTCTAGGTTGTTCGTGCAAGAATCAGAATGTCTAAAGAATCTTATGAGATTAGGTAAATCATTTCTTCTATAGTTATTGATGATCCAAACTGGGTCCTCCTATAGTGAAGTAGTGCATGCAAGCTGTATATAACCAAGATCAAATAGACCTTCGAATAGGTGATCCTACTCTAAAACCATAAGAAAACAAGGAACACGTAGTAGAGCGAAAATCACCAATTCTAAGTCTATAAGATCCCAATTATATATAACCCTGGAAGCATGCACTTCGCAACTATAAAACCTGCCAATAAAGGTCTTTTAGTTCTCATGTAAATTTGTTATAGTGCCTAAAATACTCCTATAGTATTTTATCTTCATGTTTTGTTCTAGGGATACTTTGTATATAGAGTTAGGCAAGTTTTAGGCTCGTTGCAACACCACCATCGCTCCCACACACATGTTGGTCGTATCTCAAATAAATATAGTTGATCAGGTTATATTTATTCCAGATATGATTACATAACTGCTTAGGTTTGACTGTAGTGTCCAACATCTAAATACTTTTGTGTTTTTTTGTTCCTATTTGTTCTTATTATGATACTTGTTCTTAGTATGTATGCTTATTAGTATACTTCTCAAAAAATACTTATATTTTAAAAGTATACTTTTAGTTAGAGCACTCCGGCCCGATTGAATTTATAGTTGTATATCTTTTACTGGTTGATATACTAAGTTCACTATAAACAATGCTCTGATACCAATCTGTCACACCCCCAAACTGGAACGACGGAAACGTTCGGGGGCGGAGGACGTCATGTCTATCACAACAATTGAATAATAGTAATCAAAGCAAAAACAACCATTGTATTAATAGTATAATGTTTACATTGTTTTCAAATCATAAAGAGCTGACTCCAAAAGTAAATAACAAGTAAAGACTTGAAGCTACTATGCTCCATCTTCTTGAATCTAGCGCGTGTACTTGTCTACTAATGTCCTGAGAATACAAGTAGGTTTTGAAAGAGTATCAGCATTAAGACAGTGAGTTAAGTGTTTTTTTTAGAAAACTATTATGTGTTCTTCCGAAAAGTGCGTTGTGTTTCTCCAGAAAACCTTATATTTTCTTATGTAATGAATGTTAAGTAAAAACAAATGATTCTTACTAGTTCCTCCTGCGAGTACTTAGTGTATACAAATCATATACAATCCAGATCGAACAAAAAATTGAATGGGTGGTTCTGCCTCAAGCCCACACCCAAACAAGGAACAGGAAATGAGGTGGAGGCCACACATCCCACTGGTTGCAGGATCCTCATGTATATAACCCTGAAGTATTCACTAGATACTTACAGATTTAACTGTTCTGGTCCTATGATATCTGTTGATAATGTTCCTCAAGAAAATCCATTATTTTCTTATTAAAAGCATGATTAACCCATTCCTTCTATGACTACTTAGTTCATACTAGTTATGTATAAACCATTATCGAACATACAGTTATTTGTGTGGATCTGCCCTAAACCCACAACCAAACAAGGAACATGGAATGAGGCGGAAACCACACATTCCACCGTCTATCAGATATTCTTCATACGTTTGTCACCCTAGGTTGACTGTAGCTAATAGTCAGGGTGCGGGATTGTCACTCCCATATAGATCTATACACAAACTCACACTCTCTCTCTAGGAGACTCCGGTTAAAAGGGGTAGACTTCCCAGAAGACGTGTCTCACATTGTAGTTCTCTCAACGAATTCACAAATAATACTATGAAAACCCTTTTTGTTATTAACATGAATCCTTATAAAATAATACCTTTTATTTCATAATTCATAGGTTTGTTTCCTAGTTTGCAAACTGTATTTGCTACGTTTGTATCTTAACATGTTTTGTAAAACTGATTTCATGTTATTAACTTGTATTCCCCCTTAAAACATTAAAAAAAGTTCAAAAAAATATAGGGGTATGAACTCACATGATTGTGAATGACTTGAAAGGATGAAAAATATAGGATGCTTAGTATGCTAAGTGAAGTCCCGAGCACGATACGGTCCTATTAAGCACATATTAAAATGCATAGGCCTAAAATGAGTGTCTAAGACCACTAATGATCATAGGAAATACCCTTAGAATGTAGGAAACACTTGCAATGAAGTGTTAGAACCAAAAATGAGGGATGAAATGGATTTCACGGCCAAACCACCATGGTTTTACGGCCCAAGATGTGTTCACGGCCCATGAACACATGAAGGGTTCACGGCCTAAGATGTGTTCACGGACCAAGAACACATGAACATTTGATGGGTTTACGGCCCTTTATCAAGGGTTCACGGCCGTGAACTTTTCAAGTTCATAAAGATGGTGATGAAAATGATGAATTAATGGATGAATATGAAGCTCTTTACATGAATAAGATGATTAACAAGTGAAGAGGGATGAATTACTTATGTTTGTAGGGTGAACAGAGAGCTTTTGAGAGTCTTGAGGAGTTTTCGACCAAAGAGAGAAGAAATGAGGGGTAAATGAAGGAAGAACATATATATATATATATATATATATATATATATATATATATATATATATATATATATATATATATATATATATATATATATATATATATATAGGGGTTCACGGCCCAACATGGGTTCACGATCGTGAACCTAGTTTGCGGTTGTGAACATCCCTAGATGATGTTTCTGGCTCGAATGCATTCCTCTAATCCCGAACTGACACTTCTCAAGCTTCAATCCTTAAGTATACTAGGCTTAGAGAATCTCAAACTGATCCTAAACACAGTAAGACCGAAGCAAAAGCAAGTCTGACTTCATATTGATTGCGTTGACTTATAGATAGAGATTTCGGGTTGTCAACAAAAACGGGACATGAGTTGAGTATTAGATTGGATATTAGTGGTCCCAATTTTGCTATCGGACCAGACTCTTGTGTTTGAGTTTGACTCTGTTTGTGTAAAGGATAGGCAGGTGGGGATTTTAGATGGTCAGATAGATTTCATTTTGAGTAGTTATGGTTTCCATCTGCCGTTTTAGACCTGAGTGGGTTGGTTCGTTGATCTTTGGAAAAACCACGTCACTCATGGAATTTGCAAGTAGTAGACGACAGAGGTCAGAGGTGATGTGTGCCTACATATTGGTTGTATTGTTCGTTTGGGGTGAAGCGAACATGGTGATTGCGGGAACAGTGTGATTGGGTGAGATAACTTTGTTAGATTGAACGGTTGTGGGGTCGTATTGCCGAATATGCTAAGAGTAGCCTGGGGCGGTTCCACTGTTGGGTTAGGATTCGACCCTGTATCCGGATTTGGTGTTCAACATTGGAAGATGGCTAGAGTTATGTTTTCGGATATCAGTGGATAGTTTCGGTCGGGCATGGTCATTCATTTCGGGGACAGAGCTGAATCATCCTGGGATTTGCCTTGGGATGGTTCAGTCTGACGAGAAGTCAGACCTTGTATACGGTTTCAGTTTCCGTATGGATCAACAAGGGGTTTGTGCTTCCTCGGGTTGGAAGTTTCTGATTGGTTCGGTTGTCTTGAGGAGATCGTTCTATGTTCTGAGTTTCCGGTTGTGCTTTAGAGCCCAAGAGTATCGGTGAAGGATTTGGCTCAATATTTTATGAACCTTGGATTTTGAAGTTTTAAGGCTGTGATGAGTTACTCAAGGCGTAGGCCTCCTCTCCGCCCTTCCGGATAGAGAGTAATGGGGAGCACTAAGATAGTTCTCAAGACAATAGAGAAAATCTAGTAGGTTAGACAGAGGTTGCTGACGACCTAGAGTGGTTAGAAGAGTTACGCAGATCAGAGACGTTACGAGCTAGAATTTCAGGTTGGCGACTTTGTTCTCCTGAAGGTATCCCCATTGTCAGGGGTGATCCAATTCAGGAAGTGGGGCAATATGGGCCCACGATTCATTGGTCCACTCAGGGTGATTACATGGGGGAGGGGGGAAAGGTAGCATATCGATTAGAGTTGCCTGAGGAGTTGATCCAGATTTATAACACCTTCTGTGTATCCTAGCTGAGGAAGTGTGTAGCCAACGAGACGACAGTGGTTCCTTTATATGAAATTCAGGTTGATGATCACCTGAACTATATTGAGAGGCCAATCACAATTTTGGATACGAAAGTAAGGACCTTGAGAAACAAGGAGGTGCACCTGATTAAGGTGTAGTGGTAGCACCGCAGAGGTTTAGAGTGGACTCGGGAGCCGGAGTCTCAGGTGCGTGAGAAGTACCCAAAGTTGTTTCTAAGGAATGTCTTCGAGGGCGAAGTTCTATCTCAGTGGGGGATAATTGTAACACCTCGATTTACCATGTGCGAAATTCGAGGGTTTCATGCATATTATAGGACCTACTCGATGATTTGGCTGCTCCAACTTATCGTGTAGGAGAGATCAGCCCACGTGGATTTTTATGTATACTCGACGAGTTGATGCTGTTTAGTGAAAACCCTAATTTATGGGGGTTTGCACCCTATTTAAATAACTTATAACCCATTGTATCCTCCCTCATCGTCATTTTAACCAGATAAAACCCTCAATCAAGCTTGGTACCTTCTTGTGTGTGTTTGAGAGCTTAAAAGGTGACTTTTGAGGAGTTGTGGAAGGAGACTTGAAGATTGAGAAGCTTGGATCAAGAAGAGGGCTATAGATCCATCATATACTGTGTATTGGCGATCAAAGTAAGGTATAAAGTTAAGACCTTGACTTCTTGATACTTAGAACTTCTATTGGGAGTGTTTATGGCCATTTTTGGGACATTATGGAGTCACTCTCGGGTTTGAGCTTGTCACAAGGACATGGTTTTAGATCTGGACTCCTTTAGGTCCCCATAGTCATAAAGTCTTCAACTTTATCAAGATTTGACCCTTCTTCATACCCTAGACCTTTCTTGAGCTTAGTTTTGGGTGTTTTAGCCTTGTAAGGCCCTGTATACACGTAAAATTAGCAACTTTACGTGGCAACTTCATCCTAGGAGGTTGGGTCCACTACTAGAAAAAAGGCCTTTTACGACGCTCATTGCGCGTCGTAAAACGCTCAGACGACGCGCAAATGCGTGTCAAAGAAGGCCCTGTCATAAAGAGAGACGACGCGCTTTTGCGCGTCGTGTATAGACGACGCGCATTTATGACGCACATTTACGACGCGCATTTACGACGCGCGGTTATGACACGCAATGCGTATCAAGGAAGGCCTTATCATAAAGGAAGACGACACGCATTTGCGTGTCGTAACCTTATGACGCGCGTGTTTATGACACGCAATGCGTATCAAGGAAGCCCCTGTCAAGAAAGGCCATGTCATAAATGAAGATGACACACATTTTTGCGTATCATAATTTTAAATGTTCTAAAAAAAATATTTATATATTTATTAATTTTTAAAATAAATTTGCATTTAATGTCTCATAATAGAAATAAAATATCATATACAAAAAATACAATCCATTGCATAAAATTTAATGTCATACAATTCTATTTTTTACAATATCTAAATTTGCATCTAATCTACTCTCTACATCAAATTCCAACTAAGTAAAGTTGCATCTTGCCTTTCATAATTCTTTAAGACTAATGCTCCAAACAGATATTATATGGATAAGAAGTTTACATTGGCCCATCTACTCTGTGTTTCATACTAACAATTGAAATGAAGAATGCAACACTTGCATTTGCAGCATCTTATCTCTTTCGGCTTGAGGTTTCTTTTCCTCTTTTAACTCCAAAGCTATTCGCTTTCATCAACCCTATAAACACAACAAAATCACATGTCATTTTCATTCTACTTTTAAAATTAATTCTTATCAGGACATTCTGCTTTTAAACCTACCAATCTACAAATTTTTCAAAGAATATAATTTATAATTTTTATGGAAAGTACATTGCTATTTCTTGAATACAAGATGTTACAAATCAAGAAACTTACATGGACTGCCGACCACCATGAACCTGCAAGACACGAGACATCAAATAAATCAAAATTAAATTTTGATTTTTTTTTGCTTTCAGTAACGATTAACATTTAACAAAAAACAAAAGGTCAACCCACTCCCTTTGCCTCATTCCAGCTGACCCACTCCTTGGAAACAAGAAAAAAAAACTATCAACCAACATTTTACTTATATTTGAGAGGTTTTCATATTGATTTATTTATTTGTTAATAAATAGTTTACATACTACACCTATGGTATGGATTAAGTATTCAGGGGAGGATTTACTATCAAGGAAAATGTCGAGGGTAAATTGTTCACATTGGTTTGAGTGATCTGCAATCTCTTTGAATTTGAAAGTATGACTTCGTCTTGAAGCTGCATAAAATAAATATCAATGAATACAAGCGCATAAGTCATAATCACATCTATTATTGTGTACACATTAAACTAACACTGATTGCTAAAAGAATAAAGGTTTTGACATGTGCTAAGGACTTATGCACAAGTATTAATCAACTATGAAAAATGGTTTTATTATTGGACCTATTTAACATATGCATGGACTTATTAAGTTTATTCATGAAAAAGAATAGAATAGAAAAGCACCTTTAGCAAATCTACCCAGTTTTAGCAAATGTATTACAAATACAAGAGTTGTTGTACCTCAACTGCTCTTGCTTCAAAAAAGTGATCAGGTCTGGGCGCATGACCACCATTATGCTGAAGGATTCTAATTTTGCCTTCCTACAACCAAAAATAAATAATAAAAATAAAAATATAGACTAAAGTTTTTTTATTAGATAAAGTATAGACCTTGGTTCCATAAACAAGACCACCTCCAGCAAGAGGATGAAAGCAAGCTACATTGACCTCATCTTCTGCACTCGGAAGCGCACTGACAAGTTCCATATCTGAAACTCTATATACCTGAAACCCAAAACCATATGTTCAAATAATAAACAACCATCAATCGACAAATGTGGATAGAAAATTAGAAAAAAAAAATAGTAACCTCTAAAACTGTGTAAATGGATAATGAGGTCTCCCCATTAATAACAATGCTTTTAAGAGGGGAACTGTGATGTCGACCATAAGCAAGCAATATGTGTTCAGAGGTTGGCAAAAACTGCAAACATTTTTAAATTAATTAAATTACATTCAAACAGAATGTAAATTTCTTCATATTAGATATAATAAATAAACCTACTTACCTGAATAGATGTTAAACAATGAGCAGCTCTAATCGGCCTCGACTTAAGTATAGTACCAAAACTACAACAAACCAATATCAATACATTATTAATTTTCAATTAAAGAAATATATATATTAAAATATGAAATGATAAATAGAAAAAGAAATTGAAATTTTACGTTGCATCCTCGAGCAAATATATCCAAAACAATTATAAGTAGAATAACATAGTAGGTTGTTCGACTTCAGCAGCAGTAATAAAGACTTTACACCAAAATAAGAAACTGGGACAGGAAAGTAAAGTTCACAGGGCACAAAATATGGTAATGACAGGGAAGGGCAAAACTGGAATATATGCAGTTTTGGTAATCTGAACAGGGAACAGAGTATACCAAAGTTTTAGACGCTTTTCTATAGAAATAGAAGATGATCTTACTCTGTCCACATCCACATTGTCATCTGCCTCCAGCTATGTTGTTGAAGTTGGAACCTTAAAAGAAATGTTCTTAGCTACATTAAGTTGTGAAGCTTTTTAAGCAAAAATGGAAAGGCATGAGATCTGATTGGTTAATTCATCAACCGAAATGTCTTCTGTAAGCAAAAAGTAAAACATGAACTTCAACTTAAAAAAACTAATATAGAAAAAGGCATAAATTAAAGGAGAATATGTTATATATCAATGGAAACATACCAGATTGGATAAGTTTCTCAATGGCAATGATATCATATGTTTTATCATTACATGACTCCTTAAGTAGATCAAGCAAAGAAAGAACTGTTTGTTTCCAATACCGAATGTTGAACTCCATTGGTCATGCACTCATGCTATGAATACAAATGAAAAGTCTTAAGGAATTCAGAAAGGTAGCTTAACCATACCTGGGAGATCTTGTAGTCAATGAGTGTCTCCCCTTGAGATGAAAACTTTAAATTACTACTACCCTCACTTCTTCTGTTATTAAATCAATGCAGAACCTGCTGCACCCATTAATGCTTTGATCATTTTGTTTCTTCAGAAAAAAAAAAGAAAAAACACATCAAATCACTCACTGATTCCATTAGATATCATAAACCAAATCGAACCTAGGCAACTCTTATCAAACACAACTAAGTTACCATAGGAGTTGAAGGGAAAAAAAGTTACCATAGGTTTCATTTCGTATTTTAATGGCTCTAAGATGAATTCTTCATCTTGTGCTACACCATTCACTAGTAGTTTACCTCCTCTTACCTAAAATATGGAACGAATTTAACATCTTGGAAAGATAAATGCTGTAGATAATTCTCTTGAAAAAGGGAGGTTAATCATAAATCATAATCTTACCTCAACACAATCTCCAGCCTTTGCTACAATTCTTTTTATAAATACATCACCAGAACTGTAGCCAAATTCCTACAAGATTATTGATACAAGACAATGAGCAAACAACAAAACACAGAACTAATCAAAGATACTTATAATCAAGAAGTGAAATCGCACCTGAAGAATGGGAGGAGCCTTGAAGATCACAATATCTGAAACTTCTGGCTTCCGAAAGATGTATGAAACCTAAATCAATAACAGGCAAAAACTCAAAATCTTGCATACAATCACTATGTGAATTGAAAAGCCAAAATGGCGAAATTGGCAACCATCATTCATATAGTGTGTAATAAGGTTAGAATTGGGATTATACCTTTTCAGCCATTATGCGATCACCCACATCAAGGGTAGGGCTCATGGATGCAGAGGGGATGGATCTTGAACCCGCCATTGCTGCCGGACCGTACCCGGCGACGGGATCTCGGTCGGGATTCTGGAATATACGAGGACGAGAAAAAACCTCGTGAAAAATTCGGCATGTATTGGATTTTCCGGAGGCGGTGGCTAGGTTTTGGGCCACGTAGCCGGAGTAAGAAACAGTGAATCTGATCGCCATACATGCAATTTTGATTAACAACAAAAAGATTTGGAAAATTGCTTCTTCGGTGATCAACTGTTGTGACATGAAAAGAAAACTCACAAAGAAAGAGATCCCATTGAAAATGAAGGAATCAGTGAGATTAGGAGGGTGGGGTGGAATCGAAGGGTAAGATTAGAACAAGAAGGGAAGAATCGGGAGCTGAAAATTGGGGAAAATGATGAAATCAAAAAACCCTAAAGCTGAAAACAACCTGAGATTTCCTCCGGGAAGCGATGGAGAGATCTCAAGGGTGTGGAGAAGAAAGAGACTTCCGGTGAAAAACATTGTGGGTAGGTCTGTGTTCAAAATTGATAGATTTTTTTTTTCAAAATTGATAGGGGTTGTGATTCTTTAGGCTTCAAAATTGATAGATTTTTTTTCGATTCTTTCAAGTTTGAATCAGAAAATGAGAAAGAGTTAGGGAAATCAAGAGTGCAATGCTCGTCCTTGTTAGTTTGAAGATGAAAGGTAGATAGAAGATAGAAAAAAAGGCGGGTTTTCAAAATTTTGGGGATTTCATTTCCCCCCTTGTCTACTAAAAGCGCGCTTCATTAAAATTATAAAGCGACAGGTACAGACGACGCGCGTTTAAGATAAAGCGCCCTCCGTGTTTTTAATTTTTTTTCTTGAGACACTAAATTAAGGGCACGCAATAAAGCGTGACGTAAATCCTTAAATTTTTTGGAGAGATGACACTATTTTAAGGGCATGTCCTTTTGCGTATCGTTAATTATCGCGTGTCGTAAAAAGCGCGTCATTAAAGGTCTTTTTTCTAGTAGTGGTCTGAAGTTGGAGCAGTGGAATCGAATCGAATGAGCTTAATGTGTAATGGATGAACAACTCGACGATTTGAGTCGGGTTTTCCCATTTTTGGATTCAATGTAAACTCGACAAGTTGGTGGAACAACTTGAAGAGTGGTTAGGGTTTCCCCGGTTTTCTAGACACTGCATGGACTCGACGAGTTGAATGTAGGTTTCATGATTTACTGAGTTCCGGGGAACTCAACAAGTTCATGTGCACTCGACGAGTTGGGTCAACATTGACTGTCGACTTCTGATTGACTTTAGGGTTTTGGTCAGGCTGTGGATTTTAGAGGCCATGGAGGGGCGGAGTCTAGACCAGCAGTTTGAGAGTGGGATATATTGCTTTACTAGGCGAGGTGAGTTTTTTTCACTATACTTACCTGAGTGGTTATTATTGTTCGACCGAGGTGTCTTATTTGAGTTATTGACTGGAGGGTCTTATGTGCTTACTGAGTTATGTGATATTATGCATTATGTATTTGTGATTTATGTTGTATATTATTCAATGCCTTATTGAGTTAGGACCAGAGGGTCCAAACCGAGTTGTGAGACTGGAGGGTCTTTACTGAGATATTAGACTGGAGGGTCCAACTCGAGCTGTGAGACCGAAGGGACTTCACTGAGACACATGACCGGAGGGCCCTTATTGAGATATAGCCATGAGAGGCTAATTATTTGTATGTGGTATTTTAGGGAACCCACTAAGATTCGTGCTTACAGTGTTGTGTGAAATGTGTTTCAGGCACACCTCAGGATCCTGAGAAGGCGCCGACATGATTGTACACACCAGCTAGTTGATTCGTGTTTTGAGGTTTTTGGGATAATTGATAAAAAAATTATGTCTTGTGTTTGATACAAATTATAAATTGGGTTTGATAAATGTTAAACAATATTTTGTGTGGAATAAAAGCAAAAATTTTATTTGAAAATTTAGAGTGTTACACTGCGATTTCTAGCTACAATCATGGCAGAATACCTTCCATATAAGTTACTATTCGACGTCCAATGAAGCGTCGTGATAGGGGTACATTTATGGTCGTACCATGGATTATAGGGGCTCACGTTAATGAATTAAAAATTGACTTAGAGCTTAGATTACCATTAGGAATGCTTTGTATGGTAATTAAATTACGTTATGATCGTTAGAAATCCTTAAAAGATAGTAAATTAGGTTTAGAAAGATAATCCTAAGTAAATTACATTAGGATCGTTAGATATCCTGAAAAGATAGTAATTTAAGATTTATAAAAGATACCGTAAAAGATAGAAGGCTAGGTAAATAAATAAGAAATGTTTTCACAAAAGAAAAGTATTCTTAAAAGAAGTCAAAAATAAAAACTCGTGAACTCACCAACATTATGTTGACTTTCAAAATGCATGTATTCTTAGGATAATAAGATTGACGCTCTTTATACCATCACACTGTTTGGTATTTCCGCCAAAGTTTGGGCAGTGGGCGTGACAGAGATGGTATCAAAGCTTTGGTTTAGCTATAGTGAATTAGTATTTTTCTTAGGAATAACGACTTATAATTATTTAGGAAGTACAACTATAAATTAGGTTAAATACTCTCATTAGGTTTGTCCTCAAACCTATAACTAAAAGTTGTATACCATAAATTTTCCTACTGATAGATTATGTATCGTAAAGGTGACTAGACTGGAACTATTGCATTGGGATGTTGAATTTCAGAACAGCTATATGACAAAATGGTCCTGCCCATCGAAGCTATCATCCAACATCGCTCCTCTTGTGCAGCAATGAGACCCCACGTCACATCTCCAAGAGTAGGCTTCGGATGATCGGGCTCCGAGTGCCTAGGTCTCTGATGCCTCACAAAGGCAGGCTCATGAATGACTTCCAACTCCACCTATCGAATCGGCTCTACGATGTCATCCCCCAGTTCCCGCCATGGCTGAATCGCCTCCTTAGTCACCACCCGCATCTTCCCGAAAGTTGTAGTACACAACTCACAAATAGATATGGGGACCATACCACTAGTATCAACCCCATAGGATAGGGATAACCTAGTAACCCAGTGACCCGTGCAAATCCCGCTCGAGGATGTGGTACCTCGAGCCATACCAGACAGGTAAAGAGCAAGGACGAAAGGAAGGTGAAGATGAACCTCTGTCTGAGTGAGGCACCACATATAGAAAAGGTCGCCAGAAGGAACCTTATCACACTCATGTCTATGGAAAATGGTGGATGCAACCAGTCGTTGAAGCAACCAATATATAGAAGAATGGAAGGCGCTCTCCTTGGCCGACCGAGAGACATAGGTCACCCGAGCGTGGTCCCAAACCTACATAAAGTCATACTCCTGTAGAGCATCAGTGATGCAACTGTCGAAGAATGCATAAAAATGAGGACTTATAGTCTCCTCAGCAGTTTAAATCCCTAGACGCCTCCCCAGCTCGATGAGGCTGCAGGAGCGAGATACGCCTCCAAGGCGGAAAGTAAACACTAAATGATCTGCCTAGAGCCTCGACTCCATTTTGAAGTTGACCATCGAGAAGAAATCCCAATAGATCTCTTAGTAGATCACCTCATGAATCCCGATAACTAGCTGGCACCCTTGGCAGACAAAAAGCTCAAGACCGCTATCATCCCGAAGTGATCGGGTGAGGAATGGTTCTAGCTGAGTAGACAAGCCAGTGCTATCCGCCACATTCCCAGAAAATCCTCAGGAATGTTGAACTTCTTGGACATAAGGGCAATAAGGCGAGAAATAAAAGTACTCCAATCAGGAAGGTCATCGGGGAACTATAAGAAAGGATATGTTAGCTAATTAGGAGGTAACTAACCCGTGTCCTGACGACCCCGTCTCAAAATATCTGCATCAAAATAAAGCAAGGAAACAGTTAGAATTAAGTTTGGATAATTTAAGTAGGGCAGACGCGCCAAATTCGCGCCGCATGTGAATGCATGTGACGCAAATGCATCTGTGTGGCACGCCCCAAGAGCACGAAGAATAGCAGGCATGCCAACATGTTGTTTTGTCCAATTTTCAACCTAAAAGTCAGTTAGGGAAGTTTGGTTAGTCCTCTAGAACACGAATAATCTTCATAGTTCATCCAAAACAGCACCAAATTGCGATTTTTAGTTCAAAATATTCAAAAATTAAAAAATAAAAATAAAAAAGAAGCAATAGATGAATTAAACCCAAAATTGAGTATATAGGAAGTAAAACCGGCAGTATGGGACACTATATTACTCCTAAATTTCACAAAATACAACTAAAATTTGTCAAATGATAAAATTCTCTAAAAACCCCAAAATTTTTGAAATTTAGCCCACAATTTAGGGTAGGATTTAGCATAAAGGTTTCCTAGTAGTAGAGTGATCGAATGGAGTGAAGAAATCAACGAAAAGCAATATGCGTGCCAAGCGTTCTTCGCGTGTTTGGGCCCTAGGGACGGCAAAAAACCCCGAACCCGACGGGAAAACCCATTTCCCAAAGATTTCTGGGTGGGTCGGGGCGATCTTATCGGGTTGCGGGTCGGGTTTCGGGCCTTTATCGGGTATCTTGTTCGGGTTAGGGCGATGGAGTGGGATTGCCTGCCCCGACCCGCCCCACCCCGAATATATATATATATATATATATATATATATATATATATATATATATATATATATATATATATATATATATATATATATATATATATATATATATATAAACCATTCAAACCTTTAACCCTAAAATCACGTATCATTTTCTCTTCCATTCCAGCCGACAACAAAAATTGACATAATCGTTAATCTTACAAGAGCTAGGAAGTTATGTATAGGTCTATATGAGGTCATGACAACCCGACCTGTGATTGTTAGCTACAATTACGGCGGGATACCTTCCATTTAAGTTACTATTCGACGTCCGATGAAGCATCATCATTAGGGGTACATTTACTATCGTACCGTCGATTATAGGGGCTCACGTTAATAGATTAACAATTACCTTAGAGCTTCGAGTACCACTAGGGACGCCTGGGAACAAACTGCATCAACTGCCATGATGAAGATCAAATTTAATCAGAATTTGGTGGCTGATTTGGAAGCACTAAAGTATAACCCTACAATTCACCCTTCGATCGAACAACTGAAATACTCTCTATTGATGAAAGGTTTGTCAGTGTATGAGAATGTTCCTCTATCTCTGTTATCCCAGGCGTATTCCACTTCCATCTACAATACAACTCAAGAGGTGATGAATTTTGAAGTTCATTGGTACTAAATTAACTTCCATTTCAAAGGAGAACTTCTGCAAACTGCTAGGGCTTTCTAGCTCTTCTGATGTTATTCATCCATATTCCGTAGCAATTTCTTGCCTCATTGCTATTTTTCATCAAATGGGGTACACCTATGATCTTTCTCTTTTATCCAAGTTCAAGAAATCTGCATTGCCCCTTTTCTGGAATGCATTGTTTACATACTATTCAAGTGTTTATCAAAAAGGGTTAGTGGTTCTGATAGTGCAATCAAGACTTTCTATACTTTGATCTATGGGCTATTCTCTGGTGAAAATGTGGATTATAGAATAGTTGTTTGGACTCAATTTTCTCAAAGCGTAAGTTCTCATACCAAAGATTCAGAAATTTTGTGTGCTAGATATTGGTTGATTGTGGGTTGTTGTGCCCTAAATCACTACAAAGTGCCAGAAATGAAAGATGATGTGGTTGCTGAGATTCCAAAAATGACCGCTACATTTTTCACTGTAGATCCTAATAACTTCAATTTTATTGGGTCATTTCCTGAAGTGATGTTGGCTAGGGTTCCTTCTGATAATGATATTATCATGGCATATAGGCAAATTTTAAACTCTGGTGTTCGTGAAGTTCCTACTTCTCTACAAACAACTCTTGAAACTGTTGACATGACGAAAAGAGGAGGAAAGATAAAATTACAAGCAACAGGTGGTGTTCCCAAGAAAACAAAGCAATAACGAAAGCCAAAGTACTGAAGAACTGTGAATGATGAAGATTCCGATGAAAAAACACACAACAATGTTTTGTGGGAAAGCACTTTTGTCAATGAAGATTATACGACCACTACTTTTGAAGTCCCTTTTTATGATTTTTGAACCAATTTCCTCTATTGCAGTTCCAAACATCTATACTCCTTTATCGACTCCACCTGTATCAGATGTCTTTGAAAATATCTTGAAAGAACCAATCATTAAGCTTTCTCAAACCCCACCACCACCTCTTCCGATATCATCATTAGTTTCGATTGAAACTACCATTCCACCACTTCTGAAATCCGTTTCTAAACCAAAATCCTTATCTCAAAACACCTTACCATTTCAGATTCTGATCTTCACCGATTCCATAATGAATCCTATATCACGGGCATCTTCTATCACAGATACTCCACCAGAGGCTTCTACTTTTGAATTCGACACGGAGGGGAATTGAACCCCAAACGTCCTTGAGAACACATCTAATGTGGACTCAGTTGTTAATATTGGTGTGAATGCTTTAGAACCACCTTCAACGTCTATTCCTCATGTGTCTCCATGTTAGGATGCATAATTTCTTGTTGGTGATGCACCTGAGTCACTATAAAGTTTTTATATTCCTAATTTTGAGTTTTAAGTTGAAAGTGATGATGAGGTTGGTTTATCTGCTCCAATATCTTATGGTGAATTTCGTGAGCTAAACAAGAAGCTTGATCAGATTCTTATTCATGCAAACTCTTTTTCTACAACAAATTGGCCAAATTTAGTTACTACTCATCAAGCAACAATAGAGATGCTGAATCAATCCAATTCCAATCTTTTTAACAATCAAAAGAAGTTAGCCACCGAATCTGCTAAGAAGATTGTAGAGGTAGAAACTAAAATTGATAAAGTTGTTTCTAAAGTGAAAAAAATGACTTCTGACATGAAAAAGTTTATGACATATTTTAAAAAAATCCTATTATAAGAATGTTATGGAAGTTAATAAGGCCATTGATGGATTTCGTTTATCCTTTCAAACTAAAAAGGAAGCTCTTTCCAGTCTTCGCTTTGGTCTTCAACATGATAATACAGATCGTCATATGTCCATTACAAACTCAATCTTGAGAATGTAGAATGATCTTGCACATAAAAACAGAGTAAAGGATGCACCGGCTGAATCAACTAATAAGGTAAAGCTACTCAAGGAACAACTGAAGCATGAAATGCTTGATCTCAAACAAGACGATTGAAGAGTTACTTCTAGTGAAAGGTCATAATTTTGAAATAAATCAGAGGCTAGTTAAAATTGCTAAGAACAAGGATCCTCCTCACACTGACTACACTTCTCAATTAATTGATGGAAAAATTAAGCTAGTTCTTACAAAGTAGAATGAAGTTTTGGATGTTACGCATAGACTGGCTACTGCGCAACAAGGGGGAGATAGGGAAGGTGATGAAGAAGTAAATGCAGAGGAAATTCCTATTAACAATGATGAGATTCCAGAAGTTAATTTGAGAAATCCCTATGAAACTGGAAATATGGATAAAATAGAAGCTACAAAAGTTGTTCTTGAGAAACAAACTTTGAAAGAAATATTGAAGAATCTCAAAGAAGTAAAAACTGGTCAGAAGGGCAATGTATCTTCCAGATCAGGGAAAGGGCAACTGAACATTATTTCGGAACCAGGGGATGATTTGAATCTAAATTTATCAAAAAAGGAATTGAAAGAAAGAGAGAACCGTTATAAAGAGATTGATGCTTTTAACGCCTTAATAACAAATATTGAAGCTAAAGAAGCAGAGGAGAAAAAAGTTGCCAAGGATGTTGTGAAGTATGAGCCTATCGTTCATTTTTCAAGAATGATGTTGCAAGCATATATTATTGAAATCACGAAGATGGATGTCGATATTGCAACTGTTCTTACTCGAAAGCCAATTCTGAAGCCATTTCCATTTCCTAATGATGTGGAAAAAAGTCTGGTATCATAGAAAACGATATTTGGGGAGTGGCATATAAAATGAAAGATAATGAAAAGGTGAAGCATTGCCGGATGTTCGTAAGAAATAAACATTTATACTCTACAACAACTTTAAATCCAATTGTTGGAAAGGTAGAAGCAAAAAAGTCAAATTTTGAAGGAGATATAAAGTGTGTCTCGGATATGATAAAATGGTGGATAGTCATTCGGATGAATTTATTGAATACTTTTCCAAGGGTTTTTGAAGATGTGAAGAAAACTAAAGAAAGAACACAACGACTTGACATAAAGGGGGATATTGTTAGGGTTTGGAAATAGACTGTGTCTAGTTGTATGCGTTTGTAATGTTTAGTGGCTTTTCTTAAGTTCCGAATTGGATTGTTGTCATTTTTATTTTGGAATTATATTTAATCTTAGGTTTGTTGTTCTGAACTGTCGACTTAGATTCCTTTCTAGTGCTCCTTTGAACCTATAATATGTATTAGTTAGAAGATTGAATAGAGTTTTTGAGACAGAATAATTCACACATTTCATTGTAACGAATTGTTCTCCCTATCCTTTAATGCAAAAAGATATTATTTACATCTTTGTGTTCATAAAAGTCAATTGCATATGACGTTTTTATTTTAGAATCTATTGTTCCTGTAATTCTCAACAAGAAGATTGTGGATGATGTGGCCATTGTTCGGGAATTTCAGGATATGTTTCCAGAGGATCTACCTGGGGTGCCTCCCGAGAGGCGGGTTGAGTTTTGGATTGATTTGATTCCATTAGAATCTTCGATAGCCAAGGCGCCTTATTGCTTAGCACCTCTAGAGATGTTGGATTTGTCTACACATTTGCAGGAGCTATTAGAAAAGGGATCCATCAGGCCGAGTAGTTCCTCATGGGGAGCACCCACTACAAATAAAATTACATTTGGTGGCACAATCTTTTAGGGGCATATTTGCTTTTGTGCCACTATATTAGGTTTTTACTGACACATATTTTTATATTTTTATATTTCGCTGTATGATATTGAAAATTCTAATTACAGCGCTACTTATTTCCTTCTAATTTTTTGCCCGCTTCTTACTCCCCCCAACAATCAAAACTAAAAGTTTTGTTTCGACCCTTTTGTGCTCCTAGGTCAAAGCTCAAACCACATTTGAAAATTTCAGATTCTCTAAAAACAAAATCCCTTCTTGTTTATAAAACCCTCATCGCTCCTATATCTCATCTTGTCGTTGATTGCAAGTTAAATATTAGACATTTCACCGGTTAAAGCTCATTGCAGACTAAATCCATCTCGATATCCCGTCACCAATTGAAGCTCTGCATAGCTTATCATCGATTTTATCTTGTTCTCTATCCCATAGCGAATAAGTATGATACCGAACTCTAATTGACTACCTGGTTTCTTCGTTTTCTGTTTCTTCTTTTTGTGGTTCCCAACTGTATTGTATTCCTACAACAACGTATTTTTATTCTTCATTTTTTTTTGTAGTGTCTTCTCATTTTCTTCCCCAGATTCAACTAATTCTCAGATTTTGATTTTGATATAACTTCCTCAATTCATTCTTAAAATGAATCTAACATGTTTAATGCTTCCCGTTTGAGTATTTATCAGGGTTTATGGAAGCTTTTCGCTTATACTAGCGTACACCAAATGGATTTTTCACTTTTTTGTTTCATTACAGCACTTGGAAGAACGTAATTTGATGCAAATTCTCTTGGTACCCTTTAGTTGCTATTGGTTTTTGTACTTGGTGGATTCATTGTTGTAAAGGGTATGTTTCCTAGTTATTGACTCTTTTACTTGAATTCCATACTTTAGAGGTGAAAATATGTTAATTTCTTGATAGATTGTATGATGAATTCAAAATATATATCCTTCAGAAGGTTAATAAATATTTATGTAGCAGACTTGAAAGTTATATATGCGAATATCTTGCATATCCAGAGATGCACAACAGGTGCTCGACGAAATGCCTGAAACAAACACCACTTTTTTTTTTTTAGAAAATTAGCCTTTTTGAGTATATATGTAGCTTTATTTTCATTAACAGCAAGATCGGAATTCTAGAAATTGTTGCCTTTAGGAGATGGTGTTGAATAATGAGACTTGAAAGATTCAAAAGTGACAACATAAATCTCTAAGAAAAAATATGTCAACTACACTGTACAAGGGCAAATATGTCATCTTGATGGGAAATTTGTCTAATTTTATTTGTTGTAATGATAACCACAATAAGTTGCTATAATTAACTCTTTTTTTTTTTTTTTTATCTTATTTCTAAGATGACCAATATCATTTAGTTTCCGTTATGTGATATTGAAGATAAGCCAAAACAGTTGAAGCTATTTCAAAATTCTAAATCTTAAATATATGTTGTTAAAATCATATGTAACATTGGTGTGCATTTGGTTTAATTTCTAACCTTTGTGCATTTTTTTATGTGAACTGGTACTTCCATTTTGATGTGCAGGTGGATTGGATGGTGTTTTTATGTTGAAGGTCCTGATTTCTATCTTTTATATATCCGTTACTTCCAATAAATGAGTTTTTGCTTATTATTTGTTAGTTATATGTATTTATAGAATACGTATTACATTAGTTATGATATTGGTTTAACTTAAGTTTTTTATGTGTTTTGACAATTAAATAGTTTTTTTTTGGAAGGACCGAATAAATGCAAAGCCATGTTTAGAAATTTTGTACAGCCGATTATTATACACCTTAACTATTATTCACCAATTTTTATATGCTTTGACTATATTCTTGATTCATCATTTTGGTTCCAGGAATTGTCAATTTTTTTCAAAGCATGCTAAGGAAGGGAAGGTAGGCATTTTTAGTACTTTTGCAAGTGTTGTTTTTATATCATGTAAATGAGTCAATGTCATGTTTATTGGTTATAATTCTATATGTTTTTATGATATATTATGGTTACATGATAGGCTATTGCTTGGAAGTTGGATAAACAAGAGGAGAAATAATACAAAGTTCGAGGCTAATCAAGTTTTGTATTTTTCCCTACTAAATATTAGTTCGACAGTATTATGTTTTAAGTACTTGCACAATATTTAGACTTATTAGATTTTTTTAAAGATGTTTGTATTTTAAATACATTGGGAATATTGTTGTTAGATAAGGTTCTGTTGACATAATGATATTGTGTTTCCATTTAGTATCTTTAATTTTATTATTATTATTTTATATTCCTTTTAGAATTAATGAAAAATTGGACTAAATTTATTAATACAACTTTTTTTTTTTAAAAAAAAAGTGTCACTAAAAGTACGAAGATAACATTGATTTTAGCATGTAAATAGTGGCATAAAAATAGTTCCATTAAAATCTGAAAGTACTTTAGTGGCATAAAAAAAAGTGCCACTAAAACCCAATAAGGCTGCAACGACACAACCAGGAAGTGCCACAAAAGGTCTTTAGTGGGAGATCTTTTAGTGGCATTTTTGCTTTGTGCAGCTGATTGTCCAAGGGGATTTTAGTGGCACTTTTTCGATTTTTAGTGACACTTTTTCTATGCCACTAAATGTCATTTTATTTGTAGTGACCGATTCTGTTTGTGAAAAAGAAGGATGGTTCACAGAGTATTTGCATTGACTACCGAGAGTTGAACAAGCTAACGGCTTAGAACCGTTATCCACTTTCGAGGATTGATGACTTCTTTGACCGGCTTCAGGGTGCGTCTTGGTTCTCCAAGATGGATTTGAGATCAGGCTATCATCATATTAGGGTCAGAGATGAGGATGTGAAGAAGACGGCCTTTAGGACTCGCTATGTTCATTACAAGTTTATGGTAGTGCAGTTGGGCTTCACCAACGCACTAATAATGTTCATGGATCTCATGAGCCAGGTGTGCAGGCTGATGTTGGATCGGTTGGTGGTATTGGTCATCGATGATATCCTGTTCTACTATAGACCAAGGAGTAGCACAAGGAACATTTTTAGGAGGTCTTGGAGACCTTAAGAAAGGAGAGTCTTTATGTTAAGTTATCCAAGTGTCAGTTTTGGTTGCGCATGGTGCAATTTTTGGGGCACATCGTCAACTAGAAGGGTATTTTGGTCGACCTGGCCATGATAGAGGCAGTGATGCAGTGGGAGGTTCCTAGGACACCATATGAGATCAGGAGCTTCCTTGAGTTAGCAGGTTATTATCAGAGGTTTATTCATGAGTTTTCCAAGATTGTTGTTCTATTTAGACATCTGACGGGCTTGATCAGTAGGCAACCTTTGAGACCTTGAGACAAAAGTTGTACTAAGCTCTGATTTTGGCCCTCCTTGAGGATATGGACGATTTGGTGGTGTATTGTTATGCGTCAATTATGGGTTTGGTATCAGTTCTTATGCATAGGGTCATGTAATTGTGTATGCATCGATATGACTGAATCCTCACGAGGCGAACTACCCTACACATGATTTAGAGCTGGGGGCTATGGTTTTTGCCCTTAAGATCTGGAGATACTATTTATATGGGGTCAAATTCACTTTTTATACTAATCACAAGAGTTTAAGATATCTGATGGATCGACTGAATTTGAACATGAGACATCATAAATGGTTGGATGTGGTGAAAGATTATGACTGCAAGATCTTGTACCATCCGGGGAAGGCCAATGTTGTGGCTGATGCCTTGAGCCGTTAGACGGAAAGTGCACCGATTGGAGATTTATGTCTGCAGATGGTCATTGTTTCACCACTATTTGATTTGATCAAGAAAGCTCAACTGGAGGGATCGAAGAAGAAAATTTTGAAGGAAAAGAGGATCAGGGGTCAGATTCCATTGTTCGTCATGGATAGTCATGGAATATTAACCCATTGCGGTAGAGTATGGGTCTCGGTTGTTGGTCGGGTCAGGCAGACGTTTTTAGAGGAAGCTCACAAGTTAAAAATTTTGATTCATCCAGGGCCAACAAGATGTATAGAGACCTGAGACCAAGTTACCAGTGGCTTATATGAAGAGATATATAGCATGGTTCGTGTAGCGGCGTTTGACTTGCTAGAAACTCAAGTGCAAGCATCAGAGATCCTTGGAAAAATGCAACCGTTACCCATTCCCATGTGGAAGTGGGAAGAGATCACTATAGATTTTATTACGAAGTTACTTAGGATGGGGCGAGGGGTCGATTCTATCTGGGTGATTGCTGATAAATTAAAGAAAAGTGCTCATTTTATACCCATTGCTGAGAACATATCCGCCGATAATCTGGTTGAAATCTACATCAGGGTGGTGTGGTTAGGCATGGGGTGCTAGTATCAACAGTTTCTAATCGAGATGTTTGTTTCACCTCCAGGTTATGAAGGAAATTTCATGAGGAGTTGTGTACTCAACTACATTTTAGCACCGCTTACCACCCTCAGACCGACGAAAAGAGTGAGTGGACCATTTAGACGCTCGAGGATATGCTTAGAGCATGTGTGTTAGAGTTTGGCAGGAGTTGCAATACTTATGTTCCATTGAACGAGTTCTCCTACAACAACAATTATCATGCCAATATTGACCGACCGCCCCTTGAGATGCTCTACGGTAGGAAATGTCGGACCCTAGTTTGCTGGGGAGAGGTTGGGAATTGAGTCATGGAGAGTACTGAGGTGGTACTCAAGACCATCGAGTTGATTGAGCAGGTACATGATCAACTGCATACTGCACATAGCCGCCAAAAGAGCTATGCCTACCGTCAACATTCGCACATCGAGTTTCATGTCAGGGATTATGTACTACTGAATGTTTCATCTTGGAATGGTGTCATCCAATTCAGGAAGTGAGGAAAATTGGGTGCCAGGTATATTGGTTCCATCAGGATCATTGCCCGGGTGGGCAAGGTTGCATACCGATTGGATCTGCTTGATGGTCTTATCCAAATACACATCACTTTACACATCTCTCAGCTTCAAAAAATTTTGGTTTATGATTCCACGGTATTATCCTTGGACGATATTCATATTAACGAGTGCTTGAATTATGTTGAGAGACTGACTGTGGTTCTCAACAAGAAAACGAAGAACCTACATGACAAGGATGTGGGTTTGGTGAAGGTATAGTGGTAGCACCGACAAGCTTCCAATTGGACATGGGAACCTGAGGAAGATATTACATAGCATTACCCTGACTTGTTTGTGGTGACAGACTTCGAGGACAAAGTCTGATTCAAGTGGGAGAGAGTTGTAACATCCTGATTTTGAGGTATGAAAATATAAATCAATTTTGGGGTTTTTGGGTGGGTTACGATGTGAGGGAAGCACATTCACGTCGTGACATAGGCGTATTCATCAGGATAGCATCTTTTGAGTGTCATAACGTGACACTTTATGGGCCACGACATGGAACCTCGTCATATGTAAAAACCTAATTTCGGACTTGGACCCTATTTAAAGGAAGTGAAGGGATAGGGTTTCCTTCACCCTCAGCCTTCATCACCTCAAAACGACCCTTTGTCCAAAACCTAGCCTTCTTGAAGCTTTTGAGCTTATTCTTGCAAGTTTTGGTGGTTTTGAAGGAAGGAAGAAGAAGTTTTGGTGCCTTGTTTCCCTAAGTAATCCTACCACTCATTTGTGTGCATCTTCTGGACTGTTTGTAAGTCCTCAAGTTTCCATTTTTTACGCTTTTCTCTTTAGATATAGGTTTTATGTCAAGATTTGGTCCTTTTGATGTGGTTAGTATTTTTTGAATTGATAAATTTTGCAACTTTATGGTTTCTCTAAGTCCCTTAAGCATCATATCTTAGGTCTTTTCTGGCCGTGAAAATGGGGATTTCACAAGTGAGGACCGGGTTGAGCCCGTTTCTCATGACGTGACTATGAGCTGGTCATGACGTAAGGGTTAACTGATGGGAGAGTTGACCGTTGACTTTGACCTTGATCGTTGGCTTATTGAGCTGGTTTGACTTTTTGTCTAGTTTAGATATTATACTAAGGTGGGACCCTGTTGATTCAATAGGTGGTTCGTAGCATCATTCGCATGACAGTGAGTTGTGTTCTTAGCTGATTCTGTGAGACAAATGAGTTTTATCACTATATTGTGTATGTTCTAGTAGCATATGTGATACTTTCATAAAAGACCTCGGGGGTAGCCCTTTGCATTTGTATGAAAGACCATAGGGGTAGCCTATGGAACTTGTGCATAAAAACTTGGGGTAATCAAGGCACGACAAAGGTAGACCATATGGGCAGCCCATGGAAATGGTATGTAAAGACCATAGGGGTAGCTCATGACATTTGTATGCAAGACTATGGGGGTATCCCATGGCAATATATGTATGGTATCTGGTATTTCGAGGAACTCAGTAAGCTTTGTACTTATGGTTGTGGTTTGAATGTTTTCAGTTAATTCCAGTTCAAAAGAGAAGGGCCCGACTTAACTGCACATCATGATCCCCTAATGATTTCCACATTGTTGAGTCTTATTGTAATTTGATGATTATCATACATTTAATACTTTGATGGGGTTTTTGATAAATACCATGTGAATTGATAAATTAAAAAAATGAAAAATTTTATGTTTGTTTTTTGGATGTTTCAGGGTGCATGTACACTTAGGGTTTTTATCGAATGTTTCTGTTGCCTAAATTTTGTGTATAAATCATAGAAAACCCTTTAGTTCTTTTGTGTGTTTGCTAATTAAAAGTTTTTTTTTTTTGTGAGATAAGGAACAACTAGGACATCTAATTATTGTATATCCTTGAAAACAAAAATTCCCAAAATGTAAAATATAAAGAACATTTTCGTTCCAAACCAAGACTTGCTTTTTTACTAAAATAAGGTGTGGCAACATTGAGATTGGAAAAGAAGTTTTTGTTGGATTAATGTCTAAGTCCATAACTATAATTGGTAAGACTTGACCTGACCCGGCATGGTCCATTTGGGTTGCATGGCATCATGCACTTGGATAGACTAAAATGAGAGAAATAACACTTAAGGTTTATTAATATATTATAAGTTCTAATATATTAATAAGATTATTTAATTAGTATTGATCAATAATTGATTTAGAATTAATTATGTGATCAAAAGAAGACTAATTAAATATATGGGTTGATTGTGTAAATCATCCATACTTATATAGTGGGCTAATGCTCCATGGATTATCAAGTTGGGCTCAAACCCATTGGATGCTCCATGGTGTATTTGAACCCAAGGATCCAAGGAAATGGAAAGCCATGACAATTAGGGTTTACCCTAATTGTAACAACTATATAAGCATCTTATTGATGTGAGAATCGGCCACTAGTGAGGCATGGAGGCGACTAGATATGCATGGAGGGCAAGCCGATTCTTGAAGTGTTCTAATTTCTCTCTAAGTTATTCCAAGTGCTTATGGTGTTGTGTGAACCATTTGAGGTGTCACACTTGGGGCACTAGGCACTCAAGCTTCATGAAGACAAGCACCAACAAAAGGTATGTTATTCTAACTTGTGTTATTCAAAGTTTTGTATGCTAGAATAGACTAATACCTTGGAAAGTTGATATTTGCATGTATAACAGAGAAAACATAGATCCAAGGTATTTAGGGTTGCATGTACACATAGGAGTGTTAGATTGCTCAAAACCCAACAGTGGTGTCAGAGCCTAGGCTTGTTTTCTTGTTGTACTTGCTTAAACTGCTTAAAAATCGACTTTTGGTGCTGTCTGCCCAGCAGACTCGCCGAGTCCATGAAGGGACTCGACGAGTCCAAGGAAAAATGCATCCAACTCGCCGAGTTTGTTCATGCACTCGACGAGTTGGACCCCCAGACAGCATATTTTCGAGTTTTGGTGCTGGAATTGGTCTAGAATCATTACATTTGACTGTTTTGGGCTTATAAAACTTGTTTTGAATGTGGTAATGATTATGTTAAACCAATTTCAATGCTATAATAAAAGTTTCAAGTTTATATGTGTTCATGCTATTCTTGAAAATTGTTGATTATGAATGATCATGCTTATGAGTTTTGCTAGATCATAGGAATTGTGTGCAAATTGTTTGTTGATATAATTCATGATCTTGTTGAAAATTGTATGGAGTTCATAACTTGTCCTCAAGTTATGAATTTTCAAGAATTTTATGTTTCCTTGATTTATGAGTTAGTTTAGATTGATAATGAAAAAATTATGTTTTAGTTGTTTTCAATCCATATTAGTCTAAAAGAAGTTCATAAAATATGTTTTTGTAACTTGTCTTCAAGTTATGTGAAAAGTCATATTTATGAATCTTAAAAACTCATAAAAGTTTTGTAGGTTACATAAAATATAAGAGTTTTTCCATTAAATAGTTTAATGACTCCATAACTTGTCCTCAAGTTATGGATGTTGAAGAGACACTTCTTTAAAGGGTTTTTAAAGAATAAGGGGTTACATTAAAATGAAGAGTCTTCATTTTAATGAACCATTAAACTCATAAGTTATGATTTAAAGAGTCTTGAAATAGTTTCAAAACTTGCCCTCAAGTTTTGGAATTTGAAAAGTTACTCCTCATGTATACTTTAATTCCAAATTGAACATTGAAATTTTAAAAAGTTCAAAATTCAACCCTTATACTATTATTATAATTATAATTATATAGATATGTATAAGAGGAAGTCAATCTTACCGTTAGTAGGCCTCATTCACGAAGCCGGTCTATAAGGGGGGTATAAGGTTACTGCCTATAAAATGGCAGTTTAATGGGTGTCCACTCTCACCCACCGCTTCCTTGACTGGTGGAGGGTCGTTAGCTGAACGGGCATGAATGGACTATAATTCTCCCTTCATTAAAAGTATAATGAAAAATACTAAGTAACTAAACACTTATAAATTCCCAATCTTAGTTACTTAGGAAAATGTGAAAAGGTGCTAGCCCATAAAATTACACTTTGTACCTTACCAAGTCGTTAGTGGAGCGTGTGTGGTTAACCGGCACACTAACATGGACTAGTAAGAGTGGCAAAGGGTAACTTGACTTTATTATAGATCGGTGGAGCGTGTGTGGTTAACCGGCACATCAATTAGGTAATATTGTTAAGGGTACCAAGTCAATTTGTATGGTTATTCACACCTTGTTTGTGATCCTCGGCATCCCAGTCCAAACTTGAGAGAGCACAATCGAGATTCAAACATGCCATTGAAAGTTCAATGTATCTCAAAAGATCTAGGAGTTTCAAATCCAATTAAAACTTAATTATATTTCGTTTTTCATGGTGGAAATTGGTAAATCGTCATTTGCCTACCTTCAACTATTTTATAATTTGGATTACGGCATCCCTCTTCCAGTTATAAATAGGTTGTTGGGTCCTAGCCTTAATATTTCATATTGGGTGTTATATTAAGGACTTTAAATCAACTAACTTGAATTTCTCCCATTATAGATGTCTAGTTTAGACAGCTATGGTCTTCCCAAATCCTTAGGAACAAGCTTCCTAATGAAGATGATATCCCAAATGGCAATCAAGGTGAAAGATCAATCCCTTTGTTGCGCATTTGTGGGACTAGAAATCATACTTCACTTCATCCACCTCCTCCAATAAATCTCCCTATCCCACAAGTTTTAAGACTTGATAAGTTCTAAGTCACTTAATCCCTATTGGCAAGCAAAGTCTATATGTGCTTAGATCTTGGGGATTAAGCCACATATTGACAAGTCGGGAGAGTCGGGTGTCGAAGTCTCGAGGTAGCTGGCTGCTGACTTGGTTCTTCAGTTACTCCCTGATGACAGGTCGCGACAAGACCCTTAATGATCTTACATGTTTGCTTGATGATGCTAAATCAGCAATGATTTGGAGCATTAGTAAAGCAAATTGAATTGGAAGATCTACTTTCCAAACCTATTTGGACATTGAAAATGGTGACATTGGAGGTCCAGGAAAAAGTTTCTCTTCCCAATGGAAAGGGATCGGCCATAGTCAACTCGGTTGACCAAATGGTAAAGAGAAAGGTTAAGTCTGTGATAGTCCCATGTACCATTTCCAAAGAGTCCATATGATTATGTTGCCAAAGGAAAGACATTGGTTGCGAAGCTGCTAAATTTACCTGAAACATCTTAAGGATGGTAAAGTCAATAGGTTTGACTCTACTTCAGGTAAAGTCCATTTTCTAACTCTATTAAGTTTCTATTCTGAGATTCTTATTGCATAATGTGACGAGGTCACATGTTGATGTTTTAAGAATCAAAGAAAAGGTGAAGAAACTTAAAGGAAGTATATGCTGATTCTGATCGCGAAGATGGATTTCGATCACATGGTTCGGTGATCAGAATTTTGAGTTGTTACTTAAGAGTTATGATATATTGCTTAGGAATAGATAACAACAAGTTTTCCATATGGATTGTAAGGATAAATTTTTCCTCAAAGTTTTAAAATAAAAGAAAAATGGTTTTGATTTTATTTATTTTAAGTATCCTTACAATGGCATTTGTGAAAAATTGTTGGTTATATGTTTCCATTGATAAGCAATATGGGAAAATGGATTTGATTCTTTCATTAGTGGAAGTGACATAATTTACCAAATAAGGAAAGATTCTCATCACCCAAGTTTCAGTTGGATAGAAACTTGGAATCATGCAACATTGAGATTGGAAAAGAAGTTTTTGTTGGATTAATGTCTAAGTCCATAACTATAATTGGTAAGACTTGACCCGACCCGGCATGGTCCATTTGGGTTGCATGGCATCATGCACTTGGATAGACTAAAATGAGAGAAATAACACTTAAGGTTTATTAATATATTATAAGTTCTAATATATTAATAAGATTATTTAATTAGTATTGATCAATAATTGATTTAGAATTAATTATGTGATCAAAAGAGGACTAATTAAATATATGGGTTGATTGTGTAAATCATCCATACTTATATAGTGGGCTAATGCTCCATGGATTATCAAGTTGGGCTCAAACCCATTGGATGCTCCATGGATGCTCCATGGTGTATTTGAACCCATGGATCCAAGGAAATGGAAAGCCATGACAATTAGGGTTTACCCTAATTGTAACAACTATATAAGCATCTTATTGATGTGAGAATCGGCCACTAGTGAGGCATGGAGGCGACTAGATATGCATGGAGGGAAAGCCGATTCTTGAAGTGTTCTAATTTCTCTCTAATTTATTCCAAGTGCTTATGGTGTTGTGTGAACCATTTGAGGTGTCACACTTGGGGCACTAGGCACTCAAGCTTCATGAAGACAAGCACCAACAAAAGATATGTTATTCTAACTTGTGTTATTCAAAGTTTTGTATGCTAGAATAGAACAATACCTTGGAAAGTTGATATTTGCATGTATAATAGAGAAAACATAGATCCAAGGTATTTAGGGTTGCATGTACACTTAGGAGTGTTAGATTGCTCAAAACCCAACAGTTTTCATGTGAGTGGAAGCCACACAATCAACATACCGTTCGGAAGAGTTGTTGGTGACATGACGTTGCACGTGAAAGGCCCCTAGTGATGACGTATGCTGTGTAGAAGAGGGAAGGTTCGAATATTGAATGGCATAATGCCTATCTGAGCGTCAAATTTGGCAGTAAGACGACAACCTCTATCATGACCATTTGAGTAAGCACCACGATTTGAGGATTTTTCATGACCACAAGAAGAACTACATGAGCCATGGGATCTTCATGAGAAGATTGATGTTGATGTGTTGAAAACGTTATGGGTGGAAGAGATGAACCATGAACCGAAGTGAGAAACAATTCATGACTTTCTGCTTGAGAAAGAAGGTCTTGAAAAGAGGAACATGCTTTTATTGTTGGTTGTGTTGTAGAAAAGGTCTCGAAGGATGCAAAAAAATAACCACTGATATTTGTCAAGACCAATCACAGAGAGTTGATCACATATAGTTTTGAATTTACAACAGTAGTCGAACACCGTATAATTTCCCTTCTTAAGTTGAGGAAGGGAATCACGGAGTATACATCCATTAAATGATGTCATGCCTGTAGGAGTTTTAAAATTGTACCATACCTCATCAATTGTTTTTAGGCCTAATGCATTAACCATGGCATCTTTAGAGAGGGGAGAATGAAGAAGAAGAATAACTTGTTAGTTAACCTCTTGCCAAGAGAGACAGGTGGTAGGGGAAGCTTTACCATTAGCATCAATGGTGGGTTCCGTACAGCCAACAGTGCCATGCACATATCCTGTGAGTGATAGGCATGGAGTGGCAGGACCTGATTGAGCCACAACAAAATAATTAGATGATGATAGCTTAGTTATAGCATATCAAGTAGATGTGGCGAGAGCTTATTATAGGCAATGATTTGATCAATTATGTACTTGTCCCGTTTCCTTGCTTACAAATGTTATTAGTTGTATGTATGATGTATATGTTTATATTTTGTATCATTCTCCAGATTTTTATAATCAATGAAAAATCTCTTCATATTGAATCCTTAGTTCTTCATGGTATCAGAGAAGTACCAGAAGCAGAGATCGTTTCTTTCTCTTTACTATTGAATCCCTCATAAGCTCGAAAAATCCTTAAAATGTATGAAAAAAGAAACCCCTTGTCATTGTTCAAAATGTACAAGATGCACCATTTCCATCCGGAATCATCTTGGATGATAAAAATTACTTGTTATGGTCTTAACTCATGGAGATGCGAAACATATCAAAAAACAAATTAGGGTTCCTGATAGGTTCCACCCCGAAATCTATTGGATTAGTGTCTAAGTCCATAACTATTTTGGTATGTGCTTGACCCGATTATGAGCATGGCATTAAGGAGAGAAAGGTTTAATTATGATTTATTAATATATTATGAGAATAATATATTAAAGGAGAAATCATATTGTTTAATTAATATTAGTCAAGAATTAATTAAGAATTAATTTTGTGGCTAAAAGAGATTAATTAAACTTAGGGGACTGGAATTGTAATTATAAGATAATTGCAATTGGGCTATGGATCACCTTGGAATAATAGGTTGGACGAATTCTATGGGGAAGCCCATTAACAAACGTCCAAGGCATGTTCCAGAAGGGGTCCATGGGCTGCTTAGGGCTTAAGCAGTCAAATTAGGGTTTCCTTGTTAGATAACCCTAATTGCCTACCTATTTAAGGAACCCCTAAGCTCCAAAAACGTGGCTAACACTTGGATTAGGGTTTCTAACCCGTTTTTGGTGCCTCCCCTTTCTTCTCTCCTTCATCTAATTGCTTAATGGTGTTTGTGACTCCATTAGAGGTGCAACACTTGAGGCACTAAGATTTCTAAAGCCAAGGATTGATTGTTATTGCTATATAACAATCAAATGTAAGATCTAAACCCTAATTTCAGTTATAGTTTATTAGATCTAGGGTTTATAGCTTTGGATATTCAATTGCATGTTCATTAGACAAACTAGATCCAAAAGCTATTAGGGTTTGCATATACACCATATGAATGATGTATTGCTCTAAACCCATCAGTGGTATCAGAGCCTAGGACTGTTTGTTAGTGAATTGATGCTTATTTGATAGTTTATTGGCTGAAAAATCGTTTTTTGCACATTCTGCTTGACTGACTCGGCGAGTCAGTAGATGAACTCGGCGAGTCAGGCTGACTCGGCGAGTCCGAGGGTCTGGCAGCGTATTTTGACGATTTTCTTGCTGTTTTGGCTTGGGATACTTACCATAAACATTTTTAATTAATAAAATCCAATTTTTATTGATTTTGGGTGAATATCCTTACCAAAATAGTAGATAATTACCATTTACTCAAATATTTGTTACCTTATAAGATAATGTTTAATTATTTGAGTTATTTGATGAATTATCCTGCAAGATATTTGACTAGGTCAAAATTAGATAATTGCCTTATTTGAATAGTTTCAAATTACTCCCTTTATGTTTTATAGTTTAAATTTTGAACTTAAAAGTTTTGTTTTTGAAATTTAAATAGTTAAACCGTAATGTTTTGAAAAGATTCAAAACTTGCCCTCAAGTTTTGGAATTTAAAATTTTGATTAAAAGTTTAATTTTGAAATATTTAAATTCTTAACCCTAATGTTTTGAAATGTTTCAAAACTTTCCCTCAAGTTTTGGAATTTAAAATTTTGATTAATAGTTTAATTATGTAATATTTAAATTCTAAGACTCTAGTATTTTGAAAAGTTCAAATTACACCCTCATGGTTTTGTTAAGTTAATTAAGAGTTTAATTAAAAGAGAAAGTTAATAAAACCACTTAGTATTTTAAAAGTATAAAGTACACCCTATACTATATATATATATATATATATATATATATATATATATATATATATATATATATATATATATATATATATATATATGTAACATTAAAAGTCTAGTATTATCTATATATGAGTAAAGAGTCAGTCTTACCGTTAGTAGGCCTCATTCACAAAGCTGGTCTATAAGGGGTGTTTAAGGAAATTTCCTATAAAATGGCGATTGAATGGGTATCCACTCTTACCCATCGCACTCTTGACTAGTGGAGGGTCGTTAGCCGAACGGGTAGTATAGGATAGAAACCTTTTATTATAAGTATAATGAAGTACAAAGTAACTAAATGTTTTTTCAAATTCCCAAATCATAGTTACTTTAGGCAAAATGTGAAATTATATGCTAATCCATGGAATGACACTTTGTACCCTTGCCAAGACGTTAGTGGAGCGTGTGTGGTTAACCGACACACTAATTTGGGTTTGGCATTGGTAGCGAAGGGTGACTTGATGTTTATCATAGATCAATGGAGCATGTGTGGCTAACCGACACATTTATTAGGTGATAGTAGCATTGAGTGCGCCACGTGATTCGCATGGTTATTCACACCTTGTTTGTGATCCTCAGCATCCCAGTCGCAAATAGTAGGGCATAATCGAGATTAAACATGCCTTTGAAAAGTTCAATGAATCTCAAAAGATCTAGGAGTTTCAATTCATTTAAAACTTAAATTTTCTTTTTCATTTTTCATGGTAGAAATTGGTAAATCATCATTTACCTACCTTCAAGTATTCTGCAACCAGATTACGACATCCCTCTTCTAGGTTGTAGAGTATAGTGTTGGATCCTAGCCTTGATGCTTCATTTGGGTGTTACATCAAGGATTCTAATCAACTTGACTTGAATTTCTCCCGTTTTGTAGATGTCTGAATCTAACAATGGTCTTCCCAAATCCCATGGAACAAGTTTTCCAAATGAAGATGATATTCCACGATATGATCGAGGAACTAGAGATCATGCTTCACTTCCTCCACTTCCTCCAATAATTCTCCTGACCCACAAGTTCGAAGGCTTGAAAAGTTCAAGCTCGTTCAAGACCTTTTGGCAAGTAAACACGAAGATGGGAAACCTGTGTGTGCACACGTCTTAGAGATGAAGTCACACATTGATAGGTTAAGGATCTTGGGTGTTGAGATTTCAGGTGAGTTGGCTGTTGACTGGGTTCTTCAGTCACTTCCTGAATCATATAGTGAGTTCGTTAGAGAGTACTATATGATGGACCACGATGTGACCCTCATTGATCTCACCTATTTGCTTATAGCTGTTGAATCAGCAATGATTTGGTGTGCTGGTCAAGCAAATTTGTCTGTTGAATCAGACTCTCAAACTTCAATGGACACTGGCAACATTGGAAGTCCAGAAAGGACTAAGTATGAGATTGTCCCATGTGTTGTGCCAAAGGATTCCATTTGCTTTTATTGCCAAGAGAAGGGGCATTGGAGACGAAGCTGCCAAAACTACCTGAGAGATCTAAGAGATGGGAGAGTCAAGACGTACGGATCTACTTCAGGTAAAATCCAATAACTAAATCTATAAGTTCGTATTCTTTGATTTTCAATTCATTATGTGATAAGATTACATTTTGATATTTTGTAGGATCAATGAAAAGAGAGGAAGCTTAAGGGAAGAAGTAAGATGAATCTGATCGTGAAGAAATGGATTTTGATCGCATTGCTTGAAGATCGGATTTTTGAGCTACTACTTTAGAGTTAGAATAGATTGCTTAGAAATTGAAATAGCATAGTTTTCATTTGAATTGCATTGTAAGGACAAGTTTTTCCGCAATAAAATGAATTTTGATTTCGTCTTATTTATTTATCCTTGCAATGGCATATGTGAAAATGGATGTTTTTGTATTTCTAATCTTAGCAATGTTGAATTGGATGTGATTCTTGATTTTGTTATTTGTGAAATGTCAAGAATTTACCAAATAGGGAGAGTTTCTCATCGCCCAAGTTTCAATTGGACAGAAACTTGGAATCATGCAACATGCATTGCGTGATGAAAGAGAAACTTCATATTCGGGAATTAGACTAATCTTTGGCAAAATGTCAAGTGAAGGACTAAGAGATCAAGTATACTAGGTTGTACGTTGATCAAGTCCACCACAAGAGTGATAAAGATATTCGTCATGATTTACTAAAGTTTAGTAAATATGATTATACTTATAAGATTAAGTGTAATTATGAGTTGGTTGAAAGAGTTTCAATAAATATCAGAACGAATAAAGAAGAATCAAGTAGGCAGAAAGATAAAAGTTTCTCTGTTCTAAGAAGAAGGGAGAGTACCTTTTATTGTGTTTTATGATAAGTATTAATGATTAAGAACCATATCTCAATTGATCCTCTTAGTGAGTCTTAGTGCGTTTGTATGTCTAGGAAAAGGAATCGGGAATTGTGGAAATGGTTAAATCAAGAAGTCAATCATACTTCGTTCTAATATCGAATCTTATAGTCATACTCCAAGATTGCGAATTGACTGACACGTCTTTAGTAGGTTTATAACACTCTACAAATATGGAATTGGAAAAAGTCTTCTTATTCCTGCACATTTGAGATTGGTAAGTTGTTTTGTCTTGGAAAAGACAAAGACCAACTAGAACCAATTATGTGAAGTGATAGTCTTGATATAAACTACACTAACTCTTCAATATTTGTTTTGTCAAGGAATGTTTCTTAACAAGAGAATTTTATATGTCAAGGAGTCAGTGGGAGTCTTAATGGTCTTGAAAGGTTTCAAGAACAAATCAAGAGTTAAACCTAGTTGATCATCACTAGCACACGACTTGAGGTTTAAAGCCTATCGTGGATGACATACTCTTTTTTCTGTGCCGTTCCAATTGAGTTAATTATGCATGTGAGTTCTATGAGTTCTCATTTGAATGCATAACGACAAAGCACCTTGATCAATGGACAGTACATTGATATGAAAGGGTGAGTTGCTTGGAAGACATGGTGGACATTCATGTTACCATGAGGCAAGAAATTGAGATTGAGCACGTTCGGTCCATATGAGTTTGGATTTGTCGCAAACTTTGGTTTTGGCAAATTCACATGGATAGGAACGCATACACTTTAAAATCTAAGTGTCATAAGGTTTCCCTCCTTCATGAAAATGATTGTAAGGAAATGCTTTCACTAAGAAAGATTTTAAGAAGATTGCAATTGTGAAAATTGTATTCTCAAATTCGATTATGATTACGCCATCCCTCTTCATAGTTCGAATTGTGATATTTGGCAATTAGTCTGAACATTTGGGACTTAGTAACATAAGTTCTGAATTTCTTTAGACACACATGTGAGCTTTCTAAGGCAAAGGTGTATGTTTTCTGAATATATGTCAAAGCTAGTGGGAGCATAAGTGTTATGCTTGTATGGTAATAATCATCGTGTTAGTGGGAGCATGATTATTATTTCAAGTATTGCAAGTTAGCAATATTAATTATATAAAACAAAGATTCACTTTGCTAAGTTGTAGGGGTTGAAAAGCTGTTTTGCTATAATTAAGGGAGATAATATTATACTTTAATTCAAATCTAAAGGCTTAGATTGTGGAATTTTAATCAAATTTAGTCAAATATATATGAATGTTGTGTTGAAATGGTTCAACATGAGGAAATTCTATATATAGAAAGGATAATTGCATTCTCAAAATTTGGTTATGATTACGGCTTCCCTTTTCATAATCATAATTTTGAGAACATGGCAATTAGAAATATTGTAGCAGAAGACTGGCAAAGTATCACGTCTTCATGTGAGACATTATGAAACGTGTTCCATATGCTTCGGGTATAGGATCGATTGCATATGATATAAATTTTGATCATTCTAAAATTTTCCAAATGGTTAGCGCATTAAGAGGGAAAAAGGACTAGAACGGTTTTGGCTAAAATAATTAAACAACTATCAAAGGACGATCTAAGGTTCACCAAGGATTTGTTGCTTGTGAGTAGTTGGAAGTATAGTATTGGATGGATCATGCTGACATTATTTTTAATAAATAAGACTCTATTTAGAATGAGTTGTCATATGGAAAATGTGGAAATGTTTCCATATTGGGAGTTGGATATTGAGAGTCTATGGCTAGATTAGAAACTTTTATGCAAGAAGGAGTTTCAAAGGAATGTACTTTGAATGTGAGACTTCGCATCTATGGAATTGTCTTGTAACAATTTCCGATAGAATACCTTGGAATTTCATTAGCCAAGTCTTGGTGACTTTTGTGCTATGACATTATGAAAGGATCATTGCATCAAATGTCAGAATCTGACATATTCCAAAAGTAGCAAGAATTTGGTATTCTTACACTAATGATGAGGATTGGGAATTGTGAAATAAGTTTCATTGGAAAGGTTTTCAATTGATCTATTTCACAAAGTAAGGATCATAGGTAACATAGTGTGCATGCTCGGAGCATGGGACAACCATTGTTGTAATGCAAGTAATAAGTTGATTATCTGAAACATTAAACAATGAATAATGAGTAGTCAATATGGTGTTTAAATAAAAGTGTTTTATTTACGCTCAAAAGTTTTGGGGCCGTATAGGATTAAGTATTATCGTTGAGTTTCATTTTGCATGTTTTGACTTCCAGAATAAATGGGTTATTCGAACCTCGACAGTCGATCATACGTTGGAAGTAGGTATGAAGGAAGACTGTCATGAATCTGTATGTAGATTGTCTAAAGTGTTTAGAAATAGCACAAGTTTGCTGCATAGTTCATGAGTGCTTTGATAAGATTAAAGTATTGGATCAAACCCAAGCTCACTTAAATCACTTCATGGATTTATCACGGGTGATTAGTGAGATGATAACATTGTATATTCTTGAAACCGAGATGTGTGAGTTGTTATTTGTTGGTCAGTTGCACATTGATGATAAGTAAATGCACCAGTAACTTGGTGTTATAAAACTTATTGTTGTGTGCGATTCGTTTAGTAGGTGCAAGCAAGCATTTGAGTAAAAGTTTATCTATTCCTTTTACCCAAAGTGGGATAAAAGCGATATCTGTGGGCCCCTCGATGATTTAGTGATGAAACCCTAAGCGCTTGGCCAAGCCGGGACTAAGTTGATGTGTTCAATTGTAGTCTATTGTCAGTCGTCAAAAATCAGATGTCCGGAAACAATACATAGACAGAGAGAATGATTTAAATCCATGTCTCGTTTCTATACAATATCTTGAGAATGGAGGAATATATAATCCCTTATCTAAAGGACATGCGTATCTGAGAAGATTAGAGGTGACAATGGCTTTTGGAAGCTACGATTGCTGATCAAGTTCTGAAGTTATGCAAAATAGTTATTAGACTAATCCAAGTGGGAGACTGTTGGATTAGTGTCTAAGTCCATAACTATTTTGGTATGTACTTGACCCGATTATGAGCATGGTCCTTTTGGGTTGCCTTCACCATAGCAATATGTAGGATGAATTAAGGAGAGAAAGGTTTAATTATGATTTATTAATATATTATGAGAATAATATATTAAAGGAGAAATCATATTGTTTAATTAATATTAGTCAAGAATTAATAAAGTATTAATTTTGTGGCTAAAAGAGATTAATTAAACTTAGGGGGATTGGAATTGTAATTATAAGATAATTGCAATTGGGCTATGGATCACATTGGAATAATAGGTTGGACGAATTCTATGGGGAAGCCCATTATAAATCATCCAAGGCATGTTCCAGAAGGGGTCCATGGGCTGCTTAGGGCTTAAGCAGTCAAATTAGGGTTTCCTTGTTAGATAACCCTAGTTGCCTACCTATTTAAGGAGCCACTAAGCCCAAAAAACGTGGCTAATACTTGGATTAGGATTTCCAGCCAGTTTTTGGTGCCTCCCCTTTCTTCTCTCCTTCATCTAATTGCTTGGTGGTGTTTGTGACTCCATTAGAGGTGCAACACTTGAGGCACTAAGCTTTCTAAAGCCAAGGATTGATTGTTATTGCTATATAACAATCAAATGTAAGATATAAACCCAAATTTCAGTTATAGTTTATTAGATCTAGGGTTTATAGCTTTGGATATTCAATTGCATGTTCATTAGACAAACTAGATCCAAAAGCTATTAGGGTTTGCATGTACACAATAGGAATGATGTATTGCTCTAAACCCATCAAAATCAACAGACGAAAAGAAGATGGAAGCGCGGGTCATTGATAACCACCGTGTCGAGTACCGGTTCATTGATTCAATGAGCCCCCCTGATGCAGTGCTTTATTAGACTTCAGACGGCTAATGAAATATAGGATGTGGTTGCAAACACTTTCTATGATGGCACTGACGAAACACAGTTATTCAAATTGTATCTAGGATCTTTCACCATGCGTCAAAATGGAAGAACCCTTCCTACATACCATAACGAACTAGTAACTATTTTTCAAGAAATTAACCCTCGTATTATGAAATAGGATAAAGATGATGATGTTGCCGCTGTCGTATCTCTTCACAAAACTCGGGCCCATCTTCAAGTTCATATTTTTCTGGTTGGACTTGATCCGGAGTTCAATCAAACTCGGAGTGAAATTCTAAGAAAATATCCACTTCTTGATATTGAACCATGTTATGCATATGTATGTAAAGACCAAAACCAGGGACTTACCATGGAAGAAACCAAAACTAAACCTGATGGACTGGTTCACCTAGCCCACGAAAAGAGCCCTTAAAAAGGGAAGAATCCCAACATTAAGGGAGGAAACTACACTTGCACTCATTGTGGAGAAGAAGGCCACTCTAAGAAAAGATGATATGAAATTATTAGGTACCCTGAATGGAGGGACTTCTTGAAAAAACCAAGGAAAAAGATTAGTCAAGCTGCTGTAGCTACTTCAAAATATGAGGAAACCTCCAAATCTATGGCTGCTCATGTGATAAAAGTAAACGATACAAGTAAGTCAAAACTTAACCGTAATAATACTTGGATTATTAATACTGGAGCATCAGACCATATGAAAAATGACTCTTCAAAACTCACTTCCTTGTGCTCTCCACCGCAATCTAACATTGTCATGGCTAATGGGGGAGAAGCACGTGTGATATGCGAAGGGTTTGCTCACATATCCAGCTCTATAAACCTGGATACCGTTTTAGTTGTTCCTTCTTTATCCTCTAATCTTCTATTCATCAGTCGATTCACAAAAACCATGAACTATTTTGTAACATTTTGGCCTGATGAGTGTGTTTTTCAGAAGATTTTGACTCGTCGGATTCTTGGCTATGGGGTTAGGAGAGGGAAGTTGTACTAAATTGACGGAAACCCACGTGGTGAACCTTATAGTGCTAGAATAAATCAAGGACGTAAAGAGTTTGCATCGTTATGACATCGTCGCTTGGGCCATTTATCTTTTAGTTATCTTTGAAAATTGAAACCATATTTGCTTTTACATACAAAAGATATTGATTTTCAGTGTGATGTTTGTGAAATGGTGAAAAGGCATAGAATTTCATATGCTCCCGGCTTTAATTGTAACACCGTGGATTTTCAAAGCAAAATTTTTCTTTTAAATAATCAATTTAATATTAAAACACTTGTTTAAAATCTTATTCATATTCGAATTACAAAACATAGTTCCATTTTCATTTGAATAGACAACCAGGATCCTCCAAAATACAACTCTTTCCTCGGTGTGTACAATCGAGCCGATGCCATTCCGCGTTACTGAAAGAACCTGAAACAACATAACATAAATACGGTAAGCACGAAGCTTAGTGAGTTCCCCAATATACACCTTACACAATTACGCCTTTCCAGGCCCGACCTTCCGGTCCATGTGTCTCAGGGGACTTCCGTCCCTACTGGGTAAACCTTCCGGCCTTACCCACGCCGACCTTCCGGTCCATCACACATCATATCGCCTTCCGGCCCATAACATATCGCCTTCCGGCCCATAATATAATCGCCTTCCGGCCCATAACATATTGCCTTCCGGCCCACATAACATACATAGCACATATAACAAATAACTTACCACATATAGCATACATATCACATAACATATCCGACCTTCCGGTCACACAGTCAAACCCTTCCGGGTACAGTATAGTGAGAAGACTCACCTCGCGGCCACTGGAAGATAGCAACTCCTGAAATCTCTTGCACTTGATCCTCCGAGCTACAAGCTCCCTGTCTCATCATATATCTCTTTTTAATACTTCTATCTTCCATGTTAACTGACCCTAAAACGTTACACACAGGTCAACTCTGGTCAACGACCATCTCGACTGGACTCGGCGAGTACCCTGGCGACTCGACGAGTCTAGTCGTCCTCACCAATTCCTGCCTGATCCCTTTCTACTCGTCGAGTATCCCTCTTGACTCGACGAGGTCCTCGTGGAAGAATCGCGGGGCCACCCCGACTCTACTAGCCGAGCCTGAAGAACAAACTCGGCGAGTCCCAGTGAATCTTCAAGCTACTCGCCGAGTCTGATCGTCCGACTCGGCGAGTCTACGCCATGCAGTCGATCGAACTGCTTCCTGAGATACATATATTCTCGAATATACAAACATGGGACCTTCTGGACCTCTAAGGGTCCTAATACAAGGTTATAAATGTTGAATAACAACACAACAACCCATCTAGACTCCAAATGGGTTCCATAAACCCTAAATCTATATACACATCAATCACAGGAGAATGTAATCCGAATTATTACCTGAATGATGTACCTTCCATGTCCCCAAACTTCAGAACTCGAACTCCCTGCAGTTCCTTTAGCTAAAACCCTTCTCCTCCTTGCACAACAATTCCTTCAAGGTCACCAATGGCCTTCAAGCTTGCTCTAGTCGTCCCAGTCGCCTAGGGTTCTTCCCACTCGATCCAAAGTCGTGAAATGACGGCATAATAACCCTTATATACGACCCAATACTGAACGGCTAGGGTTTCCGCTGAACAGCGTCGACTCGCCGAGTCCATACCTGGACTCGTCGAGTCCAGTCGTGAACCCGCGACCAAACCTGCGACCCTACTCGGCGAGTCTGGCTCCAACTCGTCGAGTCTCCCCTTTAAAACACCCCCAAAATGCAACTTAACAATACTTGAGATTTTGGGCTGTTACAATTCTCCCCCACTAGAATTAGACTTCGCCCTCGAAGTCTCACTCTGAAAATAGCTCTGGCTGCTGCTCCCGCATCTCACGTTTCGGCTTCCCTAGACACTACCGATCTCTCCCGAGGCCGCTACTGAACCAATACCAGAGGTACCTCCTTGTTCCTCAGAACCTTGATCTTCCGATCTCCGACGGCCACTGGCCTCTCGACGTAACACAGGCTCGCATCCACCTAATCGTTTTCTAGTAGAACCACTGCTGACTCATCCGCTATACACCTCTTCAACTGCGACACATACCAGTGTCATGGATCCATCCCAATTCCGTTGACAGCTCCAAACGATAGGCCACCCTTTCTACCTTCGCACCTTCACGAAAAGACCCAACATACCGGGGCCCCCCATTTACCCCTCTTCCTAAATCGAAGCACCCCGTCAGAAATACGAAGTCGCTGACCTGAATCACATGCTCGTAACGGCGTCTGCCTGCATAACTTTCCTGTTAACTCTAGACGATCACTAACTCTCTTTAACCTGCTGAGTCTGCTTTGACAGCTAAAGTACGAACTCTGAACTGCTCATCACTCTCTGTAATCGGAAATTACCCAAGATGCACTCTGCTCCAAATCTCAACGATCACTCAACCCATAAGGGTTAGGAAACCCTGAACCACCAGATCCCCGGTCCAAAGCCCACTTTGCCCATTCCGGACCGACTGAGAGATCCGTTCTCCCTCTCAGATCAACTCTCACAAGTTCCCTCTTGCCATCACATACACATACTGAACTAGTCCCAACACTCGCAGGTTGAAAAACCCGATTCACTGATGACATCCTCGAACATCTCCCAAGACGAACCACTAATATCCGTCCTATACCCTGATCAGAATCACACTGAGAATTCAAGATTCTCTATTCCCTTGCATCCTTTCTGAGTCTCGTCAGTCATCCCAACCCGGATGGGTTCCTACTTCACTGCCGCAAACACGATGCTCGAAACCATACTTGAAATACTCTAACCATAATTCTGCTCTGCAGCTTTCACTTTCGTGAACTTGCACCCCTTCGGAGTTACACACCTTCCTCTTTTCCTTTTTCCAAGGAACCCTCTTGGCCATAATGCCACTCCAACCGGTGCCACGGTGCTCGCCCCAAGCGACACCACCCTTTTTGCGTAACCGCTATCCACATACTCTGGTTCTCATTGCAGGGGCTCTCAATCTCATGCACTCTCTCCACTCATCAAGATTACTGCCTCAGCTAAACAAGATCACTAACCCGGGGCCAGACCTTCCAATGCAATCACACTGCAACATACACAATCCGCAATCTCAAACTGATCCAGCAATACCAACAGAGTCTCCAGCATGACTGGACCGACTCTCATAACACATACTAGCCACTCGAGGCTATATCTCTGTGGGTCCGTACACCCAACTCTGCGAACCCTCAGGTTCGAACTCTGGGAACCTTCCGGTTCCAACTCTAGAAACATGCACAACATAAATCCCGTGGGATTAACGCAGTACAACCCATCACGTACCTCAAACATACCAATACTCTGATCACATAACCCCGGTTACTTACTCAAGCTTGATCCCGGCCTTCTCTCAGGCCTCCACAATCGAATGCCCTAGGTCTGTATCCCGCCCCGCATACCCGACACTCGCTCTCGTCGGCCTATACTCTGCGCTGACAAACACTGCTGAGTCCCAACAGCTAGGCACCCTCACATACTCATCGATCTCCCGGAGAATTTTCTAATTCTCCCCCCCACTAAAGCACTGACTAACTGCCACCGATCGTCATTAACGACCTTACAGAACAATCCTGTACAAAGAGAACAATTACACACTGACTGCTTCCCACAAGCACAAGCAACCCTCAGTAAAACACACCTCCTCCCTGATCAACCCACTCACAAGAATCTAGTCCTTCAATCATCCACTCCACGACTGTAGATGCTACCCGACAATCAACCCAGTGCCGCATCTCCCCTAACAACCCTCACGAACGATAACCAAAGGAATCCTCGACAATAACCCATAACCAAACTCACAATCTGCCCAAAGGATGAACACCACATCGAAAACTGCACAAGACTACTGACACTAAAACACCAATTATAACCATACCCAACCATCAGGGAATAACGAATGCCAAAGCGAAAACCTGGAGCACCAATTCATAACCATGCCAGACCCGCGAAACAACGAATACCGCATCGAAATCCATACAAGATACCAGCACCAACAATACGCCAAATCAATGCAAGACAATTAAGACATCATGAAAGCATCATACCCGCAGTTGTCTCCGGCACTGCTCCGTCTCCCTCTGTCGCACGCAGACAATCACGACCCTGAGCCCTCTGGGGCTCCGCTCCATCCTGTCCTCCTCAAATCCCGAATTGGCACTGACTGCCAACAATCCCGTGCACAGTGCCCCTCCTTTCCGCACTTGCGGCATGCACCACCGGACCCGCAAGCTCCGATGTAACCCCTTTTTACTCGATCATCGACACCTATGGTCTCATGCTTTCCTACTGCATCTCTATACTCCACTTATTACTACTCCTGACAATTCTTGCTTTCTTACATACTGCACCCGCAGCATCATCGTTCCTCTCATCTCAGCTCATCAACCCGTATCCAACGCTGGATTTGTCCCAAGGACAGGGACTTACTCTCAACATAGACGACAACTCTCCGCACTGCAAAACTCGTCTGAACTCTTCACTGCTACCACTATAACCCAACCTGTTATTCTCAATTAGGTGTGGTGTGGTTCTCGACTACCTCGGCCCCAACTGACTGTCTGTTCACGGTAAATCTCTGTCTCGCGGTACACCCGCTACCTGATGCTCTGAGGGAAGTCATTATCGATAACTACCTGCAGGGTGTACTCCCAATCCAGAACTGAAACACCAGACCTCTCGCGTCTTGCACACGAGCATAAATGACACTACCCACCCAAAAGGTGACCTCTCCTCTGTCGTCTGATTGCTCGACTCAACTGAAATTCTCCCCTGTCTTTGACTCTTACCAAAATACTCTGATAGGCACTCACCTTTCCCTTCGAGGAACGCCTCTCCGTACTCAATCATGGTCTACAGGCCTGAAACCCATAGCGTCCAATCTCTACCTCATCGGTCATAACCGGATAACAAGATAGCCACAAGCATCATCCACTACGAACCATGGTACTCATCCCATGACATCCCTCCTCAACATGCTTTAGTGTATGGTACCTGAACCATAGCACCACTCCTCAATCTGCTCCAATGTATAGCACTCGGACCACAACATCTATCTCAATCTGTTCCGATGTATGGTGCCCGGACCATAACATCACTCTGTATCCGCTCCGATGTATGGTATCCGAACCATAACATCACCCCTCAATCTGTTCCTTAGGACCTTCAGAATGCCCCCTGTATCAAGTATGGGTCCTCTGCTTTCAGTAGTACGGGCCCATACTACCTGCCACATCTACCCATACTTTCCACACGAACCATCCCAGAGTTCCTAAGTAGCTGATAAACCTGCTCTTTCACCCCTCTCATCGCGCGTGCTCGCTTTCCAGCGAAATCCTCTACTCTACCAACGCACTCATCTGGCTAGGTTTACTCCCTAGTCCCTTCCGCTGTCCTCCCACTTCTTTGCTATCAGCTGCTGAAGAGTTCGTAATGATGCCAGCCCTCTACCTCCTGAGTATCGTCATACTCACTTAGTAGCTGACTCCCATCATCGATAACTCCACAAAGCACAAAGCAAGCAGCATTCGAGCATTGAAGCATACATAGGACTCCCCACCTGTGGTAGCTCCACCTTCTCGGCTCATCCTCGGAAGTACCTCTGTACCCCGTAGCTTTACCCCTTGTGCGTTCTAAATAGATACTCTCACTCACCACATACACACAAAAGCATAACGCACATATAACAGCAAACCCTAGACTAAGGCATCACAAATCAGGCCACTCTAGTCCTAAGATGTGAAATACCTAGCCTGTCTCTAGCATGCAATAATGTCTCATAAAGTGCATAATAGATATTTCATAATACAAAAGTAGGGTATTTTGGGAAATCACCGTTTGGCTCTGGCTGATTGTACACACTGCTCTTTCTTGCTTTCTCTTTGAACTCTTATTCACTTTTAGAAAACTATTTATTTGAAAACCTTTTCTTAATTCCTCAGTTTGAGTCCAGACTCACCCGTAGGCGCGTCCGAATCCCTCAAACCAAGGCTCTGATACCAATTGTAACACCGTGGATTTTCAAAGCAAATTTTTTATTTTTAAATAATCAATTTAATATTAAAACACTTGTTTAAAATCTTATTCATATTCGAATTACAAAACATAGTTCCATTTTCATTTGAATACACAACCAGGATCCTCCAAAATACAACTCTTTCCTCGGTGTGTACAATCGAGCCGATGCCATTCCGCGTTACTGAAAGAACCTGAAACAACATAACATAAATACGGTAAGCACGAAGCTTAATGAGTTCCCCAATATACACCTTACACAATTACGCCTTTCCAGGCCCGACCTTCCGGTCCATGTGTCTCAGGGGACTTTCGTCCCTACTGGGTAAACCTTCCGGCCTTACCCACGCCGACCTTCCGGTCCATCACACATCAAATCGCCTTCCGGCCCATAACATATCGCCTTCCGGCCCATAATATAATCGCCTTCCGGCCCATAACATATTGCCTTCCGGCCCACATAACATACATAGCACATATAACAAATAACTTACCACATATAGCATACATATCACATAACATATCCGACCTTCCGGTCACACAGTCAAACCCTTCCGGGTACAGTATAGTGAGAAGACTCACCTCGCGGCCACTGGAAGATAGCAACTCCTGAAATCTCTTGCACTTGATCCTCCGAGCTACAAGCTCCCTGTCTCATCATATATCTCTTTTTAATACTTCTATCTTCCACGTTAACTGACCCTAAAACGTTACACACAGGTCAACTCTGGTCAACGACCATCTCGACTGGACTCGGCGAGTACCCTGGCGACTCGGCGAGTCTAGTCGTCCTCACCAATTCCTGCCTGATCCCTTTCTACTCGTCGAGTATCCCTCTTGACTCGACGAGGTCCTCGTGGAAGAATCGCGGGGCCACCCCAACTCTACTCGCCGAGCCTGAAGAACAAACTCGGCGAGTCCCAGTGAATCTTCAAGCTACTCGCCGAGTCTGATCGTCCGACTCGGCGAGTCTACGCCATGCAGTCGATCGAACTGCTTCCTGAGATACATATATTCTCGAATATACAAACATGGGACCTTCTGGACCTCTAAGGGTCCTAATACAAGGTTATAAACGTTGAATAACAACACAACAACCCATCTAGACTCCAAATGGGTTCCATAAACCCTAAATCTATATACACATCAATCACAGGAGAATGTAATCCGAATTATTACCTGAATGATGTACCTTCCATGTCCCCAAACTTCAGAACTCGAACTCCCTGCAGTTCCTTTAGCTAAAACCCTTCTCCTCCTTGCACAACAATTCCTTCAAGGTCACCAATGGCCTTCAAGCTTGCTCTAGCCATCCCAGTCGCCTAGGGTTCTTCCCACTCGATCCAAAGTCGTGAAATGACGGCATAATAACCCTTATATACGACCCAATACTGAACGGCTAGGGTTTCCGCTGAACAGCGTCGACTCGCCGAGTCCATACCTGGACTCGTCGAGTCCAGTCGTGAACCCGCGACCAAACCTGCGACCCTACTCGGCGAGTCTGGCTCCAACTCGTCGAGTCTCCCCTTTAAAACACCCCCAAAATGCAACTTAACAATACTTGAGATTTTGGGCTGTTACATTAATAAAAGATCATTTCCTTTCATGTCTATTATTTCTGATGTTTGGGGTCCGGTTCGAATCCCCACACCTACTGGTGCTCGTTATTTTGTTACATTTATTGATGAATGCACTCAAATGACAAGGACATCTCTCCTTAAAACCAAAGGGGAAGTTGGCTGGTTGTTTCAGGAACTATATGTAATGGTGAAATCCCAATATAAATGCAACATATAGGTCCTACAAACTGATATTAGGGGTGAGTATATCAACCAAGAAATGGAAATTTATTGTAAAAAAAACTCCATTAGACACCAAACCTCGTGTGCCAATACAACCAATAGAATGAATTGGGTAAACGAGAGAACCGACAACTACCTAGTTAGAGCCTCACTATTTGACATGAATGTAACAAGAGAATACTGGGGGGAAGCAGTTCGCCCAACTGCATATCTCATTAATCGAACTCCGTCTCAAGTTATTAATTTTGAGACCCCCCTTAAAAAACTTCAGGAACTTGTTGCTACTCCAACAACTCCAAACCTGGAACCATGTGTGTTTGGATGTACATCATGTGTTATGATCCTAAAGAAAAAAAGATGTACGCCACTCAAGATGTTGTTTTTCATGAGAACATTCCTTTTTTCAAACATGAGTACTCTCTTCAGGGGGAGAAAACACTTGATGCTGAAGAAGAAATCACTCATGAATACCCCCAGAAGTCATACAACCAATTGAGACTCCTTCTATTACCGATGATATAAATATCGAATTGTTCCCCATGTTGTTACCTATGATGTCAAATTATGTTGAAGAAAGTAATGAGTATCTTGACGAAGATGCGAGTCAGAATGATCACCATGAGCAACACGAATGTACAACTTCCCAAACTATTCCTATTACCACCTAGAATCAACATGCCTCATCACATGTAAATACTCGGTCTAATTCTTCTGATTTACATGAACACGTTAGTGAGCGAAGGTACCCCACCAGGCAAAACAGGGGCGTTCCAAAGAGACAATACCAACCAGATCTTAGAGCCAAGGCAAAATATCCTATAAGCAATTATATTTCATTTCATCGCCTTTCAAAGTCTCATGCCTTTGCTATGAATCAAATGTCATTGATATCTATTCCTAGTGTTGTACAAGAGGCATTCAAGCATCAAAAGTGGAAAGATTCCATGAACGAAGAAATGAAAGCACTAAAGAAGAACCATACATGGAAATTAACGTCTCTTCCACCAGGAAAGAAGACTGTTGGATCTAGGTGGATATATTATATCAAGGTTGATTCAAATGGAAACATTGATAGATATAAAGCAAGGCTTGTCGCCAAAGGATACACTAAAAAGTATGGGATTGACTATGGAGACACGTTTTCCCCTGTTGCAAAAATGAATACCATCCGTATTCTCATCTCCATAGCAGCAAATAAAGACTGGCCCTTGAGACAATTTGACGTAAAGAATGCATTCCTTAATAGGTTCCTAAAAGAAGAGGTATACATGGAACCTCCTCCAGGCATATATTGTCAAGGAACAATGTGTAAATTAGTGAAGGAATTGTTCAGACTAAAACAATCTCTTGGAGCCTAGTTTGGGAGATTTTCAAACTTCATGAGAAAGATTTGTTATAAACAAAGTGATGCAGATCACACACTCTTGTAAAGCAAAATGGAATGAAGGTGAATGACCTTATTATGTACGTAGACAACATGGTGGTCATTAGAAATGGCCTAGAAGAAATGACCAATCTCTAATCAGTCCTCACAAAAGAATTTGAATTGAAGGACCTTGAAAATCTTAAGTATTTCTTAGGTATCGAAGTGGCTAGATAAATTCAGGGTATCACCATGTGACAACGAAAGTATGTACTGGACGTACTCACTAAAACGGGCATGTTAAATTGTAAACCTATAGAGACTCCCATTGAAATGAATCATGTTTTAACTATCCATCCAGATCAGGTTCCAATTAATAAAGAGAGGTATCAAAGACTAGTTAGAAAACTCATATACTTGTCTCACATGAGACCATATATTGTGTATGTCGTAACCATCGTGAGTAGATTCATGCACTCACCAAGTGAAGAACACATGAAGGTTGTCTGCCGCATACTATAATATCTTAAGTATCACCAGGAAAAGGGATGTTTTTCGCCAAGAATCAAAGTAAAGAGATAAAAGGGTATATAGACACAGATCGGGCTAGAAGCAAAACTGATGGTAAGTCCACATCGGGATACTTCAGTTTTGTAAGAGGTAACTCGGTTACATGGAGAAGTAAGAAACAAAAGGTCATTGCCAAATGAAGTGCAAAGTCTGAGTTTCAAAGAATGGTACATGGAGTGTGTGAATTACTCTTAATAAAACGAATCTTGAGAGATCTTGGAATTAAGCAACTATACACTATTATGTTGTATTGCGACAACCATGCAGCTATGAAAATTGAAAACAATCCCATGTAACACAATAGAACTAAACATGTAGAAGTTGATCATTACTTTATTAAAGACCATCTCGAAAAAGGTACAATTAGCCTTCCTTTCGTTGCCTTTTACATATATGTTAAGAAAGGCTGTTTGTGGAAGAGTCTTTCAAAGCTCTTTGGACAAGCTAGGAATGATAGATATCTATTCTCCACCTTGAGGAGGAGTGTTGGCGAGAGCTTATTTTAGGCATTGGTTTGATCGATTGTGTACTTATCCCCTTTCCTTGTTTACAGATGTAATTAGTTGTATGTATGTTGTATTTGTGTATATATTGTATCATTCTCTAGATTTTTATGAATCAATGAAAAACCTCTTCATATTGAATCCTCTGTTCTTCGGTAGAGTGGCTAGGGGAAGAAGCCTTAGAGCTGGCAAAAATCGATCCAATCCGCCAACCCAACCCAAAATTAGTAGGGTGTGTTGAGATTTTCAACCCATTTAACTTAAATGGGTCAACCCATCTAACCTATTTAATTAAATAGGTTGGGTTGGGTAAAAATTATCAACCCGTCAACCCATTTAACTTTAATATATATATTTAATTTAATATTATTTGAATATTATCATGTATTAATCAAAGTATTAATTTTTAAATTATAATATTGCATTATTATTATCTGTATTTAATACAATTCAATCCTAATTTCCATCATTTTTTCAGCGCCGATAATACTGGTCACTCTCCAAAATCACTCTGAAACTAAATATTTTTAATGTTATTTAAACAATTTATTTCAATTTATGAATTAGGATTGTGCTTTTGTCATAATTATGAAGTTTTATTTATGTTTTATAATTTAAGTGGTATAATATTTAATTATATAATTTATTTAATGGATTTTAAATGGGTTAACCCAAGTTTAACCCATTTATTTAATAGGATGGGTCGGAAGTTACATAAACTGGTCAACCCAGTAACAAGTCATTTATCTAAAAGGTTGGATTGGGTTGGAAATATCAACCAATTTAAATAAACAGGTTGGGTTGGGTTGAAATTTTCAACCCAATTATCAAATGGATTGAACCCGAACCCAGCCCAGATCGACCCATTGCCACCTCTAAGAAGCATGCATCTATAGTGGAGTCATCGCCGCCATTAGCAGCGGTAGGGATGAGGAAGAAATCAAGAAGTGGAAAAAAATGGATTGGTACCTATGCTGTATATTGAATAATAGGGAAATTTCCAATAAAGTCCTCAAATTTTGGCCCGGTTTACGTTTTAGTCCTAAACTAATTTTTGTTTACGAAAAAGTACTAAAAACCGGCAAAAGTATGCATTTTGACCCTTTTTAACCGGTTGGAACCGGCAACAAATTAATTTGAGACTATTTCATAAAAAGACCTAAAATATTGGGACTATTTCACAAAATGACCCAAAATATTGGGACTTTTCTGCAAAAAAAAATATTAGGACTTTCTGCAAACAAAAACATTATTATTATTATTATTATTATTATTATTATTATTATTATATTAAAAATATAAACAAGTAAACTAATTTTTAAATTCATTATTATTTATATTTTTAATAATACATATAAATACACTTAAATAAAAATTATATCAAAGAAATTATTTAAAGGTGAAAGTGGTGGTGATGGTAATGCTTTAAGCATTGAAATTATCAATATCTGTTTGTATGTCCTCACTTTGTATATGATCATTTCACATTTTTTATTATTGTTTTCAATTCAAAATTTAACACTTAGCAATTTAAAAGAACTTGCCTATTTGTAAAATTATGTATAAATAGTTTAAGATCAAAGGATTTCTCACTTTGTATATAAAATTTCTTAAGGTAGAATGATTTCTTTTCAAATCCAATAGATCCACAATAAATATTTACATTGGTGACCCATATCAAAATTTGAAAATATTAATTAAAATATCTTATTTAATAGAAAGTAATATGACTTATTTTGCTTTATCACACTATATCTGCTATGTTTCCAAAAAACCACAAGGATAAAGTAATGAAAAAGTGCAACACACATGTTGGTAATTCAAATACTTACACACAAGACATACATGCATATCACACGCTCACTATTTGTAAACAATTTGAAAAATCAGTAGCTTCTTTTAAATTTTTAAAAGTTAATATTATGAATTAAAAACAATAATAAAAAATGTGAAATGACCATATACAAAGTTAGAATATACAAACAGACATTCATGATTTCAAAACTTAAAGCATTACCATCCGCTCAACCTTCACCTTTATAAAATGTCTTTAATATATATTTTTTAATTTAAATGTATTTATACGTATTATTAACAATATTCATAATAACAAATTTAAAAAATAGTATACTTATTTATATTTTTAATATAATAATAATAAGGTTTTTATTTGTAGAAAAACCCTAATATTTTTTGTTTTTGCAGAAAAGTCCTACTATTTTGGGTCAACTTATGAAATAGTCCCAAATTAATTTGTTACCGGTTCCAACCAGTCAAAAAGGATCAAAATGCAAACTTTTGTTGGTTTTTGGGACTTTTTCGTAAACAAAATATAGTTTAGGACTAAAACATAAACCGGGCTAAAATTTTAGGACTTTATTGGAGATTTTCCTGAATAATATATATAAATTACAAGTTACAACATATAGTAAATAAGAAATTATCCTATTTTAGAAGATCTATGTACACACAATGGACTTTATGATGCTGTGTTGACTAATTAACAACTAGATCTACCCCAAAAAGAAAAAAGGTTTGTGCTTTTTCGGATGTATCAAAAGTTGTCCGGTTTATATCAAACACCAGATTGATTATCTATCAGAAATTTTCGTGCTTCAACTAATTTTGGAGGTGGAAATGTCCAATCTTTTATTTGTCTGCTTCGGATGTATAAAAGTCCCGAATAAGATTGCGTAATTTTTTTTTCCTAGAATCGAGTACTTGAATTAGAGACAACTTGTAGGTTGAAGTAATCCAGAAGCAGTACCAGCAGCAAAGGAGCAAGAGGAGACTGCTGGTTGACCCGCATATTTTAGGTTAACATCCTTTAGTCTGATATTAGTGCATGGCTTCCCCTTTCTACAATCAAATTTCACTGCCACCCGTGTTGCTGATGTTCCATGTACATCCTCATACAGCACGTTGCTGATCTTTACTCCTGAAACCTGATTCGGGCAATTCTCATTGTTTGGGCAGTAATTTGCATCTATTAGTATCGGATTTTTTACGTTCACCATACTTGCATGCTGGAAAACAACATCCTTCACGAATCCATTGCTACGTCTTGCCCATGTCTTTATCCTTAAACCATTGTCACTACCTATAAATGTCGCAGTTTTTACAGTAACATTCTGAACACCCGCTTCTATAACGTCCCAACCTAGACTCCCGATGCTGCATCCACATAACACAACTAATTAACACATACACAAACACACTTGGAGAAGAATAATAATATATCATAGTTCAAAACAAAACTATAGATGTTATATATAAAAAACTCATGTACCTGATGCCATGACCGGGGCCACAAACCACCTTCTCTATCCAGATGTTAGAATTGCCAGGGCCAATGGAGATGCAGTCGTCCCCTGTGGAGATCTTAGAATTCAAGATAGTGACGCCTGTGGAAGATGATAAATGGATACCATCTGTGTTTGGGCTGAGCCCGGGTGCTGAGATGCTCACCCCTTGTAGCTTGGCATTGGTGCATGCATATAACAGGATGTGGAACATTTGGCTGTTTAATGACCTTAAATTACTGATCACTATGTTTTGGGAATGGTAGATGCCAAGTGTCTGTAACATTAATGATATATATATATATATAATCTTAGAAAGGAATTTAAAAACAACTATATAAAAAAGTTTATAAGGGGTGCATACGAACCGTAGCTCCTTTAGGACATGTCTTTCCAGAGGATTTGCAGGCCCATAGAGAAGAACCTTGGGCATCAAGGGTTCCACCGGAGATTGTAACATGGTTAGTCCGGTAAAACTTAATCCAAACTTGGGCGTTGCCTACAGCATTATACGTTGAGGGAGCCACCAAAGTACCATCTATCTTCATTGTGATGGCTTTGCTCTTACATGTTTGGCCGGAGAATGTGATTGCAGAACCAATCAAGTACCTGCCAATGGGTACATAGATGATGGCGGGATTTGTTGAATTACAGGCCAAACCCCATGCTTTTAGGAATGCACTTCTTGAGTCTAAGCGCCCATTGGCTTTGGCTCCAAAACTTAGGACGTTATATGTTACCTTTGCTGAATATGAGTACTGAAAGAGGAGGAAAATCATCAAGACTGGAACAATATTTAGTTTGGTGACCATGATGAATTCGTTAAGAAATGTTATAGCTCTATAACCAACCCGTTGATTCAGTTATTTATATCTGTTAAAATTGATTGCATAATCGAGGTATGCACCGGGGGTAGGTTGTTTTATTGATAATGATTGATATGAAGTACTCCGTATGTATAGGATTACGTACTGATCCATCGAGATGGTAACATGCAGGGAATATTAATCATGTAACCTCCATAATATATTAACATCTAAACAAGTCTGTATAATATTCATTTCACAAAATGTGGTTTGAAATTTCGATAAAAAGGTTATTCTAATTATGAAGTTATATTAAAATGGTGTGAATGGTATTGGTAGATGTTATATATGTATTTAATATAGTTATCTTAATGCAAATGGGAATGAATATGCAGGGGCTTATGATCTCACATGGATTAATAGCGGAATGTCAACACTGCCTAAAAAAATTATTGAGGACGTTCTACAAAAATTATGTCAACCTTGAAATAGTTTTCTTCTTAGGGATAACTATAGATAGAAATCATTATATATTAAACCTTCAAATAAATTTAATATTATACTAAAAAGCTTATTAAGTATATGCCTTAGAAAAACAAAGGCATCAAGAAATATTTAAGTGTTTATCCCAATATAGTATGTCAATGCAAGCGCAAGAGGGTGAAATTTCCCCAATCATGGTCACTTTAACAATAAGGATTTCTTGCAAGAGTATAAGCCAACAACGACTTACGATCTAAAACATGCCCTCCTAGCTTGCAATCCCAACCATCAATTCGATACCTGACCTGCCTATATCCCAAGAACATGTACCCCTGATCACATTACAAAACATCCATAACACATCAATCCACCAGTGCATTCCTGCACTGACATATTATCGCTAAACACAACGACCCTATTATGGGTTTACATACTAACTCTAAAAGCCACAAGCCTGTTCACTCTTTCTACGAACTTAGAGAACTGAAAGGGCATCACCCCCACCACAGATAGCGGCATTCCAATCTATCAATCAACTATTCACTTCCAGCTGCAGTTCTTTAGCCGATCATAGCAACTGTTTCCTTCTTGAGTCTTGCGACTCGAATGCACGACCTTGAGCAACCCTACCACAAGGATTAATAGGTACATAACTACTGGATCATGTGCTTCCACAAATCATGGTATCAAACCATGCTATCTCTCCCGACCGGCCCTCATAATCCCCAAAACTCTCCTCGATGCGAGTATAGATCCTGTCCTTCCAGTAGTACCAGCTCAATACTACCTTCCACACCTATCCTTACTTTCATGAAGAATCATCTTAGGTCCTCCAAGGCTTACTCAAAAATATCCTTCCGATACCTGCTCAACAACAAAACAACCGCACCAAAACACATCCTAGGTTCTCCTAGAATTTCCCCACCTCCCCAGCTGAAGGGCTCCAATCAATGTCAGCCAACCACTTCATAAATACAATTACATGCAACAAAACTTAAATAATCCTTCGACTAAAGGACCCAACCCTACAACGGTTAGACTCAAACGAGGGTTGCGCAATAGGGACAAATCCTTCACTCTAAGATTTCTTAACCTCCATTGCATGTAACTTAATGTATTCATTTAATAGTTGGCTAACATCAACATGAGCCCCATAAAGCATGAAGCAATCAACATTCGTGCAACGGAGACGACTGGCACTCAGATACTACGAAATCTAGTAGATCCTCATACAGAATTCTAGATCATTATCTCCCACCATCTCGGATGAACCTTCACCCTGCACTCACTCTCTCGAGAGTAGCTAATCATTTCACGTGCTATCCGGCCATGAACTGCACCCACTCATGAAACTTCCACCAACCCTGTAGCACTCGTGTATGCTAATCATGAATAGCACTGGATCCTATAATTAAACAGTCGAATACTTGATTCTACCCTAAGCCTTTCAACAAAGAAGAACATGAAACTAGGCCAAACCAAACATTCTCAGGATATAGAATCTAAGTTATGTACAGGTATGATGCATACACTAAGCAACTACAGTAATGATGTCAATTTTATTTAAGAAAGTTCTTAACCCAATAAGACATCACAACTCTTGCACGGAAGGGATAGAAGGGCAAAGATCAAATTTTTATAGTTCATAATAGCTTTATAATGGATAAAGTTTCCAACTTTATCCATTAGAATGGTCCCAACAAACAAGATCTAGTCTTTAAGTCTCAAAGGGACCCACAAGTTCATCTTTTTCTACTTAATCCATTAAGTACAAGTCTTCAACTTTCAAATCTAAATCAAAATGATGTTTAGATGGATAAAGTTGCCAACTTCATCCACAACAAGGTTAAAAACTTTCAAGATCTAAACTTTATGCACTAAATTAATCAAAAGCTCATAACATCCAAAACTAGTTAGATCTAACAAAAGCATCATCAACATTCAAACTTTATACCTCTAGAAGATAGATGATGGTGACCAAAGTCCAGATCTACAAGCTCCAATGCAACCAACACTTCTCCAAGAAGTTCCTTCTTGTCCAAGGTGCACCATGCATACTCCAAAGCACTCAAAAAGACCTTCTTTTAGCATACAAGGCTCAAATAGGGTTAGGGTTTCATGGAAGGGGTGTTGGAAGGGTAGAGGCTAAGAATGGAGTAGGTTTGGGGTAGTTGAGGAGCTTAAATAGGGCTTAAACGACTGAAATAGGGTTTGGGCATTGATTGCGTACGCCCAACGTACTCAGGGTGCCTCAATACGCCCAACGTACTCCCCTCTATACGACTACCGTACTCAACATAACCCAAAACCGACCAAACTTGAAACGGACATAACTTCTTCGTTCTAACTCCGATTTTGACGTTCTTTATATCCACGGAAAGGTAACGAGAAGCTCTAAACTTCTATAAACTCATCCTTGACTTAAAACTTTCTGAAAAAAAATCCAAAAGTTATAAAACCCCAAACTAACACTTTACCGACATACCCCTTGGCGCCAAAACACAGACCGAACTCCCAAATCATCCAAATTACATTACCCACACCCAAATAGGTCTAAATCTCTTTTCCTTAGAGCCCATAAGCCTAATGATACTCGGTGTTCGTGTCACCACCCCCATGTAGGAAATGATTTGGAACAGGGCATTACAATATTTAATGCTTCTTGCATGGATTATGGTTTTAGTTCGATATGTGTTAAGCCAAAAGTAACTAAATAGAATTCTAGGGCTCTTCAATACCTTTATGTGCATATAAAGAACACCGAAAATGAAGTTGAAACGATGATGATGTTGTTTGAAGTTGAATTGGAAGTTGAGGGTTTTGCCCTACTTAGGGCATAGGCAAGCTACACATGGCATAGATGCTGAATGCGGAAAACATTTTTATTGGTCTACGTATAGCGTAGGTTTTGCAATGCAAGGTGTAGCCGCTGCTGACCAGAACCATAACCTTAACGTTTTGGGTCCTATTTAAGGGTTCTAACTTCTTGGAAACCTTCCCATAACAAGCCTCCATCACCTCATATCATTCTTTTGAAACCATAGCCACCCATTGTGAGTTTTGGAAACATTAGTGTGATTTTGTGTGCATTATTGGAGGAGTCCATTGGAGAAGCAAATGTGAGCTCCAAGCTTTGTAGATCCAACCTTTGCACTTCATCACATATCTCCAGAAGCTATAAAACTTGCATCTTGATGTTCCTTTTTGTTAGATCTATTTGTCTTATGGGTATTTATGCTTTATGTCGCTTCACCTTGATCCTTGTGAGTTGGGGTTACTCTAAACAATTTGAATGCCTCATTATGACGTTTTTTGAGATTTTAGAGTCATGAAAATGAGAGCTTGGTCACTGTCATGCATCCATGCGTGATTTGTTGAGCAAAATGTGACATCTTGGACCTAGATTTTGTTTGTGTGTTGTAACACCCGCCTGTCTAGGAAAACATTATTATAATGATTTAATAGTTAAGGTCAACATTTGTAACCTATTTTGAAGTAATGAAGAAAAATTATTTGAGTATTATATGATTTATGTGCAATATACATGCCTATAATGATATAATAATAATAATAATAATATTATGTCTCCAAAATAGAATGAAGATTTGACCCAATATCTTTAAAGAAATTTGAAGTAGTCGTAACAAGGATTTCTGGGATATAAGGAATGCTGAAATCCGACTTTTATAAGGAAGAAGTTATGACCCATCGAAGTTTAGCGACAAAACCGACACGACGCTGTGTATCGTAAAAAGTGAGTTTGCGATAACATACTTTTTAGCGTAAGCAATCTAAACGAGAGTCATAGTATATGGTAAACCGAGAGCTGCATACAGAGAACGCCAAAATCTAACTTCGTTCAAGGAAATTATGATATTTCTAAGATTTTACATAGTAGTATGCAGCCTGAAAATCGAATTTTAGATCGATCTATTTTTAGCCGACACAATATAAACAAGATTCCAGGATCTCGTTAATAGGAGCGTAACAATATAAATAAAGACGAAAATGGACGTCGGATGACAAAGTTATGAATTTTTTACAGACTTTAACTGCATAAGCTTGTTAAAGAATAACTTTAAAAAATAAAATCAAAATTAGCAGATGGAGTCTAAACAAAAGTTGTAGATCGTGTTGCTACCTACGCGTGGATATAGAGAATGAAAAAAAATAGAGATCGTATGTGAAAGTTATGGAATTGAGAAGATAATTAAATTTTTGGTTAAGATGCGAGGCTGACACATGGCACAATCCTTACCGTTGCTTCCTCCCCACACCTTGCCACCGGATTGCAACACCTGTCGATGTACACCCAACATAACATGCTATACACCCAATGTACCTATTATTTACACCCCGCGTACTGCGAGTTTCCAACCTATAAATAGAGGCGCAAATCTCTCATTTTCTTCACACCAAATCTATTCTTTCTCTCTCAAATACCCTTTTTAGCACTTCCCCTTCCCTAGCACTTCCCAAGTGTTAGAGGCGAATCCCAGAGCGTCAGAAGGCTCCGAGAAAAGAGCTTTCGACTCAGAAGTTTTGGCCATGCAGAGCGCCGCTCCTAGCTAAACCCCCTTGTAAGTGAGTTATGCATACCCTACTTTAAGTATAACTTATGTTTAAGTTCGTTATCGTTATTATGAACCTATAAAAAACATGTATCAATGATTCAAAGTTGTTATACTGATTGATCTACTTACGGGGATGATGTCTAAGCTATGATTTAGTGAGGTGTTTAAAGTGGGATTTCCAAACAATATATTACGTATGCCAAAAGACCCTACTTCTGATATGATCCTACCTGATTGTTCCTTACTTGATGGATCACAACATAGACATTGAGTTAATGATGAATCTAGATTAATAATTAGTTGCAATAAATATTAGACTAAAATCTAGCAAGAATGATAATTGGCTTCATCGGAGGAAATGAAAATTGTTAGAAATGAAGCACTGCCCGAATTACGGGTCATCACTTCAACATGTGAGTGCATAGTTACTTTCATCTTACACATAAATATGAAGTATTCAATATATATATTACGTGCTATACGTGCATATTATCTGTGTTCCTCATATCTGTGTTGGATGAACGATTTAAACATGTTTTACTTGATTTAAACTGTATATGTATCTTACACCTATCAATATGTTAGGAAAAGATGAGTAGATGAAATAGATGATGAAAGGTGAAATAAAATGATGAGAGGCCTCGATGTTGAAAGTTGACCCAATCATCCAGCGGAGTATAGATGACGACCACGAACTATTCTAGACAGTCTAATGGAACGCAAGCAGGATCACAACCTATAGGTGTTTGTGAGCGATATGTTCACCAATGTACTCCATCCTCCGCATGGTTGCCTTACTAACATATATTCCTGAGGAATCCCCTAAGCATAATTATCATCCCAATGACGATCCTTAGGCTAGGTCCTTTGAATTAGATGCTTTAGGGACATAAAGTGAGGATAACGGGAATGGGTAATCGGGTTGAATGATTTGATGAAATTAATAAACTCAATTATGGTGAGTTGAAAAACCTATGTGCTCACCAGGCTCTGAAGCCTGACCCACTCAGTTCCTTGTATTACAGGTAGAGGAAAAAGAGCACATAAATATTGATCTGATGAGAGATCTATAGATTATAGGCCATTAGAATACTAGTTGTTGTAAGGCCTGTACTATTTTTATTTGTGGTTATGTACTGTATTGACAATGACACTCCAACGTTTTTAATATAGTGAAAACTCATTTATTCAGAAATGCTTTGATAATTTACTTATCATATTTTTAGGAACAAATTCCACAACATATTTCTTCAAAAAGATACTCTAATTTTTAGATAAAGCATAAACAAAATGGTCCATTATGGCCATGAAATTGAGGATGTCACACATGAGCATCTTGGACATGCAAAGTGATAAAGTTAGAAACTTTATCCATCTAGATATTCATTTAGATCAGAACTGGGAGATCGGAAGTTTGGCTTGCTATATTAAGATCTTAACAGATTTTAACTGGATCAGTGGCCCTACAATGGGTGTAACGGATGTACACATGACGTTGATCATTTACGTAGGGCATAAGTCAACTGAGGGTTGGCGTTGACTTTTTGACCTGTTCGACTTTTGCTCGACCATGTTGGGACTTAATATGGGAAGGGAAAAAGGTCTTTTGCCCAAAGGAATTTTAATTGTGAGCCTAGACCTTCCATGCGCCATTCATTTGCTTGATTGTTAGTTAGGGTTTTATTGTGGATATGTTTAGAAACGAGAGGCTTGATATCTTCTGCTCAAGTGGGTGGTTTTTCTTGTCTTTAGGATCGAGGTGAGTCTTCATACTATACTCGTGGGTCGAAAGCACCAATGCCAACCCACAGGATTGTGTTATGTAGGATGCTAGTTGTCTTTATGATACTTGCATGGAAGACTCTGGGATTAGCCCGTGACACTTGTTTGAAAGACCATGTGGGTAGGTCACGGGAGTTGTGTGTAAGACCTTGGGGTAGCCAAGGCACTACAAGGGAAGACCATGGGGACAACCCATGAAAATTATATGAAAGACCATAGGGGTAGTCCATGTTAATGTATGTATGGTATGTGGTATTTTGGAGAAACTCACTAAGCTTTGTGTTTACGGTTTGTAGTTTAATATTTTTCAGGTACTTCTAGTTTCAAAGTGAATGGTCAGGCTTGACTATACCGCATATCTTTATGGTTTTTTTCCGCATTGGTCACTTTTGAGATACTATGATGTTTGAAAATACAGTTTTACTTTATTTGATTTTGGAACAATTGGTTGTATGACTCAATGTTTAAAATGAAAATTTTATCAGCATTTGTGGGACGTTACAAATGCATAATCTCCATCCTTACAACAAAGTTGATAGTGCGACGACGGCCTTTTCCATGACCATTTGAGTAAGCACCATGATTTGTGGATCTGTCATACCACAAGAAGAATTACATGAGCCATGAGAAGCGTGTTTCATGACAAGGTTGATGTGGTTGTGCTGAAAAAAGACATGGGTGGAAGAGAAGATACGTGAGGCGAAAGTAAGAAACAATTCATTAATTTCTGCTTGAGAGAGAAAGTCACAAAAAGAGGGATGTGGTTTTATAGCTAGTTGTGTTATAGAGAAGGTCTCGAAAGAAGCTCCCAATAACCTGTGATTTTTGTGAAGACCAATCACTGCAGGTTGATCACATATAGTTTTGAGTTTACAACCGTAATCGGACACCGTATGATTTCCCTTCTGAAGTTGAGGAAGTTATTCATGGAGTATGCAACCATTAAATGGAGTAGTGTTTGTAGGAGTTTCAAGATTGTACCATACCTCACCGATTATTTTTAGGCCGAATGCCCTAACCTTGGCATCTTTAGAGAGGGAAGAATAAAGCAGAAGAATAAATAGTTGGTCAGCCTCTTGCTGAGAGGGATAGGTAAGATAGGGAGAAGCTTTACCTACTTGCATCAACAATTGTGGGTTCCGGAGAGCTAACGGTGCCATGCACGTATCCTGTGAGTTTTTGAGTTTCGGACAGGCAAGGAGTGGCAGGACCTGATTATGCCACAACAAAATAATTATAAGATGATCGCTTAATAATAGCATATGAAGTAGAGCGGCTAGTGAAAAAGACACATTCATCACTGGTGGAGTCGCCGCCGCAATTGACAATAGTAGGGAAGAGAGAGAAATCGAGAAGTGGAAAAAAATATGGATGAGTAGCTATGTTGTATATTGAAGAATATAAAGTACAAGTTACAACATATAGGAAAGGAAATAAGAAATTATCCTATTTTTGAGGATCTATGTACACAATGGTCCCTCCATACTTTGTTGACTAATTAACAACTAGATCTACCCCAAAAAGAAAAAAGGTTTGTGCTTTTTCGGATGTATCAAAAGTTGTCCGGTTTATATCAAACACCAGATTGATTGTCTATCAGAAATTTTCGTGCTTCAACTAATTTTGGAGGTGGAAATGTCCAATCTTTTATTTGTCTGCTTCGGATGTATAAAAGTCCCGAATAAGATTGCGTAATTTTTTTTTCCTAGAATCGAGTACTTGAATTAGAGACAACTTGTAGGTTGAAGTAATCCAGAAGCAGTACCAGCAGCAAAGGAGCAAGAGGAGACTGCTGGTTGACCCGCATATTTTAGGTTAACATCCTTTAGTCTGATATTAGTGCATGGCTTCCCCTTTCTACAATCAAATTTCACTGCCACCCGTGTTGCTGATGTTCCATGTACATCCTCATACAGCACGTTGCTGATCTTTACTCCTGAAACCTGATTCGGGCAATTCTCATTGTTTGGGCAGTAATTTGCATCTATTAGTATCGGATTTTTTACGTTCACCATACTTGCATGCTGGAAAACAACATCCTTCACGAATCCATTGCTACGTCTTGCCCATGTCTTTATCCTTAAACCATTGTCACTACCTATAAATGTCGCAGTTTTTACAGTAACATTCTGAACACCCGCTTCTATAACGTCCCAACCTAGACTCCCGATGCTGCATCCACATAACACAACTAATTAACACATACACAAACACACTTGGAGAAGAATAATAATATATCATAGTTCAAAACAAAACTATAGATGTTATATATAAAAAACTCATGTACCTGATGCCATGACCGGGGCCACAAACCACCTTCTCTATCCAGATGTTAGAATTGCCAGGGCCAATGGAGATGCAGTCGTCCCCTGTGGAGATCTTAGAATTCAAGATAGTGACGCCTGTGGAAGATGATAAATGGATACCATCTGTGTTTGGGCTGAGCCCGGGTGCTGAGATGCTCACCCCTTGTAGCTTGGCATTGGTGCATGCATATAACAGGATGTGGAACATTTGGCTGTTTAATGACCTTAAATTACTGATCACTATGTTTTGGGAATGGTAGATGCCAAGTGTCTGTAACATTAATGATATATATATATATATATATATATATATATATATATATATATATATATAATTCCTTTCTAAGATTATATATATATATATATATATATATATATATATATATATATATATATATATATATATATATATATATAATCTTAGAAAGGAATTTAAAAACAACTATATAAAAAAGTTTATAAGGGGTGCATACGAACCGTAGCTCCTTTAGGACATGTCTTTCCAGAGGATTTGCAGGCCCATAGAGAAGAACCTTGGGCATCAAGGGTTCCACCGGAGATTGTAACATGGTTAGTCCGGTAAAACTTAATCCAAACTTGGGCGTTGCCTACAGCATTATACGTTGAGGGAGCCACCAAAGTACCATCTATCTTCATTGTGATGGCTTTGCTCTTACATGTTTGGCCGGAGAATGTGATTGCAGAACCAATCAAGTACCTGCCAATGGGTACATAGATGATGGCGGGATTTGTTGAATTACAGGCCAAACCCCATGCTTTTAGGAATGCACTTCTTGAGTCTAAGCGCCCATTGGCTTTGGCTCCAAAACTTAGGACGTTATATGTTACCTTTGCTGAATATGAGTACTGGAAGAGGAGGAAAATGATCAAGACTGGAACAATATTTAGTTTGGCGACCATGATGCAGTTGTTAAGAAATGTTAAAGTACGTATAACCAAACCGTTGATTCAGTTATTTATACCTGTTAAATTGAGTGCATAATCCAGGTATGCACCGGGGGGTGGGTTGTATTATTGATAATGATTGATATGAAGCAGTCCGTATGTATACGAGTACGTACTGATCCATTCATGGTAACATGCAGGGAATATTAATCATGTACGTAACCTCCATAATACATTAACAAGTCTGTATATAATATTCATTCCACAAAATGTGGTTTAAAATTATGATAAAAAGGTTATTTTAATTATGACATTAATTATATTAAAATGGTGTGAATGTTATTGGTAGATGTTATGTATTTAATATAGTTATCCTAGTGCAATTGGGAATGAATGCAGGGCGTATGATCTCACATGGTTTAGCGGAATGTCAACCCGGCCTAAAGAAATGATTGCGAACGTCCTACAAATGTCAACCTTCAAATATTTTTTTTTTCTTACGGAAAACTATAGAAAAAAGTCCTTAAATAAAAGTGAGATTGTGTTGAAAAGCTTATTATATGCCTTAGAATAACAAAGCCATCAAGAAATAATAATGTGACCCATATATTACAGGAACCACGAATTATCAAAATCAAAATCATCAAGAAATAATAATAATTCAAATAAAAGTCTACTGAAAATCTAATGGGCTTCTTTAAGCTCCAACTTCACAAAAAAAAAAGCAAAAAAAAAAAAAAAGAAATGAAAAAAAGACAAGATAGCCTTGAAGCTTGGATCGAATTATTCACATGGTTCTTTTGGATGATAGCCTTAATTTGAATTGGATCAAAGGTGCAGTTGTTGTCCTGTCCCTGGGTCATGGGCGACCATGATTGCGTTAGGCTCTGCATTGGTAGCAGCTAGTCTGTGAAAGGAATTGGGTGTGGTATGGTTATGGCTTGTTGTGCGGTTAGCGCTGAAAGGGACGTTGTTTAGGTTCCTGCAAGGCGGCAAAAAGAGGTTGAGAATCCTTTGGCCGTGATGTGAGTTGCGAGTTCCAGATTAAAGATGTAATGTCGACAAGATCGAAATTATTTCGGGAGCATTCCAGACATGGGCTGAGGGTCGGGTAAGGCATTCCAAACTCATGTTGTGGGCTCGGTGGCAATCCAGACCTAGGTTGAGGACCTTGTAAGGGTATTTTAGACATAGGATGCAGGCCCAGTGTTCATGATTGTTGATTTCTTCTGATTATGGTATTTTCGGTATCGATACATTGAGGAAATTCAGGTGGTACACAATCATCTGGTTTGGATAAAGGGAATAGTTAAAGGTTGTTGGGAGTATCAGTCGTATATCAGAAAGTCTCTTGGAATGTTTGCATTATGATCTCGATTACTTGCAAGTTGTTATGAAGGGATTGATTATCAAGGTTGGAGACCGGTTTTGGAGTATCAAATCAAAAGTTATTCATTAACGTATCAGGTGTTTTGCTAGATGGGGGTACATCTGAATTGTTAAGAATTGCAAGTAAATGAGGAATTTATGGATTACTCATCTTTTCTCATAGGAACAATTGTTGGAAAGACGTGTCAGGATGGATTACTCATCTTTTCTCATAGGAACAATTGTTGGAAAGACGTGTCAGGGAGTCACAGGTTAAATAAAGGTTTTTGGTGTATCTTATGGATTTGGGATTAGTGGAAAATTCTCAATTGTGTGGTTAGGGTTCTTTTCAGATAAGTTATTAAATTCGTGGTTTTGAGCTGAGTAGTGATGGTTGTTCTTTATCAGTTAGCGTTAGCAGGAACACAAATTCGTTCGTCGTCAGTAGAGGAGTTTCGCTTTGAATGGGTTTGATTAATGGAAGGCAATTGTATGGCTGGGTTGACTTTTATCGAGCATCTGGTTGGTGATTGGAAGTGTATGCTTTCGGGTATTTGTAAATTTGTTCAGGATGGATAGGTTGTTCGGCTTAGGTTGTGAAGTCAAGTCTATGTGGGAGAAATTTTGATTGGTTATGTCAGCCTTGGAGTCCGGCATCATTCAGGGTTTTCAATTTCAGGTTTATCGGTGGGATACTCGCTGGCATAAGGAAAAGTTAAGGTTCATTATTCTTTAGGGCTCGTGATATCTTCTATTTTGAGTTCGAAATCAGTAGGGTGGGTGGTCATTTGAGCGAGGTGATTTCCCCAGTCAGTTTGGGATTCAGGGAGTTTAGTTAGGATCATTTAACCCAGTAAAGGAGATAGTGTGTAACATCTTGATTCCCAGGTATGAGAATTTTTATGAAAAAGGCATATTTTCCTTGGAACTCATCAAGTTGATGGCCTCAATTCAACGTGTTGGAAGTTTTTGGGTCGCGAGTCTTTTTGAACCAACTCGACGAGTTGGTAAGGAAAAACTCTGCAAGTTGGTGGCTGGATGAGAAACCTTAAATTTTAGGGTTTACACCCTATACAATCTTTTTAAGTCTTTGAGGCTGATCTTTTATCAGCATCCCAAACCCTAACATCGACCTTGTGAGCCCAAACCTTAATTTCCTCTCATATTGTGAGTTGGTGGGACCTTTTGGAGCAAAAGAAGGAGAAGATTGTGAGAATGAGGCAAAGATCTAGCAAGCAAGGCCTTTAATCTTCAGTTTAGCACTTTTGAGGACTGTTGTAAGTATTCAAGATCCGATTTTTATCTATATATGTAGCTAGATCTTGAGTTTTTGCCCCTTTTCCTCCTTATTCTTGGTTGTTGCATGCATGGACTTCATAAAGTTTGCAACTTTATGAATCTCCATGGCAAGATGACCTCATAGTGGGTTAGATCTGACTTTTTGTCATGCTTTGATGCCATGCATGGATTTTAGGGCGTATTTCCCTTTTTTCTCCCTTTTTGGCTTCAAGACATGCATTGGACATGCATGTACATAAAGCATCAACCTTTGGGACGTTTTTGAGGTTAGAACCTCTTTTGGAAAGGATGGGTTCCGGATCTCTAGATTTTTGCGCTTTAATGGTTAAGCCTTTGAGTTTCAAGCCTTGATTAAGAGCTTTAGGCGCATTTGGGGTGGTTCCAAAGGATAAAGTTGAAAACTTTATCCTTTTAGACACATTTGGAGTTCAGATTTGAGCCTTAGAGTCCCTGAATTTTATGGGTGTTATAAGTTGGTATCAGAGCCTTGGTTTGAGTGAATTAGAGGAACGCTCGTGTGAATCCAGTCTCAAACTAAGGAAAAAAGATTTTTAAATGTTTTTTTTTTTTGAAAAAAATGGTTTTCAAAATAACTAAGGAGGATGCAAGGTGTACGAGCAGCCGGAGCCGGTAAGTGACCCCAAATACCACACAAGTTATTTGAGATTTTGTTATGTTATGATTAGAACAACATGCTAGTGATAGGATAGGGATCCTCAGGAATCGCATGACAGAATTGCCTGATATTTGATGCCTTATCTTGTATAAAGTACCTCATTGATTGTTGTGTGACTCTTTTGTGTGTGATCTAGTTATTGAATGAATGCGTTAAGTCACATACTGCATGGGTTAAATAGTCTTAGGTTAAAGGATTTAGTTTTGCTGTGCAACACTTGTCTGAGTCCAACCATTGTGGGATTGGATCTTTTAACCTAAGGTTGTTTAAGCTATATGGTATGTGATAGTGTTCATGCAATAGCTATCTGGAACCAATGGAGGGTCATGTGGTAGTTGGTGGTAGGATGAGTCATCTAAGGTCAGTCGGCCAGTCGTGAGATGCTTAGCCTTTCCTCTAGGAGGTGAGGACCGAGTGTTCGTCTATGCTTATGGGTTTTATTAGGGCGTTGTGATGATCCTTGAGACAAACCCGGGTAGGTGTGGAAGGTAGTGTGGGCCCGTACTACTGAAAGCACAGGACCCATACGCGTAGAAAAGAAGTCACAACCCCTAGGGCTTTGTCGGGAGTTGGTTCCCTACCATGATATGTGGATTATATGATAATTCTTTGGTGTATTTTCAGTATGGTGAGTACGAGGCAATTTCATATTGGGTCCGAATCAGGATTGAGAGTCGGCAGGCAGACTGGGTCAGATGAGTTGGATGCCAGGATCAGGGAGATCCTCCGCGAGGAGGTTGTGGCCATTGTTCGGGATCAGATTCGGGAGTTGTTTGGTTCTATTAAGACCATGATGATAGAGATTTTTGACGAGAGATACGCAGCCGTTGCCGAGACTGCTGTTGATGCAGCCTCCGCAACCGTAGCCGCTGCAAGTGCTGGACCGGGTTGGGTCTTTCAGTATCGGGACTTCGATAATATGAAGCTCCCGACCTTGGATGGAGTTTAGGACCTGATTATAGCCATGAGGTGGCTATTTTACATTGAGGGATGCTTTTTCACCTACTCTTTCCAAACTGACTATAGGGTCAGGTGCGCTATGAACCTTTTATGTCTGGAGCGAAGGATTGGTGGAGACTTGCCACGGGATCTTATTCTGCTGAGCAGAGGGCTTTGGTATCTTGGGATTAGTTCACATAGATGTTTCGTGCTCGTTATGTGACGAGGGTTGAGCGTGAGTGGTTGGCCTAGGATTTTTTGGATCTGAGGCAGGGATCAGAATCGGTAACGGAGAGCGCCCGGATGTTTACTTAGAGGGCCATGTTTTGCCTTGAGTTTGCTTTAGAGCAGACTTAGATGACCCGTTACTTGTGCATGCTTGTGACAACTCTAAATTTTCATTCGGTCAAACCCTAAAAGTCAATCACTTCGAGTTATAGGTTAATTTCATTATTACTTATTTTTAGCAAATTTAAAGTTCGCTGGATTATTTTAATATTATTCTTTAAGCGAACAGGTGAAAGAAAGTGCCGTCTCGGGTTTTGAAATTTAAAAACCGCAAACACCTCGTGTCTTAGAAATTCATGACCAAACTTTTATGTTTGGGTCGAAAAATCATCCAAAAACCGTGAACTCATGCATAAGCATTAGTTTACTCCCCAAACTAGTCATTTCATGTTTACTCCCCATTTACCAAAAGAGTAAACTCCAAAAATCCTCTCAAGTATCATCCTAGAATTTATTCAAGATCTTCAATCTAGTATGTGTTTCTAGCCCTTTCAAGTTGGTATATCACTTAATCTAGTGATTGTACATCCTTTAATCCATCCATTTTTGTTTTTTGATTAGTTTTCCAAAAACACCAAGAACACCAAGAACACACACTAGTGTTCTTGGACTTTAATTTCAAGCCTCCACAATGTAAGTACTTCTATCCTAGAGTCATTTAAATCTTGCTATACATGTTTATTCCAAGGAAAAGTCCCAAGAAAACCAAGAACAAGGTGTTCACGGTTTTGGGAGGCTCCCAAAACTGTAAACACCAAATTTAGTGCCTTAGGGTGTCTAGATGCTTCACAATGCCTTAGGGACTTGTCTAGATCCATCCTTGAGGTGTATATCAACTAAAAATCATGAAAACAACCATTTATAGGTGTTTACGGTTTGGGGATCTCCCAAAACCGTAAACACACCAAAAGATGTGTAAAAGTCCCATAAATGTCCCATGATTGTTCCTTATCTCTAAATCTAACCTAGACTATTGCCATGATTGAGCTAAGGACTTGAAAACCCCCAAATACCAAACTTATGAGTTTAAGGTAGTAAACTCATGAGTTTAAGGTAGTAAACTCATGGAGAAATGGTCCTTAGACCGTAAACTCCATTTAGGAGTGTTTTGATGCCACACAACACTTCCTAAGGCTTAATCATGAAGTAGGAATGCTTGGAATAGCTTAGTAGTCTTCAAAACAACAAATGGTCATAAAGTGTAGAGTTTACGACCGTAAACCCTTGAGTTTGCTGCCGTAAACTCCTTGGGTAATGATCATGAAAACCGTAAACTCCAAGGGAGTTTACCCTTGAACCCCAAACACACTAGCCTATCCCTACAACACTTAGATGCAACCCTTGAGACTTATAACACTTGTATAAGGTGTTTAGCATGCCCTAGAGTGTCTTAAAATTGTTTATTAGTGGTTTAAAGACTAATTGTGTATATACATATGTCCTCATATGTAATTAGGATCTTTGTGCGTGTCTAAGTCTTCACTTGACACCAAGCACTTATCCGACACTTCTTTCCGATCCACTCGCAACAGGTGAGTTCATACCCCCTTAATCAATTATTTAAATGTTTTAAATGTTTTATGGGGGGATACAAGTAGAATCATGCTAGTTATTATATAAATCACATGTGATTAATAAGCAACATTTAAATGATTTGTTACTCATTAACTGTTTTACCAAACAGTTTTCTTCACATGATATTCATAAACGTTTTATATGTTTAAAACTCCATATTTTACACTGTATGTTTCATTTCAAACTCATTTACAATTGTGTTTCCTCCAACCATTTCCTTATACTTAAACTGTTTTATCAAACCCATGCCTTCAAACCGTTTTATAGATTGACGTCAAGTCGATCTTTTCTTAGATAATAATTATGTTCAAAGGTTTTACAAAACTTATTTGATGCTTTTATATTATTATAAATTGCATGTCTACATATGTATAGTTATATAAGAAATGTTTAAAAGGCTTAGGAAGGCCTTCCCGCCCTTTTTCCTTTTCGCGCTTGAGATGTGGTCTGGTGGGATATCGGGTACCCGTCCGAAGGTCGTTTAAATATTAGTTATATATCCTGTGTACATATACATTCATAAAGGTTCTTCCAGTTCATTAAATACCCTTGAGTAGCAAGAGTATACATCAATGTTAATACGTACCAGTTACATTACTAGTAAGCTACCATATGGGTAGTTTAGGAAGATACTAGAACTATTACTAGAACGCAATATCATACAATGAGTCAATTCGTTCATGAGTCAGTACTTATTACTATGAGAACATATACATTATATTACTATGAGAACATATACATTACATTACTATGAGAACATATACAACTATACTAGAAGAAGAACATATACAACTATACTAGAAAGAGAAAATTTACAACTATACTAGAAGAAGAACATATACAACTATACTAGAAAGAGAAAATTTATAACTATACTAGAAGAAGAACATATACAACTATACTAGAAAGAGAACATTTACAACTATACTAGAAAGTGAACATATACAACGATACTAGAACGAGTAACAATATATTACATATACATGAATACGTTAACATAATTGTGATCCACTGTATCGGAGCATGCCTTCAATGTCGTGGCCCGAGTTGTAGCCAGAGTCTCTTGGAGGGAGAGCATGAGTTTGCGTATAAATCTATACTGGATTGACTATCCTACACCTTGATGTTAGCTACAGTCGGACCTGCAGGTCCGCGGGTGCCAAACGTCATACCTTTTTACGACTTACATTGTCGTGTTTCATAATGGATAGTATGGTACAATTAATCACATAATACCTTGATATAAATCCGGTTTAAGGTAGTTAGTACAGCAGTAGTTCCTATAATACAATACTAAAGTACTACAGTAATTTACCCTTTACATATATTTAGTGATCATTTCACTTAAACAATTAATGTACAAACTATATTTTGTTAATGATAGTCAGATTTGGGAAAATACACACTCTAACAAGAGCCACACACACAGACACTAGGCGCCTTGGTAGAAGGATACGATTAGTAGGAAACATAGGGCTTCCTAGGATCATACAAAACATTTTCAATACTTACAGTTCATATACATTTTCAATACTTACAGGTCATATAAATTTTCAATACTTATAGTTCATCTACATACAAATACTTACATACAAATTAAGACACTAAAATACTTATGATCTCACCAGCTTTAAAGCTGATACTCGTTTTCAAAATAACTTGTATCCTCACGTCAACGATAGACAGGTACCGATGCAAGGTTTAGAGAAAATGGAGCTCGTTCAAGAGTTATCTTTCATTTTGTTTATACTTTAGTGTCTATTATAATTTGACAGAACACTTGTATTAAAATTATATTATTAATGAAATGGATGATGTTGTTGCTTGTTTACTACTTTTCATTGTTGTGATACTGTACATGACGTCTTCCGCCCAAGAACGTTTCCGCCGTTCTTGGTTATGGGGTGTGACAGATTGGTATTAGAGCATTGTTTATAGTGAATTAAGTATATCAACCCACAAAAGATATACTAACTATAAATACATTAGGATTTAAAATACTCTGACCAAGAGTTTATACTTTAAACAATAAAATATTTAAGTAAGTATACGTGCCTGCATTCATACTAAAATTAGTGTCGCTAGGACAGTAGAAAAGAATTATGATTGTTGGGGAACACATGTGGACTTAGAGACATATGGTCAAAACTGGGAAGATATAGCCTGATCACCTATATTATCCAAGGGTTGACTAGCATGTGCCTAAGTATAGTTGTGTGGTTGCAACAAGTCTAAAATCTTACCAACAATACCAGAATGAGAACAGTAGAACATAACATTAAACTTAAAATACTATAGGAGTATTTGGTGTTACTATAAGTACTTTATACTTGAGAACTAAAACGGGATTTTCATTACTAAGTTGATAGTTGCTAAGTGGATACACTAAGGCTATATGTAGTTAGGATGTTATAGACTTATAATCTGTGAAAATTTTACTTTACCCCTATTTTGTGTGAATATGGAGTTAAGGTCACTTATTCGAAGGCCTATCCTGTTTCGATTACATATAACTGGTATGCACTTCACAAATAGCGATGTAACTGATGAAGATTTTCTAAATAATTATCTAGATAGTTCGTCTAATAATTATTTTCTTACCCCAATTCTCGCATAGATAACATGGCTGGACTCCATCCCCACGGCAACCAGTATCTTCCGAACGAAGTCATTGCTGGTTGGTTTGGAGAAGAACCAGAGAATGATCATCCTATCCCTTTGAATGATCACCATGATGAAGACCTTTCGAACAACGCTAACTCCGAACCCGAGGTTGAGAACCTACCCCAGGCAGCTCCCTTTCAATTCCTAACCCTCGTCCGACTTTTCATGGCCCGACGCCTGAGTGGGTAGAATGCTTGCAAACATGGAGCCAAGGACAAGATCAACCCATGCCATTTAATGGTGACCGAAGTTTTTATGACCTGAGAAATGGGGGCTTAGCAGAGAGAATCTTGCCAATCTTGGTCCGCAGAGTGGCCCGAAATGAGATTCAAGGCATGACAGCCGTACATCAGATCACAGAAGTTGTCGCCGATGTGAAAATGCATACCCTCCGCACCATTCGTCTAGAAGATGCTCGCGAGAGATCTGAGAGAAACCATGAAACCCTGCTGCAAGCACTGGCCGAGTCACGAGCCGAAGTCATAGAGCTCCGAGTACGCCAGAGGGTGTACGAAAGACACCTACTTGATGTGGAACGTCAACTGGCTGAACTGAGAGTTCACCAGAGGGATGACCGTCGCCAATAGTAGATGCTTTATTTTATTTTCCTTGTTAAAAAGAATCGTCTTCTGTCTATGCCCGATGTGGCATTTTCTATGAAATTATCTTGTATCGTAAGTACTTTTGGTTAGGTCTTTATGCTATCAAGGACTATCTTCTCTAGATATGATGTAAGACCTTTTTACAAGGTCATTCTCCCAAACTTGTACGTCATGAATATCAAAGATATTGATAGTCGGCTAACTTCTGTGTCATTCTTTATTCTAGAACTCTCATCATACTTCCATTTGAGTATACCTGAAACATGCTTTAGTCAAGTCATTGGACTATAGCAATTTAGCTCCGGAGACATTTCCAAGTCTCTTTTAATGGTTGGATCATGTTATTTCCCAACCAACGATACATCGGCTTGAACAAAAAACGTCTTGAGACCATTCTACGAACTTACCTCCACCCATTACTAGGACTACATCATAGGGATGTAGGTCAAACTTTCGAGAACATACTCTTACTCTTTACTTGGACAATTGAAGTACATCTATGGTCAACCAAAATCGCTCACAAAGTCCTTTTCTTTCGTATAGCAGAATCATGCCTCCATCTGGAAATAGTCACCCGTACAACGAAACCCCTACCCTTTATATCGATGCAGCTACCTTTCTAGTCGCAGTCTTAGCTGCCGTAACAGTTGTTCTGACCCACCTTAACGCTAACAACGCAAATGTTAGCGGAATGGGTATCAAAGATTCCAATCCAAGTGACAACCAAGTACAACCAGGAACAACGAACTACCACAACACTCCGAATCTAAAGCCTAAGAATAGCAAACGAAAGTTCAGGGAGGGAGTAAAGGGAAAATCACCCCAAGGAAGGAGCAAAAGGCAACAACTAGTGGTAGCCTTCGCAGCCACGACATCTGTACCTCCCACTGCCATTCCTTCTGGTATCCCAGTTAACCCAGTCATACCTTATGCGGGCTAACTCCCAAAATGCATCAAATGCAATTATCACCACCATGGACTTTGTTGGGAAATGCAGTGCTTAAACTGCAACAAAAAGGGACACACCATCCGTTACTGCAATACTCCGATTCGACACATTACTTCAACCATAAATGTCGGAACTTCTCGAGTATGCTACCTATGTGGTGTAATGGGACACTTCAAGAAGGACTGCCCATCAGAGAAGAACAACGGGGGAACAGGAGGAGTTTGAACCCCGAACCTTGCTATAGTGTAGGTTCACTTTCTTTTGGACAGTATTTAAGTAAGCTTTCAAACTATTTAAAGCTAGTGCAAATCGATTCGTACCTATTGCGAGATCCCACTAGTAGAGGGATCCTCGTGATGCGTGTACTTATCTTTTGTAGTATACCATGTTCGCAGCAATAGTCTTGTAATTAGCCTATGATACTGAAACACGGTTGATGGTTGCACAATTATGTTTGGTCTGTAAAGCCTTATGTTCAAATCTAATATCTTTAAGTTTCCTTATGATTCCCACATTATCATACGACTAGATTCAATTTGATCCTCTCAATATCAGTTTCGTACGTACATCTCTTTCTCAGTAAACGTCTTTTGGCGAAGCCGTCATTTCAGAACACCGAAGTAATCATGCATAGAGTACCTCATAGTTCTCCTATCCTTTCTGAAGAAAACTCAGCAGACCTCCTCGAAGTACCACTCGTATAGTACATCAAGTTCAATTCAAAGATTCATACGGTTGATCTATCACTGAAGAATGTATACATAAGAGTGATATATAATCAAGGTTCTACAGGTTTAGAATTGATGATTCCACTTTAACTTCTTTTCCTCAATGGGATGTGAGCTTAAAAAAGAATCAATTATTCGACTACCTTTTCAATCTTAATTATATACGTCTCGTATACACGAAATGGTGATAGTTGAACCATGTATGAATTATAATATGAACTTTAGGACGGAGAATTGCCCAAGACTACGAGTAATCGCATCGTCATGCGAACAAACTTAGAATCCAGTATGACTCCTGTAAACAGATCGCCCTACAATCTAAACACCTACGGAGATACAATAACAGTCCGTACAATTTAGCGAACTACTCAGCAAAAGAATTGGAAGACCAGACTTCTCACCCTGGAGAGCTCCGGTCTTATTCTTTTAGAGATCGATGGATTGCATCATATGTACCACGACTATCGAGGACTCGGTCCAGATTTTCCATTAGAAATCGTTGTCTCTGCCTCGCATAGATGAATTGGTTGAGCAAACGAAAGGAAAGAATTACTTTCAAAAATGGACCTGAGATCCGAATATCACCAGTTTGAGTGTGAGGGAAGGATGTCCGGAAGACTACCTTCTGAACTCAATGCGGACACTTCGAGCCCGTAGTGATACCCCTCGGATAGGACCAATACGCCCGAAGCATTCATGAGTTTAATGAATAGAGTCCATATTTCTTACTGGGATCAGTTCGTCATTCTCCATGTAACGACTTACTTATCTACCCTCGTAGTAAGAAGGAGCCTGCGGAAACATTACCCTCAGAGAAACTTTTCGCAAGGATATTTGAACACGAGTTTTGGAATTGAAGAGTCAAAATTTCCTAAGACACGCTATTAGTGATGTGGAAATTCTTGAGTACTCTGTCAATTTATCAAAACCATTGAGAATTTGTCGACACCTGACACGCCGACAGGAATTCGCCAAATTCTAGGTCTGACAGACCTACTGTCATAGTTCATCCCGAACTCCTCGCAATTCAGAGAAACCTTTATGACTTTGACCCAGCAGAGGGTGGCCTTTGATTGGGAAGTTAAGCAAGAAAAAGAAACCTTGGAGATTCCAAGTGAGAGACCAATTTCTTTAGGAAAACTCACTCTGGGAATGGCTTAATGCGCTTCGTAAAGCGTGGAAAGCTAAATCCAAGATAGATAGGACCTCCGAGATTCTTACCAGAATCGGTCCTGTACCTCGCAAACTAGATCTACTCCGCGAACTCAGTAAAGTACATATACTCTTCGCGTCTCGATCTTGAAACCATGCCTTTCCGGTAGGACCCTCGTAAGCCTACTCGACGAGATCAAGATTAACGAGATCCTCGCCTTCGTATTAGAACCGTAGTGACCCTCGACCGAGTGGTCAAGTGGACGAAGCAGCGTTGCCTCCCTATAGTGAAGGTTCGTTGGGATACGAATCGAGGACCCGAATTCACTTATTAGCGCGAGAACCAATCGATTAGGAAGTTTCCACCTCATGACTCGATCATTCATACCTACTTCCTTACCTAAATTCTGATTTCGGGACGAAATTCCCTTTAACAGGGGGATGATGTGACAACTCGTAATTTTCATTCGGTCAAACCCTAAAAGTCAATCACTTCGAGCTATAGATCAATTTCATTATTACTTATTTTTAGCAAATTTAAAGTTCGTTGGATTATTTTAATATTATTCTTTAAGCGAACGGATGAAAAAAAGTGTCGTCTGGGGTTTTGAAATTTAAAAACTGCAAACACCTCGTGTCTTATAAGTTTACGACCAAACTTTTATGTTTGGGTCGAAAAATCATCCAAAAATTGTGAACTCATGCATAAGCATGACTTTACTCCCCAAACTAGTCATTTCATGTTTACTCCCCACTTACCAAAAGAGTAAACTCCAAAAATCCTCTCAAGTATCATCCTAGAATTTATTCAAGATCTTCAATCTAGTAAGTGTTTCTAGCCCTTTCAAGTTGGTATATCACTTAATCTAGTGATTGTACATCCTTTAATCCATCCATTTTTGTTTTTTGATTAGTTTTCCAAAAACACCAAGAACACCAAGAACACACACTAGTGTTCTTGGACTTTAAGTTCATTTCAATCCTCCATAATGTGAGTACTTCTATCCTAGAGTCATTTAAAGCTTGATATACATGTTTATACCAAGGAAAAGTCACAAGAACACCAAGAACAAGGTGTTCACGGTTTTGGGAGGCTCCCAAAACCGTAAATACCAAATTTAGTGCCTTAGGGTGCTTTAGGGTGTCTAGATGCTTCACAATGCCTTAGGGACTTCTCTAGATCGATCCTTGATGTGTATATCACCTAAAAGATCAAGAAAACAACTATTTATAGGTGTTTACGGTTTGGGGATCCCCCAAAACCGTAAACACCCCAAAAGATGTGTAAAAGTCCCATAAATGTCCCATGATTGTTCCTTATGTCTAAATCTAACCTAGACTATTGCCATGATTGAGCTAAGGACATGAAAACCCCCAAATACCAAACTTACGAGTTTAACATAGTAAACTCATGAGTTTAAGGTAGTAAACTCATGGAGAAATGGTCCTTAGACCGTAAACTCCATTTAGGAGTGTTTTGATGTCACATAACACTTCCTAAGGCTTAATCATGAAGTAGGAATGCTTGGAATAGCTTAGTAGTCTTCAAAACAAAAAATGGTCATAAAGTGTAGAGTTTACAACCGTAAACCCTTGAGTCTACTGCCGTAAACTCCTTGGGTAATGGTCATGAAAACCGTAAACTCCAAGGGAGTTTACCCTTGAACCCCAAACACACTAGCCTTTCCCTACAACACTTAGATGCAACACTTGAGACTTATAACACTTGTATAAGGTGTTTAGCATGCCATAGAGTATCTTAACATTGTTTATTAGTGGTTTAAAGACTAATTGTTTATATACATATGTCCTCATTTGTAATTAGGATCTTTGTGCGTGTCTAAGTCTTCACTTGACACCAAGCACTTATCCGACACTTCCTTTCGATCCACTCGTAACAGGTGAGTTCATACCCCCTTAATCAGTGATTTAAATGTTTTAAATGTTTTATGGGGGGGGGGGGGATACAAGTAGAATCATGCTAGTTATTATATCAATCACATGTGATTAATAAGTAGCATTTAAATGATTTGTTACTCATTAACCGTTTTCCCAAACAGTTTTCTTCACATGATATTCATAAACATTTTATATGTTTAAAACTCCTTATTTTACACTGAATGTTTCATTTCAAACTCATTTACAATTGTGTTTCCTCCAACCATTTCCTTATCCTTAAACTGTTTTATCAAACCCATGCCTTCAAACTGTTTTATAGATTAACATCAAGTCGATCTTTTCATAGATAGTAATTATGTTCAAAGGTTTTTCAAAACTAATTTTATGATTTTATATTATTATAAATTACATGTGTACATATGTATAGTTATATAAGAAATGTTTAAAAGGCTTAGGAAGGCCTGCCCGCCCTATTTCCTTTTCGCGCTTGAGATGTGGTCTGGTGGGATATCGGGTACCCGTCCGAAGGTCATTTAAATATTAGTTATATATCCCGTGTATATATATATTCATAAAGGTTCTTCCAGTTCATTCAATACCCTTGAGTAGCAATGGTATACATCCATGTTAATACGTACCAGTTACATTACTAGTAAGCTACCATATGGGTAATTTAGGAAGATACTAGAACTATTACTAGAACGCGATATCATAAAATGAGTCAGTTCATTCATGAGTCAGTACTTATTACTATGACAACATATACATTATATTACTATGAGAACATATACATTACATTACTATGAGAACATATACATTACATTACTATGAGAACATATACAACTATACTAGAAGAAGAACATATACAACTATACTAGAAAGAGAACATTTACAACTATACTAGAAGAAGAACATATACAACTATACTAGAAAGAGAACATTTACAACTACACTAGAAAGAGAACATATACAACGATACTAGAACGAGTAACAATACATTACATATACATGAATACGTTAACATAATTTTGATCCACTGTATCAGAGCATGCCTTCAATGTCATGGCCCGAGTTGTAGCCAGAGTCTCTTGGAGGGAGAGCGTGAGTTTGCGTATAGATCTATACTGGATTGACTATCCTACACCTTGCTGTTAGCTACAGCTGGACCTGCAGCTCTGCGTGTGTCAAACGTCATACCTTTTTACGACTTACATTGTCGTGTTTCGTAGTCGATAGTATGGTACAATTAATCACATAATACCTTGATATAAATCCGGTTTAAGGTAGTTAGTACAACAGTAGTTCCTATAATACAACACTACAGTACTACATTAATTTACCCTTTACATATATTTAGTGCTCATTTCACTTAAACAATTAATGTACAAACTATATTTTGTTAATGATAGTCAGATTTGGGAAAATACACACTCTTACAAGAGCTACACACACAGACACTAGATGCCTTGGTAGAAGGATATGATTAGTAGGAAACATAGGGCTTCCTAGGATCATACAAAACATTTTCAATACTTACAGTTCATAACAATTTTTAATACTTACAGTTCATATACATTTTCAATACTTATAGTTCATTTACATACAAATACTTACATACAAATTAAGACACTAAAATACTTATGATCTCACCAGCTTTAAAGCTGATACTTGTTTTCAAACTAACTTGTATCCTCAGGTCAACGATAGACAGGTACCGATGCAAGGTTTAGAGAAGATGGAGCTCGTTCAAGACTTATCTTTCATTTTGTTTATACTTTAGTGTCTATTATAATTTTACATAACACTTGTATTAAAATTATATTATTAATGCAATGGATGATGTTGTTGCTTGTTTACTACTTTTCATTGTTGTGATACTGTACATGATGTCCTCCGCCCCAGAACGATTCCGCCGTTCTTGGTTATGGGGTGTGACAATGCTCAAGACGGATATTCGACAGTTTATTTCTACTTAGCGGTGTGATACTTTTTTAGAGTTGCTGGAGGCCGCCATGCGGCGAGAACTTGAGTTGGAGCTCCACTTGAGGGAGCGGAGGCCGGCCCTGGTGTAGTCGCAGCCAAAACCAAAGTAGTTCAAGGCCGCTGATTCTAGGTCCGGGGGTCAGCGGGGCCGTACTTACGGGAAGTGCAAAAAGGTTCATGATGGGGCTTGCAAATTAGGAGGAGTATGCCACAAGTGTGGCAAGGAGGAGCGCTATGTGAAGGATTGCCGCCAGCCAGCCCAAGTTCAGAATGCGAGGATTTGCTATCATTGTGATCAGGTTGGCCATGTGAAGGTCAACTGTTCGTTGCTCGCTGCCAAGCCGACGCAGGCCCCCGCACCAGCCCCATTGAGGATTACAGATTTATGCTAGGTGATGGCGGAGCCTCAGAAGGCTCGTGGTCGTGCTTTTAGATCACTGTTGAGGAGGCCAGAGCCGCTCCAAATGTCGTGGCTGGTATGTTTCAATCCTTTATCTTCGGGGTATCCTTTCCGATCGATTTGATTCCTGTTCCCGTGGGGGATTTTTGTGTGACCGTGGGTATGGATTGGCTGAGCCATTTCGGTGCTATGATTGACTGTTAGGGTCAGTGTGTGGTAGTTCGAACCCAAATTAGGGGAGAACTAGTTATTTATGGAGAGGGCACTAGGATCGGTTCTGGGTTTTGTTCGGAAGCCACGGCTCGACATTATCTTCAACACGGGTGTGTAGGATATTTGGCTTATGTAGTGGACACATGGGTTTGGGACCAGGTGTCGGTTGCTGATGTCCCAGTCATCTGGGAGTTCGTTGATGTATTCCCGAAGGAGTTATCCGGTGTGCCTCCTGAGAGGCAGGTCGAGTTTAGGATTGACCTTTTTCTAGGTTTGGCCCTTATTTCCAAGGCGCCGTATCGATTGGCACCGCCTGAGATACAGGAGCTATCATATCAGCTGCAGGAGATGCCAGGCATACAGTTCATCCGTCCGAGTAGTTCTCTGTGGAGAGAGCTGATTTTATTTGTTAAGAAGAAGGATGGTTCGCACCGGATGTGTATTGATTACCGGGAGTTGAACAAGCTAACAGTGAAGAACCGTTACCCCCTCCAGCGGATTGATGATCTCTTCGATCAGTTGCAGGGTGCATCTTGGTTCACCAAGATAGATATGAGGTCCAGATACCATCAGGTGACAATGAGAGAGGAGGACGTGGAGAAGACCGCGTTCGAAAATCATTATGGGCATTATGAGTTCGTGGTGATGACATTTGGTCTCACCAATGCGCCTTCGGTATTCATGGATTTGATGAACCGAGTTTGTCGGCCTATGCTCGATCACTTGGTGATCGTGTTTATTGATGATATTTTGGTGTATTCCAAGACCAGAGAGCAAGATCGAGGCGCTGATGCAGTGGGAGGTTCCGAAATCTCCCTCGGATATCAAGTGTTTCTTGGGTTTGGCAGGGTACTACAAGAGATTTATTCAGGATTTCTCCAAGATTGCAGTACGCCTCACTCGTATGACGAGGAAGGGGTGGATTTCCGCCCCTGAGCAGCAGATAGCATTTGAGAACCTTTGACAAAGACTTTGTGAAGCCCCAGTGTTGACCCTCTCTAAGGGAATGGAGGATTTTTTTCTATGATGAATACATCGTCAGGTTGGGGGCAGTCCTCATGCAGAGAGGACACATGATAGCTTGTGATTCGCGGAAGCCGAAGCCGCATGAGACGAGATATCCCACACATGATCTTGAGTTGGGGCGGTGGTTTTCGCTCTCAAGATATGGAGGCATTACCTTTGTAGGGTCCGTTGTACTATCTATACAGATCACAAGAGTTTAAGACATATTATGGATCAGCTGAACCTGAACATGTGGCAGCGTAGGTGGTTGGACATAGTCAAGGATTATGATTGCGAGATCCTTTACCATCTGGGTAAAGCTAATGTGGTGGCGGACGCCCTTAGCTGCAAGTCGGAAGGATCTTCTATTGGGACGTCATGTATGAGGATATCAATGGATTCTCCGCTTGTGGGGTTGATTTGGGAGGCTCAGGCCGAGGGGGTGCAGGAAAAAAATTGGAAGATTGAGAGGATCAGAGACGAGATTACCAGGTTTGTTCCAGACAACTGTGGTTTGTTGACCCATTGCGGTCGGGTATGGGTTCCTATGTCTAGTGGGGTCATACAGATTATGTTGGAGGAGGCTCATAAGTCTCGTTTTTCTATCCATTCGGGGCCACCAAGATGTATCAGGATCTGAGGTTGAGCTATTGGTGGCCTAGTATGAAGAGAGAGATGACTTGGTATGTTGAGAGGTATTTAACCTACAAGATGTTCAAGGCCGAGCATTAGAGGCCGCATGGAAAGCTGCAGCCTCTGGAGGTTCCCATGTGGAAGTGGGAGCAGATATCGATGGACTTTATCACAAAGTTGCCGAAGACGGCAAAAGGATTTGATGCTATTTGGTTCGTCATTGATCGATTAACCAAGAGTGCCCATTCTCTGGAAATTTGGGAGAGCTCGTCGGCCCAGAAGTTGGCCTATGTGTATATTCATGAGATTGTTGCTCGCCATGGGGTTTCGGTCTCTATTGTTTCAGACCGTGATGTTCGGTTCACCTCCTGTTTTTGGCAGAAGTTCCATGAGGAATTAGGCACAAGACTACACTTCAGTACACCTTATCATCCGTAGACCGACGGTCAAAGCGAGCGGACCATTTAGAGTCCCAAGGATATGTTGCGAGCTTGCGTTATTGATTTCGATAGGAGTTGGGACTCCTACCTACCTCTTGCAGAGTTCTCCTATAACAACAAATTTCGTTCCAACATTGGTGCTCCGCCTTTTGAGCTATTGTATGGGAGGAGGTGTCGTACCCTAGTCTGTTGGGGTGAGGTTGGCCACCGGGTTATGGGTTGTACCGAGGTGGTTCTGCAGACTATGAAGATGATTCAGCAGATCAGGCAGAGATTGGATATTGCTCAGAGTCGGCAGAAGAGTTATGCCGACCGTCGATGATTTGAATTGGAGTTTCAGGTCGGTGACATGGTGTTGCTGAAGGTCTCACCTTGGAAATGTGTAATTCGCTTCAGTAAGAGGGGGAAGTTGGGCTCTCAGTATATCGGACCATTCCAGATTTTTACCAGGGTTGACAAGGTTGCGTATAGATTGGAGCTTCTGGAGGAGCTTAGTCAGATTCATAGCACTTTCCACGTTTCGTAGTTGCTAAAGTGCGTTATAGACGAGGATGCAGTTGTATCATTGGATGACATTCAGGTAGATGGGCGCTTCAACTATGTTGAGAGGTCGGTTGTTGTTCTGGAGAGGAAGGTAAAGGTTCTGCGTACTAATGAGGTACCTTTGGTAAAGGTAAAGTGGCAGCAACAGAGGGGATCTGAGTGGACCTGGGAGCCGGAGATCGAGATGCAGGAGGACACTCCAGATTTGTTCATCACTGCAGGCTTCGAGGACGAAGCCTAGTTCAAGTGGGGGAGAGTTGTAACATCCTGATTCCCAGGTATGAGAATTTTTATGAAAAAGGCATATTTTCCTTGGAACTCGTCGAGTTGATGGCCTCAACTCAACGTGTTGGAAGTTTTTGGGCCGCGTGTCTTCTTTGACCAACTCGACGAGTTGGTAAGGAAAAACTCGACGAGTTGGCGACTGGATGAGAAACCCTAAATTTTAGGGTTTGAACCCTATATAATCTCCTTAAGTCTTTGAGGCTGATCTTTTATTAGCCTCTCAAACCCTACCATCGACCTTGTGAGGCCTAACCTTCATTTCTTCTCATAGTGTGAGTTAGTGCGACATTTTGGAGAAAAAGAAGGAGAAGATTGTGCGAAGGGTCAAAGATCTAGCTAGCAAGGCCTTTAATCTTTAGTTTGGCACTCTTGAGGATTGTTGTAAGCACTACTAGAAAAACAACCTTTTATGACGTGCAATGCATGTCGTAAAACGCTAAGACGACGCGCAAATGCGTGTCAAGGAAGGCCTTGTCATAACGAGAGACGACACGCTTTTGCGCGTCGTCTATACACGATGCGCAGTTACGACACATATTTATGACGCTCATTTACAACACACAATGCGTATCAAAGAAAGCCCTGTCATAAAGGAAGACGACACGCATTTGTGTGTTGTAACCACACGACTCGCATTGCGTATCATTAAAGGCCATGTCATAAATGAAGATGACACACCTTTTTGCGTATCGTAATTTCAAATGTTTTAAAAAAAACATTATTTATGGATTTACTAATTTTCAAATTAAATTTGCATTTAATGTCTCATAATAGAAAATAATATATCATATACAAAAAATATAATCCATTACATAAAATCTAATGTCATACAAATAATTGTTCAATGGAAAAATAAAACAAATCAATAGAAGTTGTAACAGAAATTTACAAACTAATAGTTCTAATAACCTAATGTGTGCCTCACTGTAAACAAGATTTGTGCTGATTTTTTTAAATGTGTGCCTCACTTGTCTCCACTCTTCCTTAATAACACCACTCAAGGACTCTAAATCTATGAACTTGCTCGTAGTATCTATATTGCCTGCAAAAAAAACATAACTACAAAATAAGTGTGAAGATGAATTATTACAGTGTTTGAGAAGTAAAGAACCTTGAGCTTCCTACAATGGGACACATGGGTAGTCAGACTTGATATAGGCTTCCAATAAATTTAAATAATTTTTATTAAAGTCTTTCTTTAGCTGCAAAAGCCTCCATCATATATACAGTGTCCTTCCAATGCTTCCTTGGCTACAATAGCTGTCTGAACATTTGAAATTTATAAACTTTTTTTTTTTAACATTTTACAAAATTATATTATGTATAATAAGATACATTGACAGAAGAGGCAGCTGGAAACAAACCAGGATGGACAAGGCTTAATTCGTATATTAGCTTTCTTAGACCTATCAACATGATAACAAGACAAAAGATTCTTATTATCAACAAAGGACGGAATACCAATGATGTCGGCTAGAAAAGAAAATGATTCAAAAATTGATAGAAAACTAGCACAATGATCCATGGTGTTTGGCACACAACAACAAACCTACATACACAAAACACAATTTTAGTATTTCTGAAACCTATTAAGGATATCACTCATTGTAAGAACTAGAAAAGGATGAAAAGTTTTTAGGAAATCATATGGACTTACCGAGCTGCAAGGGTCATCCATGTTCAGCAAATTACACCACATATTTCTGAATTAAATTAGAAAGTAAGGTGACTGACTATGCTACAAAAAAATGCAAAATTAACTCCTTTTTATCTTTATCACAAACTATTATGTGAATCCGATATGGTTGTATTTTTTATTCCATATGCAAGTACCCAACAAAGATTCACATAACAACCATGGATGGCAACAAGCCGGGAAGCACAACGGTATTGCTTTTTTCAACAAAACCTACAAGTATATGCACAACTAAGAAACCAATAAGTTAAATAAACCTCATCTTTTCAGAAAGTTTTATGTGAAACTGGCACGAGGCTTTTACCTTTTACCATGAAAAGATTGCTGAATTAAGGATTTGCAAAAGAATTCATAATAGGAAAAAGGTCCAATCCATACCTAACAGCAAGAAAACAAGACAAAAAAGTTTTCATCATGACGCAAACTGATCCAAGATGTCAAGATATAGACAAGAAAAAAAAAAAGCAATTATGCAACTATAAGCCTCATAGATGTAATAAACCTCCTCTTATCACACATTATCATGTGGACTTTTACCATAAAAGAAGATCACTGAAAAGCCACGAAAGAGAGACAAAGGTCTAATCTACGTACAAGATTTCTTGGACCTATCAGCAAGAGAAGAAGACATAATATTGACATCATGATGGAACTACAAAATAGCAACATGTAAATAAAGAAAGATTATAATAAGACATCAAGATTAACCAGCAAAATAGCCATCAAGATGCCAGAACCATGGTACTTGGAACCCAAGAATCCTACATAGACAAGACATATTCTATTATTTCAGGAACCTAGCCTAGACAATTTCAGTTTGTAAATACTTGCATTGTATATAATTATTTATATCAAATAACCAGCCATTTACAATTTAAGTTTGTAAAGGTTCTTGATTCAACAGTCAGTTCTTGTTCAGCATCACTTCCAAACAGAAAGGGTAAAATGGTCATTCACTAACATCCAGACGATTAATCTTAACACAATCACATGAGAAATTTGTACCTTCATCATTCGACCTGCAATCTCCAATTGTCCATTTAAACTCTGTGCAGCTCTAGCATCTTCAAGGCGTGCAAACTGAATAGTAACACAAAAAAGTCACCAGAACGTTTTAATCAATAAAGGCCAGTGAGTCCACACTAAATATCACTTTAAATTAGAGCGTGCAAACCAACCTTCATCATGATGGAACTACAGAAATTTAGACATGTAAATGGTATGAGATATACGATGACCCACTAAATAAAAGTTGCAAAGGTCTGTACAACATTTGACCTTTTTCATATTTTTGCAAGAATGATGGTCTGTTTGCAAAGAATCACTCGATGCGAGATAAAGATCATCAAGAATGTGGAGTCTTTAAGCAAAAGGAACGTGATGTGATGATTAACGATAATAATAAGTATTGATTTTGAGTAAAATGACATCACTAGTCATATATGGTCTGGATGAAGTTAAGTAAAGAATCTTTAAACACTACTTTTTATTAATAAAATCATATTTGACTTTTGTATAATAGTCCAGAATGAGTTCAGAAAAACTAAAAATTAAAACATAGGTATATTTACGAGTAGTACATTTATAGCATAAAAAACTAACCTTTGAAAACGATTTGCACAAAGAAGAAACCTTTGATGATTCTTTTGGGGAAATTAGAGCAATGCTGCACTCATCCGCAGAAGCTCTAGCTGTTCTACAAAAAAAATTTCTTCTTAATTAGAGCGTGCAAACTAACCTTCATCATGATGGAACTACAGAAATTTGTTCTTCTTAATCCCTTTAAATCAATAAAAGCCAGCATTTAAGCCATGACTACCACACTAAATATCACTGGAAAGTTTTTCAATCACTGAAACAACATGACTCAGCATTTCTAACATGTAATGACCAACTTTGGTGAAGAAATAAAGTTTTTTTCTTTCAACCTAATGCAACAAAATGATTTGGTAAAATTTCCTTTTATATTTTAAATAAAAATCACCAGGACTAGAAAATAAGAATACCTTGTAACATACGAACCATATAGGAAATTTGACAAAAGAGCACATCTGCAGAAAATATATGAGAGAATCATTTTCTCAATCTCTTTATTTTCTAAAACCTCAAGAATGCTAAGCTCTATTTCATGAAGCAGTGAGTCCCTTAAATGATGGGGGAGACGCACCATCTGATGGATCGGAGCCAAGGCTACCTAAAAAACAATAAAGTTATATAAATATTTCTCTAATCCCACAATATAAATTCATTTTTTTTTGTAGAAAAAGAGTGCAAGTGCAACCTCTGAATCAGTGTTATCGATAGCGATAGCGAGGTAATAACGACAACCTACCTATATGCTACGTAGCGATAGCGATAAAATAGCGACGGCTATTTCATTTTTGGCGATTGACTATTAAAAAACTAATACTAGTTTTACCTACACCTATTTAATAGTTATAGCTAATAACACCAATATTATTAGCTCAAATAAGTTCTAAAACCTGAATATGACAAAACAAAAATGTTATTTTGAGACTCTAAAATAGGATTCACAAGTTAAAGTGTCAATGAGCTTATGAGCTCGAAGTCAAACATCAGAATTCACTAAAATTCACTATAGAAACAAAATAACGGAATCAAACGCATAAGATTTTGGAAACAATGAGCATGAACAATGAGAAAACTCACTGTAGTTTTCTTCCTTATTCAATTCTTCCTTACTGTCTAGAGAAAGAATTGTAGAATAGGAATATAAGAATGAAATATATAATCAATTGACTCTATTGGAAGCATTATTTGAAGTATCAGATAAGAAATCATAGAGTCGGATGTGAGTGTTGCTGGTTATCAATCAGTTGAGATGAATTTCTCGCCAATCTCCAAGTTGGCGATTCATTCTCCAAATTGGCAATCCCAAACACCAAATTGGCGAAACCAATCACGAATTGGACCTATTGCGATCGCTAAAACCATATTTCAACTATCAATTTTGCAATTCGGAAAAAAAAACATTGCTACACCGCTATTTTGTCACTACAGATCACATAGCGACATACCATCGCATCGCCTCGCTAATCGTTATAGCGATCGCTATGATCGTTATTGACATCACTGCTCTGAATGAGAATCGAGAAAAACAAAGGTATTATTGGGTAGCTCGACATTAACAAATATGATTTATTAGAAAAAGAAATCAATCAGAAAATGATTAGAAAAAAAGATTGAAATAGATAATTGATTACTTGTATTGTTTTAAGGGCTTCTGAGCTGTGATTGTTTAGTCCGACACCAAAACATCACCATTCTTCTTCCTATGTCGCATCAATGAATCCAAAAATTAAGCTCACCTAAAGCTAATAAGATGTCCAATTCAAATATTGAAGCTCAAAGCAAGTTTCAATTCCTATAGTCATTCCTTAAATCGCTAAACCAAATGGCACAAAAATCTCTTATCTTTCAATTTTTTGGTATCAGTCAAAACCAAACACAGAAACACTAAATAACATGCCACTACTGATGGAAAACTTTTCTTTAATAGTTGAGATTTTCAGAAAGAAGAAAATTAGGAGGATCAAGAACTTTCGTAACCTGAGAGTGAGAGAACCGTATGTTTTTTTAAGATTTGCAATCAATGAATACTTGTTTGAATCGTCTTCTCCAGAACCCAAGGCATCAGTTGCCTCGTCTTCTTTGGCTTTAACTTCAATTCAGACTCCTCGTCTTCTTCATCTTCAATTATTTGGCGTGCATGCCAGCCTTAAACACTATTTATGAAACCAAAAGATAAATTTTAGGTTTTAAGATGAAAAAAATTCTCCAATAAATGCAACAAAAACCCATATCAATTAGGGTTTTGGTCATCACTATGACAAACGGAATTGAAACAGGCAAATAAAAAAGGGGTATAAACATACGAATCAAAACCTAATTAAGATTTTGATGCTTGTGACATGTCACTTGTAGATATAGTGTTTTGTTGATAATTGACCTAATTGGACTCGTTTTTTCAATAGCAATGAGTTTCAGAAGAAGACAACAGGGAGCAACAATGTTATCCGGCTTCAAACACTTTATCACGCTAATAAACAGAAGATGGATCGATACATACTTGAGTTAATCATCTGGATTCATCGTTTAATAAGCCTCGTGAGATTCAGAGACAAGGTTCCGAAATATGTTCCTGCTCGATCTCCACCTCCAACAAGTAACAATGGCTTTGTCGTAGATCCATCTCGATTGGAAAATAATGGAAAGATTCAACGCGTTCAGATCTCATTGGAAGATCGGAATCTTCTGGAGGAGGTTATGAAGCAGAGGATGTTGGTTCTTGGAATCAGAAAAAGTCAGGAATTCGTGATGGCGAAGAGATTTGGTGAGGGTGCGAGTTTACTGTGGAAGAAAAGAGGAGCGGTGAGTATATTAGGGTTTTTTTGGGGTCTTTGAGTAAGAGAGAGAAGAACGGTGGAAAGAAGGTAATAACATGGCGGGCCTTTCAAACTTTTCGGAATTTCATTTCCCCAAAAAGAAAAAGAAGTGACCCTGCGTTTCATTAAAAAAATAAAGCGACATACTTAGAGGACGCGCATTTTATGCTATGTGCCCTTGGTGTTTTTTTTTCAACGTGACACTTATTTTATGACGCGTAAAAATGTGTGCCCTAAATTCTTCTAATTTTTGGAGAATTGGCATTATTTTTAGGGCATACACTATTGCGTATCATAGAACAGCGCGTGTCATGGTAGTAGTGAAGTATTCAAGATCCGGTTATATATATATATATATATATATATATATATATATATATATATATGTAGCTAGATCTTGAGTTTTTGCCCTTTTTCCTCCTTATTCTTGGTTGTTGCATGCATGGACTTCATAAAGTTTGCAACTTTATGAATCTCCATGGCAAGATGACCTCATAGTGGTTTAGATATGACTTTTTGTCATGCTTTAATGCCATGCGTAGATTGTACGTCATATTTCCCCTTTTAGGCCCTTTTTGGCTTCAAGACATGCATTAGAAATGCATGTCATAAAGCATCAACCTTTGTGAGGTTTTTGAGGTTAGTACCTCTTCTGGAAATGGTAGGTTCCAAATCTCTAGAGTTTTGGGCTTAATGGTTAAGCCTTTGAGTTTCAAGCCTTGAATAAGAGCTTTAGGAGCATTTGGGGTGGTTCCAAAGGATAAAGTTGGAAACTTTATCCTTTTAGACACATTTGGAGTTCAGATTTGAGCCTTAGAGTCCCTGGAATCGAAGAATCATCCAAATGTGTTGACAGGAGGAAAACTTGACGAGTTGTCCAGCCAACTCGGCGAGTTGGCTAGGGTTTTCCGGACTTTCCGAGCACCGAACAAAATCGACGAGTTGATTGGTGAACTCGAAAAGTTGGGTCAACGTGGACTGTTGACCTTGACTAATGACTTTGTCTTTGACCATGTTTGACCAAGTTTGACTTTTGAGGGCATTTTAGGTATTTGGGATTTTGATGGAATTGTTAGTATGATGGTTATAGGCATTTGAGTTGGGAGTTGAGATTTAGAGTTGGATTTCTTCAGTTCAGCGCTTCTTGTAAGGTGAGTTTCCTCACCATACTTGCTGGGTCGAAGGCACCTAGGCCGACCATTTAGATTGTTATACTGATTGTTGTCTGATACTATGTGTAAGGATGTGTTAGATCCGTATTCAGATTTGTAGAGTGATGATATGCTTATTGATCTGTTAGATCCGCTTGACTGTCTGTTCATGCTAGTTAGTACTCGTATTGTTTTGTTGGTTGTTATGTTATGTGTGGTTGGGTTGAGGCGGTCTTCATTTGTGCTGAAGGCCAAAAGACCTAGGGCATACTGGATAGAATGAAGGCCGAAGGTGGCATACCAGTCAAATCGAAGTCTCGGAGAGCGTATTAGGTAGACTGTAAGTCGGTGGGGCGTTCCAGTTAGACCGAAGGCTTTAAATGCATGTTGCTTTGTATTGTGGTATTTTGGGGGAAACTCACTAAGCTTTGGGCTTACAGTTTCAGATTATGTTTTAGGTACTTCAGAGGATCGCGGGAAGGCGAAGGCTTGATCGTCACCTCCTCATGTTTTTATTTCACAATTTTGGGATTTCTCTAATGTTTAACTTATTTTGAAAAAAAATTGTAAACAATGATGGCTTTTAAGTATGCTTTAAAAGTTTAAAATTTTTATGAATTTTATGGGTGTTACATAGTGACGAGTAATTTCGAGGACGAAATCTAATTTAAGTGGGGGAGAGTTGTAACACTCAGAATTTGAGGATCAACTTTGGGTATAAATCACGTTTTGGGATTGGAAATGGCGCATTGGAGGCACCAACACAGTGTATCGAGATAAGAAAAGACGAGGGTATCATTAACAACAACACGACGCGTTTCCTCCTAGAACACGGTGTGTTGGTCATTGGAAATGAAACTCCAATCTTCTGGGTTTTGCTCCCTATTTAAAGGAATGAGATGGCTAGGATTTGTTTACCCTCAGCCCCCATCATCTCTTAATCCCTGAAGGAAAACCTAATCATTATAACGACCAAAAATTTCAACCAATTTAAAATTTTTGAAAACAACCCGATTCCATTAAAGTTATTACAAAAAGGTTTTCAATACAATTTATTTTAAGTATTCCCAGAATCTCATCACAATATAAACACGAGGAGCGGTACGATCATGCCTTCGCCTTGCCACGGTCTCCTGAAGAACCTGAAAAACATTAAACCACAACTGTAAGCCCGAAAGCTTAGTGAGATATCCCCAAAATACCAACCACATATACCATGCACGCATAACATGCCATAACATATCCGATGACAGAACATCCATGCACTTCGGGTCTACTGTGGAAGTTGTCCGCCGCACCGGCCAATAGTCCACCTGGTCCACCCTCCGAGTCTAGCCATATACCTCGAGTCTACAGTGTGATTGGTCCGCCCGCACCGGGCCTTCAATCCACCTGGTCCACTCTCCGAATCTAACCACATACATCGAGTCTGCAGTGTGATTGGTCCGCCCGCACCGGGCCTTCAATCCACCTGGTCCACTCTCTGAGTCTATAGTATGACTGGTCTGCCCGCATCGGGCCTTCAGTCGGCCTGGTCCAGTCTCCAAGCCTCGGCACGTCTGGTCCGCCCTCTTGGGGCCTACAGCCTATCCGGACCGCTCGCTAGGCCTTCGGGACAACCAATCCGCCCTGGGTATCTTGGCCTATAGCACAAAGCAGGACCCGCCTCAACCCAACTCCAGTCCAAACAACCATGTGCACATAAACATACAATCATATAGTAATTCAGAGTCAACAAGTCGATCAAACAGATCACATAACATATCATCATCCTAACCAGGATACCGACCTAACCGGTCACTAGCATAGCATCACCCTACATCTTGGGATACCTATCTCAACCAGGTCTCTAACATATACCATCCTAGCTACCAGGATGCAAACATATCAAAGCAATAACATAACAACAAATACCCAGATCTCAATCCGATAAGGGCTGGCCTTGGTGCCTTAGACCCTGTTGATATAGTGAGGATAACTCACCTCGAAACTGCCGACTGAACAGATAACCCAAGTTGCTCCGATCACTGATACGATCTCCACCACTAGACAACCACCAAAGCAATCAACTCAAAACAATATCCAACAATTACCAAAATGCCCCTGGAAACCACTGGTCAACCCTTGGTCAAAGTCAACCCCTGACTGACTCTACTCGCCGAGTCAACCCGATGACTCGCCGAGTCCCCATGCTCAGAAATTCCCCAAACCACAACTCAACTCGCCGAGCCACCCCGAGACTCGTCGAGTTCAACAACTATGAGTCCACTCACACAACTCACCGAGTCATCCCCTTGACTCACCGATTCACGGCTCAACCAGAAAAGATTGGGACTCTTCGACAAGACTCGCCGAGTCCAAGAACAGATTTGTCGAGTCTAAGGCTATCTTCAACCTACTCGCCGAGTTGTTCTTCCAACTCGTCGAGTTCCAGGCCATCTTCATTCAACTCGCCGAGTTGTTCTTCCAACTCGTCGAGTCCCAGCCTATCTTCAAGCAACTCGCCGAGTCCACCCATGTGACTCGCCGAGTACCACCGGGTCTGAATCCATACAGAGGCTTTCCAAGCCATGCAGATGATCCAAACCATAGATCTACCCTTCCTAAGGCCATCCATCACGTAAAGTGGCAAACTTTACGTGAATCCAAGGAGATCTAGGCACTTTGCACTCTCGGGCTAGGGTTTGGGACAAAATAGCTCTTTCAAACACTCATCAACAGGGACTTTATGGCATATAGGACCATCACAAGCTCAGATCTGAAGTAGCATCCTCAGATCCAAGCTTTTATCTCACTTTAGATGCCATACCAACCACCACACATGAACCCATGAATAAAATAGCTTAAGGAAATGGTTCCTTACCCTTGGAATGAGCCCAACCAACTATAGATTGCTGTTTCCCCCAAGCTTCCTGATACAAGCCTCCAATCTTCAAGCTTAAAGCACCAAATACCCTTCTCCAAGCTCTAATTCACTCAACAATGGTGTTTTCTCACGAAATCAGGGCTTCTGGAACTCAAGGGGTGATAAGGAGGCTGGGGAGGAGACATAATGTTCTTTATACAGGGCTCAACCTCCGGATTTAGGGTTTTCTCCACTTAGCACCAACTCGCCGAGTCCACCCATGCTACTCGCCGAGTTGGTCAATTAACATGCGACTAGAGTCGCGACCCTACTCGCCGAGTCCACTCATGGACTCGCCAAGTCGCTCCTTCCCATTTTACTCTTTTAGCCCTTCATTTTTACCCTTGCTATTCCGGGATGTTACAATTCTCCCCCACTTACATTAGGCTTCATCCTCGAAGCCTGCAACAACTCAACTCTTAGAAATACTCCTGCCACGCATCACCTGGCATTAACCCAACCAGGTTCCTCGAAACACAACCTTCGAAACCGGAACTCACTTCCTCCTTTCTTGCGGTGTCTTGATCACCGTCTCAAGCCGGCCACCGACTTTACCCTCTGATAACTCCACTTAACAACTGACTACTACTCATGATGCAACACTGCCCCAAATCACAACCATCACTCGACCCATATGAGCTAGAAATAACCATGCACCACCGGATTCCCGATTCGAATCCAACTCTAGTCATTCTGCTTACAGAAAGACACATTCTTCAGAGCAAATCCCATTAGTTCTCCTCTTGCAATCACATACACATGCTGAACTAGCTCTAGCACCCTCAGGTTGGGAAAACCCGATACACTGATGACATCTCCAAACATCCCCCAGGATGAACCACTACTACATACGCACTTCCCTGATCAGAATCACACTGAGAGCCCGAGACTCCCTCCCTGCATCCCTTCTAAGCCTCTTGGCTCTATACCCGCAGAATTCCTTCCGCGACCTCAGCAGACATCCCAAACCGGATGTGATTCCATTCCACTGCCGCAAACACGCTGCTCAATGACCATACTCAGATCACTCTAATCATAACTCTACTCTGCCGCTTTCACTTCCATGAACTTACACTCCCTCTCGGAGTTACACTCCTCTCTCATTCCTTTACCAAGGAATCCACTTGGCCGCCTTGTCACTCCGACAAGTGCCACGGTGCTCGCCCAACGCTGCACCACTCCTTCATAGCGTAACCGCTATCCATCCAACACACATGCTCTGACTCTGATCGCAAGGAATCTGATCACTACCCGGGGCCAGACCTTCAAATGCTATCACACCGCAACATACACAAACCATATCCTCGAACCGATCCAACAATACCTGCAAAGTCTTCAGCATGAATGGACCGCCTCACCAGGCCTTCAGCCAATCTGGACCACTCTCAGAACCTTCAACCAATATGGACCGCTCTTAGTGCCTTCAGTTTAGCTGGACCATTCTCCGAGCCTTCGGCCTGACTGGTACGCCTACCGGCCTTCAGTCTATCCGGACCGCTCAACTAGCATTCATCATTCCAACCTATCACTCCGGGAAATCTTCCCATGCATACCGTTCTAGCCTTCTAGGGGTTCCGAACTCTATCTCCATCACACAACTCAATCCCGGCCTGATCCCAGACCCCCCGCAAATAAGTACCTTTGGTTTGATTCCGCCCCGCATGCCTGCCACTTACTCATGCCAGCCTACGCTCTTGGCTGACAGAACACTGCTGAATCCCAGAAAGCTCAACAATCTCACATACTCATCGATCATCCGGAGAATTTTCCAATTCTCCCCCACTTAGAGCACTGACTATCAACCACCGGTCGTGTGACATCCCCAAAATCTTGGCCAGAAAAGACCGATTTCATTTATGCTTTTTAAACATTTTCAGAGTAAATCCGTTTGATTTTAAAAGAGATGCGGAATTTGTTCCCAAAAACAAAACATGATAAAATAGATATTTATCAAAACATTTCATATAGAAATATGATTTCATTTCATAATCAAAAGTCGGGATGTCATGTTCCGATACAGATCATAAAGCATAAACGATAACATTACAAGTCATTCAACAAATATATGCATATACTGACTTGTAAACAAAACAACTTGATGATTCGCCCATCTTAAGCTGTTGCGCCACTTCCTGTAATACAAATAAACTGAGTGGGTCAGGCTTGGGAGCCTGGTGAGCATATAGGGTTTTCAAACCACAATAAATAATTATATTTAATTTCACCAATCCACAATAAAACCCGATTACCCATTCCCGTTATCCTCACTTTATGTCCCTAAAATAACTTCTATTATAAGGAACCTAATTCAAGATTTTCATCGAGACGGACATTACTGCAGAGGGGCTTCCTCACCAATAAGTGCCCTAAAGGCAACCATGTGGGGGATAGAGTACACCGGTGAACACGTCGTTTACAACACCTACAGGTAATGAGCCTGCTAGTGTTCCACAGGACAGTCTAGAATAGTCTGTGGTCGTCATCCATACTCTGCTGAATGACTAGAATAACACCAATAACACCGAGGCCTCTCATCTGTTTATTTCACACCAATTATCTACCCATGTTCTACCCAACATATTAGTAGATAAAAATATACATTTTTATACATTGTTTAAAAACCTATATAACATGCTTTAATCAACACATATTCCACATAACAGATGAGGCATACACACATAACACGTATTTCATAGAGAATATATCAGATCTATGAGATAAAAGAGAATGAATATACATTCATAGATATAACTGCAAAATATATACACATAGCACGTATTTTATATAGAATACTTCCCGTATTCTCAAATACATTCAACAATTACTTGTATAATATCGTGTATTGAAAAGGGACTATACACTCACTTGATCGGAAGACGATCGGGCAGCACTACGTCTTGCAGAAGTAGTGTCTGTTCGTAGATCTGGAAGATCTTCACAAAAACCGGGCTCCTCGCGGGCAGAGCTTCGACTAGGGAATAACGCTCTTCGGGATCTTCGGGACTTCGGATCTCGCTTCAGGGAATATTACCGGGGCTTCGGGGTGCAAACGACACGCAAAACGAGGCAAAACTTAGAGAGAGGGAAGAGTTTGAACAAGAGAAAATCGCTGATTTCGAGTTCTATTTATAGGCTGAGGGTCTGGGATTACGCGGGGCGTAATCTCAAATTACGCAGGGCGTACTCAGTACGCGGGGTGTAACTTGGTTACGCGGGGCGTACTTTGACGTCACTGCATGCGTCGATCTGTGGCACTCGAGTATTGGTCAGGCAACTTGCATCCGCCTGAGTACGCGGGGCGTACTCAAATTACGCTGGGCGTAATTTGACTCGTCAAACTTGTAAATTCCGTAACATTCGCATACGAGCTCTGTTTGCGACGTTCTTTATATCCACACGTAGGTGACACTATGCTCTATAACTTTCGTTTAGACTCCGTCGGCTAACTTTCACTTTTTTTTTATTATTTATTTTTAGAAGGCCCGGACAGGAAAACTTCGTTATAAAATCATAACTTCTTCGTCCGACGTCCGTTCTCGTCTATCTTGTCATCGTCTCGCTACTAACAATGAGATCTTCGATTCTCATTTAGATTGTTTCGGCTAAAAACCGCTCGATCTCAAATCGAGTATTCGGGCTGCATACTGCTAAGTCGAAACTTAGAAGAATCATAACTTCCTCATACGAAGTCAGATTTGGGCGTTCCTTTTATGCACGCTCTCGGTTTAACGAAATCTACGACTTTTGTTTAGATCGCTAAGTCTAAATATTGCTCTATCCTAAATTCATATTTTACGTCACTCGGCGTCGTGCCGGTTCTGTCGCGAAACTTCGGCAGGTCAAAACTTCTTCATTATAACTCGGATTTTGGCATTCCTTATATCTCCGGAATCATTGTTTCAACCACTACAACTTTATGCAAAGATATCGGGCTTATCTCACACTTTAATTTTGACGCTTATTTTATTCTTAATTCATTAAATTATAAAAATTAAGAAAATACACACATAAATCAAATAATTCAAATAATTCACAAATAATACATTTTATTATTTCAAATTGGGGTTACAAAGGTTAACCTAGACTATTACATTGCTAAAAATGGCAAGCCCAGAAACACGGGCGTCACAATTCTCTCCACCTTAGAATGATTCCGTCCCCGGAATCACACACCAGCAAACAAATGCGGATAGCGACTCATCATGTCACTCTCCGTCTCCCAGGTGAGATTCGGCCCATTTGCGTGTTTCCATCGAACAAGCACTAACTCAACCATCTTACGTCGCAACGTCATAGTCTTTCGGTCAACGATTGCCTCCGGTTCCTCAATCAACCTCTTGTTCTCATCGATCCTCAACTCCGAAAGTGGAATTATGTCGGGAACTTCTCCCGTGAACTTCCTCAAATAACACACATGAAAAGTGTTATGAATTACATTCAGTTCTTCTGGTAGTTCGAGCTTGTAAGCTTGGTTCCCAATTCTTTGAAGAACTTTAAACGGTCCAATAAACCTTGGACTTAACTTTCCCCTTTTACCAAATCTTATAAGTCCCTTCCACGGCGAGACTTTAAGCAAAACCAAATCTCCAACTTCAAAAGTCATCGGCCTTCGCTTTTTGTCAGCATAGCTCTTTTGACGGTCCTGAGCTGCTAACATTCTTTCCCTAATTATTTTCAACTTTTCAGCAGTTTGATGGACTATCTCCGGCCCCATAAACTGCTTTTCCCCAGCCTCAAGCCAACAACACGGCGCACGACACTTTTGTCCATACAACGCTTGATAAGGTGCCATCTTTATGCTCGAGTGAAAACTATTATTATAGGAAAATTCTACCAAAGGTAAATGTTCATCCCAATTACCTAGGAATTCCAAGGTACACGCTCTCAGCATATCTTCATGTGTTTGTATCGTTCTTTCGCTCTGACCATCAATCTGCGGATGGTAAGCTGTACTTAAACACAACTTCGTACCCAATTCCTCTTGTACACTTTTCCAAAATCGTGAGGTGAAACGACTATCACGATCCGACACAATCGTTAGCGGAACACCGTGAAGCCTCACAATTTCCTTCACATAAGAATTCGCAAGCTTTTCCATAGACCATTTCTCGTTGGCTGCTATGAAATACGCACTCTTAGTGAATCGATCAACGACCACCCAAATCGTGTCGTGACAACTTTTTGTTCTGGGTAGTTTAGTGACAAAATCCATAGCAATGTCTTCCCACTTACCCATAGGCACAGGTAATGGTTCTAAACTCCCGTATGGTTTCTGATGTTGTGCCTTGACTCTTGCAGAAGTCACACACTCGGCCACATACTTCGCAATGTCAAGCTTCATCGTCTGCCACCAATAATAGGGTTTCAGGTCCCTATACATCTTTGTGCTACCGGGATGAATCGAGTACATGGTTTTGTGAGCTTCTTCCATCAGAAGATCTCTGACTCCTCCTGTCTTAGGTATCCAAATTCAATCTTGGAACACCTTCATTCCATGACTGTTTACACCGAACACCAATGTTTTGCCCAAACGTTCCTCCTTTCGGTCATTCTTCTCAGAAGCTTCGCTTTGAGCTTTCTTGATACTTTCCAAAATAGTCGAGACAACTTTAATTCTCAACGCTCTTGGCCTTCTCCTTTCAAGATTGACTTTCCGACTGAGAGCATCAGCAACAACATTGGGTTTACCGGGGGTGGTAAAGTATCTCACAGTCGTAGTCTTTAAGTAACTCTAGCCAGCGTCGTTGTCTCACATTCAATTCATTTTGATTAAAGAGATATTGGAGACTCTTATGATCAGTGAAAAGTTTGCACTTCGTGCCATAAAGGTAATGCCTCCATATTTTCAGTGCGAAAACTACCGCTGCCAACTCCAAATCATGAGTCGGGTAGTTCTTTTCATGCTCTTTCAATTGTCGAGACGCATATGCGATCACCCTATCCCTTTGGGTCAAAACGCAACCCAATCCAACCCCAAACGCATCGCTATAAACAGCGAAGTCTTCAACCCCATCGGGTAGAGAAAGTATCAGTGCCTCGCATAGTTTCTTCTTTAGTCTCTCAAATGCTTCTTTATGCTTATCACTCCAAGCATAAGTAGCTCCTTTGTGGGTCAAAGCTGTTAATGGACTAGCGATCGAAGAAAAGCCTTGGATAAACCTTCGGTAATATCCGGCTAATCCTAAAAAGCTTCGGATCTCCGTGGGACTTTTTGGTTGTTCCCACTTCATTACAGCTTTAATCTTTGCTGGATCAACCATTATCCCTTCTTGGTTGACCACGTGACCCAAGAATTGGACTTCACGAATCCAAAAATCACATTTGGAGAACTTCGCATACAGCTTCTCCTTCTTCAAGACTTCCAACACTTCTCGCAAGTGTCTGCCATGCGCTTCTTGGCTTTTTGAATAAATCAAAATGTCATCTATGAACACTATCACAAATTTATCTAGGAACAGATTACAAACTCTGTTCATTAAAACCATGAATGCTGCTGGAGCATTGGTTAGTCTAAATGACATAACCAAAAACTCGTAGTGTCCATATCGCGTTCTGAATGCAGTCTTCTCTATATCCTGCTCTCTTACTTTCAGTTGATGATATCCTGACCTCAGGTCGATCTTTGAAAAATAACTTGAACCTTCTAGTTGATCGAATAGGTCATCAATCCTTGGCAACGGATATCTATTCTTTATTGTTCCCTTATTCAGCTCTCGGTATCAATGCACATCCTCATGCTTCCATCTTTCTTCTTTACGAATAACACCGGAGCTCCCTAGGGTGATGAACTAGGTCTTATGAAACCTTTGTCCAATAACTCCTGATGTTGCATCATTAGCTCCTTCATCTCCGTCGGTGCTAATCGATAAGGTGCTTTTGCAATTGGCGTTGTTCCAGGCAACAAGTCGATACAAAATTCTATTTCTCTATCGGGTGGTAATCCAGGAAGATCTTTTGGAAATACTTTCGGATAATCACACACAACAGGAACATTCTGCATCACCTTCTTTTCCTTCTTAGCGTCGATCACGAATGCTAAGTATGATGTACACCCCTTGGTTAAATATTTTCTGGCTTTCATTAGAGAAATGATTCTAGAACTTACTCTGCGTTTATCTCCGTACACCATAAACGATTCCTTTCCAGGCGGGTTCACTTTCACTATTTTCTTCTTGCATAAAATTTCGGCATCATTGGCGCTAAGCCAATCCATTCCCAAAACGATGTCGAAACCATTAAGTTCAATAGGCAATAATTCCTCATGGAACTTATTCCCATTCAGATCAATTAAGATGTTTTTCATACGATGGCTAGCAGGTACAAACTTGCCACTAGCAACTTCGACTAATAAGGCATTATCTAGTCTATCAACAGGCAAAGCTAGTTTTCTACCAAATTCATGCGATATAAAGGAGTAGTTGACTCCAGAATCAAATAAAATTTGGGCAGGCAATTTATTAACGAGAAAGGTACCTGAAGCGACATCAGCTTCATCTTTAGCAGCTTCCAGTGTCATCTGGAATGCTCTCGCCTTTGGCTTTGGCGGAATGTTGGGTCTTGCTGCTTCCTTCTTTTTCGGACAATCCCTTGAGATGTGCCCCTCCTCACCACAACCATAACAAACATTGTTGGTGAAGGTGCAGTCATTGGCATAATGCCCTGGCTTTCCACATTTGAAGCATGTGGTTTCCCCGCCACACTTCCCATGATGCTTCTTCTTGCACTTGTCGCACGATTTCGCCTCTACCTTTCCTGCACTTCCCTTCGAACTAGACTTTGAGAATTTACTTTTCTTGCTGGACCCTGAAAATCCATCGATTTTCCTCTTCTCACCAACCTCTGACCTTTCCAGACCTTTCTCCCTGATCGGGGTCTCAACGTTTCTAGCAGCCCAGATGGCGGCTTTCAATGTGGTTGCTTGCTTAACCATTGGACCATAGTCCGCTGGTAGTCCAAGGGCAAACTTGTTGACCTTAGAGAGTTCTGTAGGCACTAAATATGGAATAAAATTCATCTTTTCTGTGAAACTTGCAGCGTATTCAGTAACGCTCAATTTCCCTTTCTTCAAATTCTGAAACTCATTACTGATTTCTAGAAGGTCCTGCTCGGAGCAGTATTGCAGTTTTAGTTGTTCCACAAAGTCTTCCCAAGACATTTTGCTTGCTTCTCCCTTGGGCATAGAGTCAGCTAACAGCTTCCACTAACTCAACACGCCAGATTTTAGCAGAGGGATCGCAAGAGTGGTCTTCTGCCTGTTGCTACATTCGCAACTTTCAAACATAGTCTCCATTTCGGAGACCCAGTCCATAACTTGTACCGGCGTCGGGCTTCCGGATAGACATGGTGGTTTGGATGCCATGAAATCCTTATACTTGCACCCACGACCATCATTTCCTCCATACTGGTTATTGCGTCTAACCACTGGTTGTTCGTCTTGACCAATGATCCCACTAAAGTTTTCTCCTTCAGACTGCCCTTCATTCTCCTCGGGCGCTTCCGCTTGAATTGACGGTTCTTCACGATTCTGCCTAAGCAAGCGTCTTGTTTCTTCCATCTGACGATCCAACATCGTTTGAATCATCATTTTTACACCAACCAATGTTATCGGCTCAGGTGCAGCAGCTACAACAGGTATTTGTTGATTTACTGGCGGTTGATTCCTGTTTTCATCAGCATTTCCAACTCCGCTTTTTGTTCTCACCATTTTTGATCTACACACCGAATAATTTCACCTTATTACTCCAAATGATTACATGCTAGTTCTAATATCGTATACATACGCTTAGAATCCTAAACACATAAACATTCAGATCCGGTTGGCAACAAACCGTAGATCCAAACAAACAATATCATATATGGCAACATATAACATTTAGCAAATAAAAGCATTTTAGGCAACTTTCTTAAAATAAACTAGTTCTCGTGTCTAAAATTTATGAGACACACTCACAATCTCCACTTAGCATACTAAGTTTAAGTCTAGAAATCCTACAAATTCCTAGTTCGCTTAAACTAATGCTTTGATACCAACTGTCACATCCCCAAAATCTCGGCCAGAAAAGACGGATTTCATTTGTGCTTTTCAAACATTTTCAGAGTAAATTCGTTTGATTTTAAAAGAGATGCGGAATTTGTTCCCAAAAACAAAACATGATAAAATAGATATTTATCAAAACATTTCATATAGAAATATGATTTCATTTCATAATCAAAAGTCGGGATGTCATGTTCCGATACAGATCATAAAGCATAAACGATAACATTACAAGTCATTCAACAAATATATGCATATACAGACTTGTAAACAAAACAACTTGATGATTCGCCCATCTTAAGCTCTTGTGCCACTTCCTGTAATACAAATAAACTGAGTGGGTCAGGCTTGGGAGCTTAGTGAGCATATAGTGTTTTCAACCCACAATAAATAATTATATTTAATTTCACCAATCCACAATAAAACCCGATTACCCATTCCCGTTATCCTCACTTTACGTCCCTAAAATAACTTCTATTATAAGGAACCTAATTCAGGATTTTCATCGGGACGGACATTACTGCAGAGGGGCTTCCTCAACAATAAGTGCCCTAAAGGCAACCATGTGGGGGATAGAGTACACCAGTGAACACGTCGTTCACAACACCTACAGGTAATGAGCCTGCTAGTGTTCCACAGGACAGTCTAGAATAGTCCGTGGTCGTCATCCATACTCTGCTGAATGACTAGAATAACACCAATAACACCGAGGCCTCTCATCTGTTTATTTCACACCAATTATCTACCCATGTTCTACCCAACATATTAGTAGATAAAAATATACATTTTTATACATTGTTTAAAAACCTGTATAGCATGCTTTAATCAATACATATTCCACATAACAGATGAGGCATACACACATAACACGTATTTCATAGAGAATATATCAGATCTATGAGATAAAAGAGAATGAATATACATTCACACATATAACTGCAAAATATATACACATAGCACGTATTTTATGTAGAATACTTCCCGTATTCTCAAATACATTCAACAATTACTTGTATAATATCGTGTATTGAAAAGGGACTGTACACTTACTTGATCGGAAGACGATCGGGCAGCACTACGGCTTGCAGAAGTAGTGTCTGTTCGAAGATCTGGAAGATCTTCACAAAAACCGGGCTCCTTGCGGGCAGAGCTTCGGCTCGGGAATAACGCTCTTCGGGATCTTCGGCGCTTCGGATCTCGCTTTGGGGCTCGGGAATATTACTGGGGCTTCGGGGTTCAAACGGAACGCAAAACGAGGCAAAACTTAGAGAGAGGGAAGAGTTTGAACAAGAGAAAAATGGCTAATTTCGAGTTCTATTTATAGGCTGAGAGTCTGGGATTACGCGGGGCGTAATCTCAAATTACGCAGGGCGTAGTCAGTACGCGGGGCATAACTTGGTTACGCGGGGCGTACTTTGATGTCACTGCATGCGTCGATCTGTGGCACTCGAGTATTGGTCAGGCAACTTGCATCCGCCTGAGTACGCGTGGCGCACTCAAATTACGCTGGGCGTAATTTGACTCGTCAAACTTGTAAATTCCGTAACTTTCGCATACGAGCTCCGTTTTCGACGTTCTTTATATCCACGCGTAGGTGAGACTACGCTCTACAACTTTCGTTTAGACTCCGTCGGCAAACTTTGACTTTATTTTTATTATTTATTTTTAGAAGGCCCGGACAGGAAAACTTCGTTATAAAATCATAACTTCTTCGTCCGACATCCGTTCTCGCCTATCTTTTCATCGTTTCGCTACTAACAACGAGATCTTCGATTCTCATTTAGATTGTTTCGGATAAAAACCGCTCGATCTCAAATCGAGTATTCGGGCTGCATACTGCTAAGTCGAAACTTAGAAGAATCATAACTTCCTCATACAAAGTCAGATTTGGGTGTTCCTTTCATGCACGCTCTCGGCTTAACAAAATCTATGACTTTCGTTTAGATCGCTAAGGCTAAATATCACTCTATCTTAAATTCATATTTTACGTCACTTGGCGTCGTGCCGGTTCTGTCGCGAAACTTCGACAGGTCATAACTTTTTCGTTATAACTCGGATTTTGGCTTTCCTTATATCTCCGGAATCCTTGTTTCAACCACTACAACTTTATGCAAAGATATCGGGCTTATCTCACACTTTAATTTTGACGCTTATTTTATTCTTAATTCATTAAATTATAAAAATTAAGAAAATACACACATAAATAACATAATTCAAATAATTCACAAATAATACATTTTATTATTTCAAATTGGGGTTACAAAGGTTAACCTAGACTATTACATTGCTAAAAATGGCAAGCCCAGAAACACGGGCATTACAGGTCGCTATCACCGACCTCCCAAAACAACCCTGCACAACACCACACTTACACGCGGACTGATTTCCCACTAGCATTAGCAACCTTCACAAAATCACATTTCCACACTAATCCTCCCGCTCGAAAGAAACTCAATCTGCAGCTAACCACTTCTTAGAAGGCAGATGCTACCCGACATTTAGACCAACGCCAGATTCCCACTAACAACCCCATGAATGATAACCAACGAAATTCCCAACACTAACCCATAATCATGCCATAACTCTAAAATACAACAAATACCACACCAAGAATCACACAAAGATACTAGCACATAAACAATACTCCACAATAATCATAAGATAATAAGACATCAAGGAAGAACATACCCGCAGCTGCATCCGGTACTGCTCCGACCTCCTCTGCTGCAAGCTGAAAATCACGACCTTGAGCCCTTGGGGGCTCCGCTCCACCCTAACCTCCACCCGTGATCCTCAAAGTGGCCGGTGCTAGAGCCTGCACCGGTCCTGCAGCGAGCTGTGGACAGTTGACCCTCAAATATCCAACCTGATGACAATCGTAACAAATCCTCAAATCCCGAACCGGTGCTGACTGCCGACAATCCCTCGCATAGTGCCCCTTCTTTCTGCACTTGCGGCATGCACCACCCGACCTACAAACTCCGGTGTGACTCCTTCCACACTTCCCACAAGTGTGGCTACTCAGATCCCCCACTCTAGAATCAACGGTCTTGGACCGTTTTGGCGCCGGCTGCAACTGCACCGGAGCCTTCCTCAACTCACACATCTGCAACTCAATCTCTAACTCGCGTCGCCTGGCGGCCTCCTGTAACTCCAACAAGGTCTCACACCTCTGCGTAGACACAAACTGCCTGATATCCCTCTTGAGCATGCTCAGATATCGAGACATCTGAGCCTGCTGCGAAGCGAACTGAAGGCAGAACGTCGCCCTCTCAGTGAACATCCTGGTGATCTCAGTCACCGACTCCGAATCCTGCTTCAGCTTAAGGAACTCCTGAGCCAATCTCTCCCTCTCAACTCGCGGAACATAGCGAGTGCTGAACATCTCCCTGAACTGATCCCATGAAACCGCAGCCCTCTGCGCATCCGAATATGACCCCATGGTCAATCTCTAACAATCCTTCGCCCCGAGCCTCAACAGGTTCAGAGCACACCTCACCCTCTGCTCAGCAGGGCATGAACACGTGAAGAAACACCCCTCCATATCCGATAACCACCTCATAGAAACAATCGGGTCCTGAACTCCATCGAAGGTGGGAGGCTTCGTATTATCGAAGTCCCGATACTGAAAGCCCCGACCAGCTCCTCCCCCTGCCGCTGCTACAGCTGCTGTAGCTGTCGCGGCAGCCGTCTCTGTGAGAGCTGCATAGCGCTCATCAAAATACTTAACCATGGCGGTCTTGATCGACCCAAACAGCTCCGACAACTCAGCCCGGAACAACTCAGCAATCTCATCACGCAGGATCTCACGAATCCTCGCATCCAACTCGCATGTGCTCATCTGACCAATAAACTCAGGCAGTACTGACCCGCCCGGAACTCCCTCTCCTGCTCCCGATCCTGATCCGGATCCACTCCCGGCATGCCTCAGAATCTCCATACTGAAAACATCACACAAAATCTCAGACACTTCCCACTATCCCGGAAACCAACTCTCTCAACCCAACCCTAGAGGTCATGGTTTCCCTGATACGCGTATGGGTCCTGTGCTTTCAGTAGTATGGGCCCATACTACCTTCCACACCTACCCATATTTGTATGAAGTACTACCACGACACCCTAATGAAAACATGCATAACAATGCTCAACCCTCACAACTAGAGGAACACTGGAAATCTCTCACAAGGAAACCCTAGATCTACCCTTCCTAAGGCCATCCATCACGTAAAGTGGCAAACTTTACGTGAATCCAAGGATATCTAGGCACTTTGCACTCTAGGGCTAGGGTTTGGGACAAAATAGATCTTTCAAACACTCATCAACTGGGACTTTATGACATATAGGACCATCACAAGCTCAGATTTGAAGTAGCATCCTCAGATCCAAGCTTCTTTATCACTTTAGATGCCATACCAACGACCACACATGAACCCATGAATAAAATAGCTTAAGGAAATGGTTCCTTACTCTTGGAATGAGCCCAACCAACTGTAGATTGTTGTTTTCCCCAAGCTTCCTGATACAAGCCTGCAATCTTTAAGCTTAAAGCACCAAATACCCTTCTCCAAGCTCTAATTCACTCAACAATGGTGTTTTCTCACGAAATCAGGGCTTCTGGAACTCAAGGGGTGATAAGGAGGCTGGGGAGGAGACATAATGTTCTTTATATAGGGATCAACCTCCGGATTTAGGGGTTTCTCCACTCAGCACCAACTCGCCGAGTCCACCCATGCTAGTCGCCGAGTTGGTCATTTAAGACGCGACTAGAGTCGCGACTCTACTCGTTGAGTCCACTCGTGGACTCACCGAGTTGCTCCTTCCCGTTTTACTCTTTTAGCCCTTCAACTTTACCCTTGCTATTCCGGGATGTTACAATCATATTTCCCTCTCATTTATGATCTAGTGTGATGTTTTTTGAGCCATAGAAGGAAGAAGTTGGAAGAAGGAAGCAAGATCCAGCAAGAAAGTCCGTCATCTTTCAGCTTGGCACCCTTCTAGACCTTTGTAAGTGTCCAAGATCCGACTTTTATCATTTAATATTGGTATATCTTGAGTTTTTTCCCTATAGCTTCTTATTCTTAACTGTTAGGATGGTTAGATCTCATAAAGCTTGTAACTTTATGAATCTCCAGGTCAAGGTGACCTTGTAGACTGTTGGATCTGGTTTATGGTTGAGTGTTGATTCCATGCATAAAGATTCGTTCATAATCCTCATTGTTGAGTTAATATGGGTTCAAGACAAGCATTGGACTTGCATGTCTATAAAGCACCGACCTTTGGGATTGTTTTAGTGCTAGAACCTCTTTTGGAAAGTATTGGGCATCAACTTTAAGGATTGAGTGCTTATTGGTTATGTCTTTGCATCTTCAAGCCTTATAGATGGGTTTTGGACTCTCTGGAGAAGTCTCAGAGGATAAAGTTGGAAGCTTTATCCTTCTTCATATCATTTTGTTCCAGATTTGATCTTTAGAGCTCTGGGAATCGAAGGAAGCAGCTTAATGGATTAAGCTGCTGGAACTCTAGAAAGCACGATGTGTTTGCAAGTCAACGGGGTGTGTTGGCTAGGGTTTTCCCAACTGTTTGGATGTGGGTGGAATACGGCGTGTTTGCAAGTCAACACAGAGTGTTGGAGTCAACATGGACTGTTGACTTTGCCTTTTGACTTTGACCAAGTTGACATAAAGCGTATTTTGGTATTTTAATGGTTATTGGTCACTTGCATGGATTGGTATTGGTTGGAGCTAAGATTCAGAGTCGGGACCACATCAACTATGGATTAGATCGAGAGATGAGTTTTCCTTCCTGTACTTTTGGGTCGAAGGCACCAAGGCCGACCCAATGGTTTAATAACATGATATCCGTTGATATGCTAAGTATGGAGTAGATATGCACGTTAGTTTGATATGCTAGCCTGGTAGATCTGTAGGATTGCCTTTGATATTATCTGTATGATTATCTGTATATGTTATTATCTATTATATGTCGACGTATTAGGTGGGTTGGGTTGAGATTATACTGCTCCGTGCGGTAGCCAACAAACCCTGGAGCGATCCAGATATGAGCTGAGGTCCGGGGGCAAGCAAGACTCATACTGAGGGCTCATTAGCATTCAAGATATGAGCTGAGACCGGGTGGGGCATGCCAGACTCATACCGAGGGCTCAATAGCATTCCAGATACGAGCTGAGGATCAGTTGGTTTGCTAAACTCGTATTGAGGGTTGAACATTTGTATGCCAGTCTAATGACTGGTTGGGCTAGGGAGCAAGCCAGGCATAAACTGTGGGCCCCAAGGGCAAGCCAGACATATGATGTGGGCTCAGGAGCAAGCCGAATATAAGTTGTGGGCCCGATAGGCAAGCCAGACTCATACTGTGGGCTCAAGGGTAGTCCAGTCTTTTACTTGTGGACCCATTACATGCTGTTATTCTATATGTATTATTTGTTTGTGTGTGGGAATTTTGGGGAAACTCACTAAGCTTCATGCTTACAGTTTTGGTTTATGGTTTCAGGTATTTCAGTGGACCGTAGCAAGATGAAGGTGTGACTGTACACATCCTCGTGTTTTTGGGACTTATGATTTCTCGGAAACTCTAATACTAAAAATGTTTTGAAAACTATGTTGTAAACGATTCCGATTTTAAATAATGTTTTGGAAACAATGATTTTTGTAATTACCTCTTTACTAAATGGGTTGTTTCTAAAAGTTAAAATTTGTTGAAATTTTTGGGATGTTACAACTTAGAATGAAATAAGTTTCAAGATACGATTTGTAGTTAGTAGAGCATGGCTCCAAACCTTGATTGGATACGAAGTATGACTCATATCTTTATTGAACTATTTTAACAATATCTACTTCCTCTTCTTAGTCATACAATTGCAAAAAGATGGTCTTTAAGGATCAATTGTGATACAGTTTCACAATAATTAAGATGATCACAAAACACGATACTAAAGTACTCTCATTTCCTTTTAGATTAGAGAAAATTTTATGTTTCTGCCTAATAGATTCTTTTATCCATTCTGCTATTCTTTGAAACTTTTCAAAGTATCATAATTGTGCTTAATCTTATACACACAACCATATTTACAGAACCATCAGTAAATCTTGAAGAATAGAGTTATCATCCTTTGCAGTGAATCTGAATAGTCCATATCAACATGTACTAGATCCAATGGTTATTCACTTTGGTTCACATAAACATGTAATCAATGAATTAGTCATAATCCTCCAACGATCAAGATTCTCATACATGTCACACCCCCAAACCTGAACGGCGGAAACGTTCGGGGGCGGATGACTTCATGTGGTAACGTAACAAATGAATACATAGTAAAGAAAGCAATACAACCATCATATATATAATTGAAAGTTTACATTTGTCAAAAGTTACATGTTCAAAACTCAATTACAATATGATGTCAAAATACGAGATTAAACTGGCGCCGCAGCATCCCTTCATCAAAAGCGAAATGAATACCTGAAATTACTGATTCCCTGGGACATACAAGTAATTTTGAAAGAGTAGATCAGCATTTAAGCTGGTGAATTTCATAAGTATTTAAGTGACAATGTTTGAATGAACTGAAATGTTTGTAAATGTAAAAGAACCAATGAATTTGAAAACCTTGTAAATCAATGCATTTTAATACCCCTTGTGAGTTTTATAACCATACTATTGACTCTGAATGCCTATACACAACGTTCATCAGGCGTTGGAATGTTATGACGTTTGTCACCCCAAACGGTGGACTGCAGCTAACAGTCAGGGCGCGGGTTTGTCAAGCCCGTATAGATCTATACACAAACACCATGCTCCCCCTCCAAGGGATTCTGGTATATAATACAGGACTTGAAATGTGTACTCGAACGTACATGAAGTTAGTGTCTCACAAATCCGTGGTATAAAAACAGATCTACTTGTTAAAATGTTACGTTTGTTCTTGTACACGAAAGTGAACTTCTTGAAATATGTGATTCTACTACATAAGAGTTAGAAATTTGTTTCGTAAAACCATACCTATTATAGTTTCCAAAAAAGCGTGTCTTGTTTGTTTAGAAACATTGAGAAAAGGAATCGCTTGTTTATGAAAGTATAGATTTTTAGGTGTAGAGTCTAGGATAAACAAGAAAAATCTAACAATAGTTTAGTTTATACATGCATTACAACAACATTATATTTTAAAAGGTAAAATGCTATTGTGACATATGTTATATATATACATATATACATATATATATAAGTTCCTTTAAATGTTTATAAATCGCATGTGATTTGAATATATAACAGTATATAAAAGAATTTCTTTATGTAACGCACGATAATACTCGTGTGTTTTACTTGTAATCCCCCCCCTTGAAAGCATATAAAAGTATTTAGAATAATTAAAAAGGTTGATTTAGGGGTATGAAACTCACTTGAAAGTTTGAAGATAGCGAGATGGAAAACCGGGCAGAGTTTCGTCTCGGGAAACGGATTTTCCTCGGGATTCTCGGGAATCTCGGGAGTAAAATCGACCTTCGGGACTTGAGCCAAAAAGACCAGAGTTTTGGGTTTGAACGGACACGGAAAACGAGGCAAAGTTGAGAGAGAGAGAAGAGAAATGAACCCTTTCTTTGGAAACCCTCGCATTCTATTTATAGGAATGCTGGTCTGCCTCGGTACGCGGGGCGTACGCTCGTACGCGCTGTGTACGCGTACGTCATGCATGACCGAAGCCTCGACTGCCTCGGTTCGGATGGGACGGGTTGTTGGGTTCTCGGGTCGGATGGGACGGGTTGCTGGGGAGGTGGGTCGGATGGGACGCCGGGTCGGATGGGACGTCGGGTCGGACGGGTCGGGCGGGTCGGATGGATCGGATTCCTCGGATATGGCGACGTGGACGATCCGAGGCCAATCCTCTCGGTTACGCGGGGCGTACAGGAGTACGCAGCGCGTACTTCGGAGGAGGATGCTGACTCCCCTTCGGATAATATCCGAATTTTGAATTAAATAAATAATTAATTTATTTAATAAACTTCAAAAATCCATATCTTCTTCATACGAACTCCGTTTTCGATGGTCTTTATATCCTCGCGTAGGTGAGACTACGCTCTACAACTTTCGTTTAGACTCCGTCGGCAAATTCCAAAATTATATTTTTATTATTTATTAAAAATCCATCGTGTTTAAGGAATTTCTTAGAAAATTCATAACTTCTTTATTTGATGTCGGTTTTTGCCAAACTTTTTACCGCTGGAATACCATTGTCGAGACCTTCGATTCTCGTTTAGGTCATTCCGGCCAAAAGTCGCTCGATCTCCGATTCGAGTTTTTAGCTGTCTGTTGCTAAGCCGAACTTGGAAAAATCACATCTTCGCTATATGAAGTCGGATTTGGGCGTTCTTTTCACGTACGATTATGTTTCAAAGACATTTAATCATAGAAGGAAATTAAGTAGAACTTATTTATACATGTTATTATGAAGGTAACTTTTTATTATTCAGAAGTGGTTACAATATTTGACCCATTTTGGTCGTTACAAAGAGTTGAAATATCGGGTTGTCACATCATCCCCCCGTTAGAGAGAATTTCGTCCCGAAATTTAAAGTAGTAAAGATACTAGTGAACATGAAAGAGATGAGGGTACTTTTGTTTCATCTGATCTTCGCGTTCCCATGTGAATTCAGGTCCCCGCTTGGCGTTCCAGCGAACCTTCACGATGGGTATGCGACTTTGTTTTGTTTGTTTGACCTCTCGGTCCATGATTTCTACTGGTTCTTCCACAAAGTTGAGGCTCTCGTTGATCTCGATCTCGTCGAGTGGAATAACAAGAGTCTCGTCGGACAGACACTTTTTCAAGTTTGAGACGTGGAAGGTTGGATGGATGTTACTAAGTTCGCGCGGTAGGTTAAGCTTGTAAGCCACAGGGCCGATTCTGGCAAGAATCTCGAAAGGCCCTATGTATCTTGGATTTAGTTTCCCATGCTTTCCAAATCGTATTAAACCCTTCCACGGTGAGACCTTTAATAAGACGTGGTCTCCTACCTGGAATTCTAAAGGTTTTCTCCTTTGGTCAGCGTAGCTTTTCTGTCGGTCTCTTGAGGCCTTCAATCGTTCACGAATCTGAACGATCTTCTCTGTTGTTTCACGTATGATCTCCGGACCTGTGAGTGTGCTTTCAGGAACTCTTCCTCTAGCTAACTGGGTATCGCCAACTTCAGTCCAGTACAGAGGGGATCTGCACTTTCGACCATAGAGGGCTTCAAACGGAGCAGCCTTTATGCTTGTATGATAACTATTGTTGTATGAAAATTCGACAAGGGGTAAATGAATATCCCATGCCTTACCAAAGTCAATCACGCAGGCTCTCAGCATGTCTTCTAAAGTTTGTATTGTTCTCTCACTTTGTCCGTCTGTCTGTGGGTGGTAGGCTGTACTCATGTCTAGCCTAGTTCCCAGGGAACTTTGTAGTGACTGCCAGAATCTTGAAGTGAATCTACTATCTCGATCGGAGATAATGGATATTGGAACACCATGCAGTCGCACTACTTCCCTTAAGTAAGTTCTTGTAAGCTTCTCCATTTTGTCAGTCTCTTTGATGGGTAGGAAATGTGCGGATTTGGTCAATCTGTCGACAATGACCCATATGGTATCGAGTCCACCTGTCGTCTTGGGTAACTTGGTTATGAAGTCCATAGTAATCCGCTCCCATTTCCATTCCGGTATCTCGGGTTGTTGTAGTAGTCCTGACGGTTTCTGATACTCGACCTTAACCTTAGCGCAAGTAAGACATTTACTCACGAAGGTAGCAATTTCTGCTTTCATGTTAGGCCACCAGTACAGTTTCTTAAGATCCAGATACATTTTATCTGAACCCGGGTGAACGGAATATCTTGAATTGTGAGCCTCGGTCATGACTACGTTTCTGAAACCACCATGATTTGGGGTCCAGATTCGGTCCATGAGATAGTAGGCTCCGCCACCCTTGACTTCTAAATTCTTCTCCATTCCTCGCAGGGATTCACCCGCCACATTTTCAGGTTGCAAAGCTTCCATTTGTGCTTCTTTAATTTGTGTGGATAGGTGGGAATGGATAGTCATGGTCAGAGATTTGACCCTCCGACCAGTGTATTCCTTTCGACTAAGGGCGTCGGGTACTACGTTGGCCTTGCCAGGATGATAACGAATTTCGCATTCGTAGTCATTCAGTAACTCAACCCATTGTCGTTGTCGCATGTTGAGTTCCTTCTGATCGAAAATGTGTTGAAGGCTCTTGTGATCGGTGAATATAGTACTCTTTGTTCCGTATAAGTAGTGCCTCCAGATCTTCAGAGCAAATACCACTGCTCCTAACTCGAGGTCGTGTGTCGTATAGTTCACTTCGTGTGTCTTAAGCTGTCGGGAGGCATAAGCGATAACCTTCCCTCTTTGCATAAGAACACAACCAAGTCCTTGATTTGAAGCATCGCAATACACTACGAAGTCTTCTATCCCTTCGGGGAGGGATAGTATCGGTGCGGTGCACAAGGCCTGTTTTAGTGTCTGGAATGCCTTCTCTTGTTTCGCTTCCCAGTCAAAGGCCACTCCTTTCTGGGTTAATGAAGTAAGAGGTTTCGCAATGCTCGAAAAGTTCTTTATGAATCTGCGATAGTAGCCAGCTAGACCTAGAAATTGACGAATTTCTGTAGGTGTCTTTGGTGCCGACCAGTTCTCAATAGCCTTAATTTTGGAAGGGTCCACGTGTATACCTTTCTCGCTAACAACGTGACCTAAAAATTCGACTCTTCGAATCCAAAATTCGCATTTAGAGAACTTCGCATATAGTTTCTCCGTTCGCAGTGTTTCTAGGACTTTTCGTAGGTGTTGACTATGCTCTTCCTCACTTCGAGAGTAGATAAGTATATCATCGATAAAGACGATGACGAACTGATCCAAGTAAGGGCGGCATACCCTATTCATTAGGTCCATAAATACTGCTGGTGCATTGGTTAATCCGAACGGCATCACCACGAATTCGTAGTGTCCATAACGAGTTCGGAAGGCTGTCTTTGGAATGTCCCCCTCTAGAACTCGTAATTGGTGATATCCGGATCGCAGGTCTATTTTGGAGAAGTAGTTCGCCCCTTGAAGTTGATCGAATAGGTCGTCGATACGGGGTAGAGGATAGCGGTTCTTGACAGTAAGTTTGTTCAGCTCTCTGTAGTCGATGCACATACGGAACGATCCGTCTTTCTTCTTTACAAACAAGACCGGTGCTCCCCAAGGTGAGAAACTTGGTCTTATGAATCCTTTGTGAAGGAGTTCATTAAGTTGACTGGAAAGTTCCTGCATCTCTGCTGGTGCAAGACGATAAGGCGACTTCGCTACTGGGGTAGCTCCTGGAATTAAGTCGATTCTAAAATCGACTTGGCGTTGCGGTGGTAATCCTGGCAGTTCTTCTGGAAAGATATCGGGAAAGTCGCGTACTACCGAGATGCTCTTGATGTCCTTCAGTTCTTGACTTGTATCGACGATGTGCGCTAGGAATGCTCGACAATCCTTCCGCAAGCACTTTCGAGCTTGGATGCACGAAATGATGCGAAGGTTTGCACTAGATTTGTCGCCGTAGATAACTAATGTTTCGTTGTTTGGGAGGTTAAGACGGACTGCTTTCTCAAAGCACATGATGTCGGCGCGAAGAAGGCTCAACCAATCCATGCCGACTATGACGTCGAAACTTTTAATTTGAACCGGCATGAGATTGATTGGGAAAGAATGGCCGTCTAATGTTAACGTACAGCCCATGTATATGCAATTTGTGTTTTCGGTTTTTCCATTGGCCATCTCTATAGTGAATGCTTTTTCTAACTTGCTAGGTTTAGGTTTAAGTAAATGAATAAAGTTTTGACTCACGAAACTTCTCTCCGCTCCACTATCGAATAATATGCATGCGTATGAATTATCGAGAAGGAACGTACCAGCAACAATAGTTGGGTCAGCTACAGCTTCGTCGTGGCCTATTGCCAAAACTCGTCTCACACCTCCGGTGCCTGCTGCCTTAGGACAGTTTCTCTGGTAGTGGCCCACCTCGCCACAACCGTAGCAAGCCTGCCCTACACCCGCACCGGGAATTTGAGTGATCGGCTTTGCGGGTTCCTTGCAGAAACGGGTTGTGTGCCCTTTCTGGCTGTAGTTGGCGCACTGCATAGCTCGACAAAGTCCATGGTGGTGGTAATTGCATTTGGTGCATTTTGGGAGGTTGCCTATATAAGGCTTTGTTGGGTAGGTATTTGTAGGGGCTGTAGCAGGTACAGTGGCAGCATTTACTGACACCAGCTGTTTCTTTGCGGATTCTTGGGAAGATCCACCCTTCCCTTTAATCCATGCCCTCTTCCTGCCATTGTTGTTGTTGTAGTTGTTGTAGTTGTTGTTTGCTTTCTGTGGGGCTGGTGCAGAAGTGGTTGAGTTCTGATGACCTCCGTAGTCGATCAGAGATTGTGCCAGTTCCTTAGCACTTTCAAAGGTGTCAGGTTTAGAAGCTAACACGCTTGATCGCATTTGGGGCGTCAGTCCCCAGATGTACCTTTCTATCTTCTTGCTCTCGGGAGCAATCATATCTGGACAAAGGATTGCCAGCTCGCAGAATCTGTTGGTATAAGTAGCGATGTCGGTACCAACCATTCCGAGAGTCCATAGCTCGTGTTCAAGCTTTTGAATCTCCCCCCGTGGGCAGTATTCTCTCATCATCATGGTCTTCAGGCTCTCCCAGCTTATGGAGTTTGCCACGATTAGGGTAAGTACTTTAACGTGGCCATTCCACCAAGTTAAAGCTTTATCGAGAAGGGTGAAAGTTGCAAATTTGACCTTGCTGTGCTCGGGGCAGGAGCATATTTCAAAGACTGCCTCCGTCCTTTCGATCCACTGCCTCAGGGCCATCACACCACCAGTACCATAAAACATTCGGGGCTTGGCATTAGTGAAGTCCTTATAGGTGCATTCCCGAGGTGGTCCATGACTCTCGCCATGGTTGGATAGGTGTGTGCCAGATCCCGAGCCATTAGTACTCGAGTTATTGATCTGTGACATGGCAGCTGCCACTGCCGCGGTGACTGCTGCTTGAAACATAACAGCATCAAATTGAGGTGGTGGAGGTGGTGGTGGTATAGGTGCTTCCTCACCGTTGTTTCGCCTTGGATTCCTACGCGGAGGCATCCTTCAACTATAGATTGAAAAGACAAGGATAAGAATTTCATAGAATGAAAAAAAAATGTATGTGTCTCATGAACTAAATCGCTATAGTTCAACAACAGATGAAAGTATAAGTCTTAAAATAGAAAAATGAAAGTTATTTGTAAGACTGAAGGTATGAAACGAGTATTAGGGTTCACAAAGACCATTCAATGTTCGAACGAAATACTCAACATAGTAGTGATAGTGCCACTTATATTAATATAAAAGTTGTTACAACGATCATGAAAATTTGACCCCTATAAGGGTCTCCGATTACAAAGTTCGAGAAATTTAAAGACTTTTAGCCGAGGTCCTAAGCTATAACAAAATTTGAGTCCTTGACAAGCACTACTTGCGTCGAAGGTTGCGCTTGGAGCTTGACTCCGCATCTGATTGCTTTGACACCATTAGACGCCTATCGAAAGCGGCTTGTTGTTCCCTTAGTTCGGCGAGGGCTGCAATCATTTGCGCTTGAAACGCTTCGGTTTGGAATTGAGCGTTGTCTTGCATCTTGTCCAGCCTACGGATGTCAGAAGTGTGAACCTGCACTTCCACGTTGATATCCCGGAGTCGGCTAGCTTGTACTCCAGACTGATAGGACTGATTGGCTAACTTACCCACCATTACCGGGAGTGCTCGATCAGCCGAACCTCCGCCGCGGACATCATAGAAGTCCCGGCACATGCCGTAGGGAGGGCGTAGGTTTTGCTGTTGGCTCCAATGGTGGAGGTGACTTCCCCAGACGGGAGTCGGTCCTTGAAAGTTCCTTACGAAGACGGGAGGTTGAATGGGTGGTGGATCGATAACTTCCGGCTCTGAGTCGGTACCGGAGTCATCACCCACTTCTATGGGTTCCTCGTCCTCTTCGGGATCATCTTCGATCCATCCTCCGTTGCCTTGGTTGGGAAAGTAGGGGTCGCCAGGGTGGTGAAATCCAGCCATTTGACTGTACGAGAAAAAGGGTTATAAGAATTGAGTAAAGCCGGAACATGTAAAACATGTAAGTTAAACTAGTTTAGATAGCAAATACTCCTATAGTATTTAAGTGCTTGTGTTTGATTCTTGTAATGGTTTGGTAAGTTTTGACTTGTTGCTTACTACGATCATTCCTCGATATACGTTGGTCCAATCTTGGGCAAATATAGTTGATCACGCTATATTTGTCCAAAATCTGATTACATATATCGAGTCCCAATCGTAGTGTCAACTTGTCTAAATACTTGTATAGTTGTATAACATGAAAATAGTTCGTGGTATGCATGTATTTGTACTTAAATGAACTACCAATTTAAGTTGAACGAAATGCTGCTTAAGTGTAAAAAGAAAATTTGTTTTGTCAGAGAGTATTAGTCCCTTAAGCATTTATAGTTTGTATATCTTATGTGGTTCGATATACTTAGTTCACTATAAACATTGCTCTGATACCAATCTGTCACACCCCCAAACCTGAACGGCGGAAACGTTCGGGGGCGGATGACTTCATGTGGTAACGTAACAAATGAATACATAGTAAAGAAAGCAATACAACCATCATATATATAATTGAAAGTTTACATTTGTCAAAAGTTACATGTTCAAAACTCAATTACAATATGATGTCAAAATACGAGATTAAACTGGCGCCGCAGCATCCCTTCATCAAAAGCGAAATGAATACCTGAAATTACTGATTCCCTGGGACATACAAGTAATTTTGAAAGAGTAGATCAGCATTTAAGCTGGCGAATTTCATAAGTATTTAAGTGACAATGTTTGAATGAACTGAAATGTTTGTAAATGTAAAAGAACCAATGAATTTGAAAACCTTGTAAATCAATGCATTTTAATACCCCTTGTGAGTTTTATAACCATACTATTGACTCTGAATGCCTATACACAACGTTCTTCAGGCGTTGGAATGTTATGACGTTTGTCACCCCAAACGGTGGACTGCAGCTAACAGTCAGGGCGCGGGTTTGTCAAGCCCGTATAGATCTATACACAAACACCATGCTCCCCCTCCAAGGGATTCTGGTATATAATACAGGACTTGAAAATAAGCGTCAAAATTTAAGTGTAAAATAAACCCGATATTTTTACATAAAGTTGTAGTGGCCGAAACGATGTTTCCGAATATATATTGAACGCCCAAATCTGACTTCGTATGAGGAAGTTATGATTTTCTGAAGTTTCGACTTAGCAGTATGCAGCCCGAATACTCGATTTGAGATCGAGCGGTTTTTAGCCGAAACAATCTAAACGAGAATCGAAGATCTCGTTAGTAGTAGCGAAACGATAAAAAGATAGGTGAAAACGGACGTCGGATAAAGAAGTTATGAATTTATAACAAAGTTTTCCTGTCCCGGCCTACTAAAAATAACTAATAAAAATAATAGTCAAAATTAGCCGACAGAGTCTAAACGAAAGTCGTAGAGCATAGTCTCACCTACGCGTGGATATAAAGAATGTTGAAAACGGAGTTCGTATGAAGAAGATATGAATTTTTGAATTTTATTAAATAATTAAAATATAAATTTAATTAATAAATTTCGGATAATATCCGAAGAGGGGAGGAGTCACCGTTCCAATCCACACTACGCCCAGCGTAGTGCTGTACACCCAACGTACCATTCGAGTGCTCCGGGTTCATAAGCGATGACGTCGAGGCTCCAATGACGCAAGCAGTGACGACTTCAGAGGAGTACGCCCTGCGTAAGAGCATTACGCCCAACGTAATGCGAGGGTTCAGCCCTATAAAAGGGCATGCGAGGGCAGCCTAATTCTTTTGCAAACTTCTTACTTTCTCTCTATCTTTTGCCTCGATTTGCGTGCCAATTACACCCCGAAGCCACGGTATTATTCCCGAGCCCCGAAGCAAGTTCCGAAGTCCCGAGGATCCCGAAGAGCGTTATTCCCGAGCCGAAGCTTTGCCCGCGAGGAGCCCAGTTTTTGTGAAGATCTTCCAGATCTACCGAAGGATACTACTTCTGTAAGTCGTAATGTTGTCCGATTATCTTCTGATCAAGTGAATGTGTAGTCACTTTCTTCTAACACATAATTATGAAGTATTTTATACAAATACGTGTTATGTGTATATTTTGTTGATTATATGTGTGAATGTATATTCACTTTCTTCTATCTCATAGATCTGATTTATTCTCTACGAAATACGTGTTATGTGTGTGTGCCTTATATGTTATGTGGAAAATGTATTGATTAAGCATGTTATACAGGTTTTTAAACTATGTATAAAAATGTATATTTTTATCTACTAATATGTTGGGTAGAACATGGATAGATAGTTGGTGTGTAATAAACAGATGAAAGGTCTCGATGTTGTTGTCGTTGATCTAGTCATTCAGCAGAGTATGGATGACGACCACGGACTCATTCTAGACGATCCTATGGAACACTAGCACGCTCATAACCTGTAGGTGTTGTGAACGATGTGTTCAGCGGTGTACTCTATCCCCCTCATGGTTGCCTTTAGGATATTTATTGCTAAGGAAGCCCCTTTGTAGTAATGTCCGTCCCGATAAAAATCCTAGATTAGGTCCCTTATAATAGATGTTGTTTTACGGACGTAAAGTAAGGATAAAGGGAATGGGTAATCGGGTTATTGTTGATTGTTGAATTAAATATAATTATTTATTGTGGGTTGAAAACCCTATATGCTCACCAGGTTCCCAAGCCTGACCCACTCAGTTTATTTGTATTACAGGAAGTGGCGCAAGCGCATAAGATGGATGAATCATCAAGTTGTTTTGTTTACAAGTCTGTATATGTATATATTTGTTGAATGACTTGTAATGTTATCATTTATGCTTTATGGTCTGTATCGGAACATGACATCCCGATTTTGATTATGAAATGAAATTATATTTCCTTATGAAATGTTTTGATAAAAGATCTATTTTATCATGTTTTGTTTTTGGGGACAAATTCCGCATCTCTTTTTAAATCAAAAAAATTTACTCTGAATATGTTTAAAAAGCATAAATGAAACCGGTCTTTTTTGACCGTAATTTTGGGGATGTCACAGTTGGTATCAGAGCATTAGTTTAAGCGAACTAGGAATTTCTAGGATTTCTAGACATAAACTTAAAATGCTAAGCGAATATTTTGAGGTCTGTGTCTGCTATGTTTTAGACATGAGCACTAGTTTATTTTAGGAAAGTTGCCTAAAATTCTTTTATGTGCTAAATGTTATATGTTGCCATATATGATATTATTTATTCAGATCTACGGTTGGTTGCCAACCGGATCTGAAGGTTTATGTGTTTAGGATTCTAAGCGTATGATGACGATATTAGAACTAGCATATAATCGTTTTAGAGTTATATGGAAGATCGTAATATCTTTCACGAATGAAGATCTAAATTTCACCTTATTCGGTGTATAGATCAAGAATAGCGATAACAAGAAGCGGTGTTGGAAACGCAAACAAGAACAGGAATCAACCGCCTGTAATTCAACAAGTAGCTGTTGACGCTGCTGCACCAGAACAGATCACCATGGATGGAGTGCAAGCCATGATTCGGGCTATGTTAGCCGAACAAAGGGAAGAAATGCGACAGATGTTGCATGGAAATAGGGATGAACCTATCATACCTAATGTGGAACCCGAACCGATTCCCGAACAATCAGAGGAAGGGAACAATAGTCGCATTGTGAGTCAAATTGGGACTCAATAAGAACGAAGGAACGATCCAGAAAGGAGAAACAACAAGGATGGGCGAATGTACAAGAATTTCTTGGGCGCCAAGCCGCCAAGTCTTTCTGGGAGCCCAAAGCCTATTGAAATTATGGATTGTATCTCTGAGATGGAGATGGTATTTGAAAGTTGCGACTGTAGTGACAAATAGAAGACTGTCTTTGCAGTTAGACAACTGAAGACTGGAGTCTTGAGCTGGTGGAAGTTGTTGGCATATACTATGCCACGAGGAGAAGCTTTGAAAATGTCATGGGAGGAGTTCTTGGAACAAATAAGGCGCAATATTGTTCAAAGATAGATCTGATTGATCTGAACAATGAGTTCCAAAATTTGAAGAATGGGAGAATGAGCGTAGACGACTATGCTACGGCATTCACTGAGAAAATGAAGTTATTTCCGTACCTAGTTCCAACAGAACTCTCCAAGATCGAGAGGTTCGCTAATGGACTGCCTGCCGACTTTTGTCCGACAGTCAAGATGGCAATTAATTTGAAATAGCTGTTCGAGCAGCTAAGAACTTGGAGGCCCAGCAGAAGGCAAAGGGTCTGGAAAGGATAGAGGTTGGTGAAAAGAGGAAAATCGATGGACCTTCAGGATCCTGCAAGAAAAGTAAATTCTCGAAATCTGGTTCGAGAGGAAGTAGAGGAAAGGTAGAGGCGAAATGGTGTGAAAAGTGTAAAACAAAGCATCATGGGAAATGTGACGCGGAGGTGGTCACATGCTTCAAATGAGGAAAGTCAGGGCATTATGCCAACGAATGCACGCTTACCAAGAAAGTTTGTTATGGTTACGGTGAGGAGGGTCACATGTCGAGGGACTGCCCTAAGAAGAAGGAAGCAGCAGGACCCAACATTCCACCAAAGCCAAAAGCAAGAGCCTTCCAGATGACACTAGAAGCTACCAAAGATGAAGCTGATGCCGCTTCAGGTACCTTTCTTGTAAATGAATTGCCTGCCCAAATTTTATTTGATTCTGGAGCCAACTACTCCTTTATATCGCATGAATTTGGTAGAAAACTAGCTTTGCCTGTTGTTAGACTAGATGATGCTTTATTATTCGAAGTTGCTAGTGGCAAATTTGTACCTGTTAGCCATCGTATGAAAAATATCTTAATTGATTTAAATGGGAATAAGTTCCACGAGGAATTATTGCCTATTGAACTTGATGGTTTCGACATCGTGTTGGGAATAGATTGGCTTAGCGCCAATGATGCCGAGATTATATGCAAGAAGAAAATAATGAAAATAAAACCGCATGGGAAGGAATCGTTTATGGTGTACGGAGATAAACATAGAGTAAATTCTGGAAACATTTCTCTAATGAAAGCCAGAAAGTGTTTAATCAAGGGTTGTACATCATAATTAGAATTCGTGATCGATGCTAAGAAGGAAAAGAAGGTGATGCAGAATATTCCCGTGGTGTGTGATTATCCGAAAGTATTTCCCGAAGATCTTCCTGGATTACCACCTGATCGACAAGTGGAATTCCGTATTGACTTGTTGCTCGGAACAACGCTGATTGCAAAAGCACCTTACCGATTAGCACCGACGGAGATGAAGGAGCTGATGATGCAACTTCAGGAGTTATTGGACAAAGGTTTCATTAGACCTAGTTCATCACCCTGGGGAGCTCCGGTGTTATTCGTGAAGAAGAAAGATGGAAGTATGAGAATGTGCATCGATTATAGAGAGTTGAACAAGGCAACAATAAATAATAGATACTCGTTGCCAAGGATTGATGACATGTTTGATCAATTGCAAGGTTTGAGCTATTTCTTGAAGATCAACCTAAGGTCAAGATATCATCAGCTGAAGGTGAAAGAGCATGATATAGAGAAAAATGCATTCAGGACTCGATATGGACACTACGAGTTCTTGGTTATGTCGTTTGGAGTAAACAATGTGTGACAACCCGATGTTTTGAGACAATATGATGGATCACAAGTCAAATTTACGTCAAAAATTAACTTTCCTAAAATCTTAATTGGGTTAAATAAAGTATTAGGAATCGTATCAAGGTTTTCGTACATATAAAGAACCCTAGAATCCGAGTTATAACGAAGAAGTTATGACCAACCGAAGATTCTCGGCAAAACCGGCAACACTGATAGACGTAAAACAAGAAGTTTCAATACAATAATTTTTAGCCTTAGGTATCTAAATGAAAGTTTTAGATATCATTTAAACCGTAAACGTACATGAAAAGAACATCCAAATCTGACTTCCTATGAGGAAGTTATGATTTTTCTAAGTTACGGATAGAGCAGTAGACAGCTAAAAACTCGAAATAGAGATCGAGAGACTTTTAGCCGACACAAAATAAATGAGAATCGAAGGTCTCAATAGTAGAAGCAAAACGGTAAAAAGTCTGACGGAAATGGACGTCGGAAGAAGAAGTTATGGAACTTTAACGGACTTTTCCTGTTCCGACCTATTAAAATATAATATTAAAAATAAACTCAAGATTTGTCGACGGAGTCGAAACGAAAGTTGTAGATCGTAGTATCACCTTCGCGTGGATATAAAAAACGTCTAAAACGGAGTTCGTATGAGAAAGATATGAATTTTTGAACTTTACTAAATAATTAAAATATTAATTATATTCAAAACCCGGTATTATCCGGAGGAGGAGTCATCAGACCAATCCAGGTTACGCCCAACGTACCCTCGTACGCCCAGCGTACTCGGATGCTAGGCTCCGGCTCGTCCACGTCGCTCTGATGCTTCGACCGAGGATGCGCTCATGCATGATGTTGCGTACGCCCAACGTACGCGAGGGATTCAGACCCTATAAAAGGGATGCGAGGATGCCGGCCATTTTTGCTAAATTCTTTCCTTTCTCGCGCCGAAGCTCTGCGTTTCAACCCTCGGAGTCATCCCAAAGGCCCGGTTTTCATATCCAAGTTTGGAAGGAAGTTTTACGCTCCTAAGATTCCCGAGAAATCCGCTTTCTCAAGTATAAGTTCTGCTCGGTTTTCGTCTCGCTTTTCTTCAATCTATCAAGTGAGTTCATACCCCTATAATCCACACTTTTTAATGTTTTATAAATGTCTTTTTATGCTTTTAAGGGGGGGGGGGGGGGGGAATACAAGTAAATCACACGATAATTTTCGTGTGTTATATAAAGTTTCATTATACACTTTTTATGAATGGAATCATATGTGATTTATAACTATTATCAGGAAACTTTCATATGCAAAATGTATCACGATAAAATCATATCTTTTGAAATGAAAAAGGTTGTTATATATGTATAAATCAAACACTCTGCTTATACTATATGTTTATGTGTCCATCTTAGACACTATAGAAATTATACTTTTCATAACAAGTGAACATTTTACTAGGGATTACTATACAAACGAGACACACTTAAAGAAAACTATAATAGGTATAGTTTTACGAGAAAATCACGAACTTTTACTTACTAGAAATACTATTTCAAGGAGATACATTCATATACCAGAACAAACAAACATTTTCATATGTACTTCAAATAGTTTTCTCAAACGTTTTTACATGTTGAAATACTTTTAGAAACTGTCTTACAAACTGTAGTTTTCCTTTTTGAATCTCTTATAGTTGTGCTTCAAACAAAGGTTTTCTCACACTTAAACTGTGTTGTCAAACGGTTTTCGATTTGATTTATAAACTGACATCAAGTCATAAATTCTTATCTACTAAACTTTTCAAAGGTTTTACAAAACTTCTTTTATGCTTTTATATTATAAATTGCATGCCTCTATGTGTATAGTTATATAAGAAATGTTTAAAAGAATTAGGAAGGCTATTCACCCTGTTTCCTTTTCCTCGATTTGGATGTGGTCTGATGGGATATTGGGTACTCGTCCGAAAGTCGTTTAAATATTAGTTATATATCATATCATGTATATATATATAGTCTTAAATGTTCCATCAGTCAGTTCAATTCCGACACTCTTGGGTAGCAAGAGTGTATAAACCTACTTGGACACTCATCAATTACATTCTAGTAAACTATTATAGGAATAGTTTAGGGGATACAAAACATTATGCTTATTACAAGAAATTACACCAGAGTCAGTTCATTCATGAGTCTAGACTACATGCTATATGAAGGGATACTCTTACAGAGATCTCCGCTTACATGAATACGTTTACATAGATGCGTTTACATGAATACGTTTACGTAGATAATATATGATGAGTTACTATTACATATTATATATGTAGATAATGTTATATAGTTCTCCTTCTTATCTTTACCTTGTGATACAATCACATAATCGACGAGATAGATTGGACTTTATATCCTAGTACCGAAGGATACTTTGTGGGACTAACCATTCCTATAGGCACTGTTAGCTACAGAGGATAATGACACATCTCCTGATGTCTACAGTTAATACTTATACTAGGAAGACATTTAAGGAACTAACCATTCCTTCCACCTGCTGTTAGCTACAGAGGAAAATGAACATCTACGGATATTCACGGTGAGAACGTTTCGGCAGTCGCGATGTCGTGTTTATCCTAATACCAAAGGATAATACTTATATAGCTATATTTTCCCTATTACTTTTATTTTGTGATACATTCACGTAAACGATGAAGTAGACTATATATATTGTTAATAGTAGTCATAAAGGGGAAAACCATCTTTGTTACAACAAAACATACACGTCTTGGTAGAAGACTACTTTCAAAACAGTCAGGTCTTGGTTAAAGACTACTTTCAAAATAGTCAGGTCTTGGTTAAAGACTACTTTCAAAACAATCAGGTCTTGGTAGAAGACTACCTTTTATACTAGTAGAAAATATGGGATTTTCTAGGAGTTTTCAAAACATATACAAACAATTACATTGAACGATTTCAAATGTTATCATCAAACTTATATGAACAATGACATTAAATACTTATGAACTCACTAGCTTAAATGCTGATCCACACTTTCAAAATAACTTGTATTCTCAGGTCACCAGTAGACAGGTACGATGACCAGGTTTTGCGAAGACAGAGCAGTCAAGACTCGCCTTTTATTTTGATTACTTGTTGTAATGTCTTATTTCTATGAAAGAACACACATGTATTAAACTATTACTATTAATGCAATGGACGATGTTGTTGCTTGTTTACTACTTTACATTGTTCTGATACATACATGACGTCCTCCGCCCCAGAACGTTTCCGCCGTTCCCGGTTTTGGGGTGTGACACAATGCTCCAGCAGCATTCATGGATTTAATGAACAGGGCTTGTAATTTGTTCCTTGATAAATCCATAATAGTGTTCAATGATGACATTTTGGTTTATTCAAAGAGCCAAGAAGAGCATGGTAGACACTTAAGAGAAGTGTTGGAAGTCTAGAAAAAGGAGAAGTTGTATGCTAAATTCTCCAAATGTGATTTTTGGATTAGAGAGGTCCAATTCTTGGGTCACGTGGTCAACCAAGAAGGTATAATGGTTGATCCAGAAAAGATTGAAGCTGTAACAAAGTGGGAGAAACCGAAGAATCCCACAGAGATCCGAAGCTTTTTGGGATTAGCCGGATATTACAGAAGGTTTATCAAGGTCTTTTCTTCGATCACTAGTCCATTAACAGCTTTGACCCACAAAGGAGTTGTTTATGCTTGGAATGATATGCACGGAGAAGCTTTCGAGTTGCTAAAGAAGAGGCTATGTGAGGCACCGATTCTTTCTCTACCCGATGGAGTTGAAGACTTCACTGTTTATAGCGATGTGTCTGGGGTTGGGTTGGGTTGTGTTTTGACCCAGAGAGATAAGGTGATCGTGTATGCATCTGGACAGCTGAAAGAACATGAAAAGAACTACCCGGCTCATGATTTGGAGTTGGCATCGGTAGTTTTCGCTGTAAAAATATGGAGGCATTACCTCTATGGAACAAAATGCAAATTGTTCACTGATCATAAGAGTGTCTAATATCTCTTTAGTCAGAAAGAATTGAGCATGAGACAGCGACGCTGGCTAGAATTACTTAAAGACTATGACTGTGAGATACTTTACCATCCCAGTAAAGCTAATGTTGTTGCTGATGCTCTCAGTCGGAAAGTCAATCTTGAAAGAAAAAGGCCAAGAGCATTGAGAATAGAAGTTGTCTCGACTATTTTGGAAAGTATAAAGAAAGCTCAAAGCGAAGCTTCTGAAAAGAATGACCAAAAAGAGGAACGTTTGGGTAAAACGTTGGTGTTTGATACAAACGGTCATGGACTGAAGGTATTCCAAGGTCGGGTTTGGGTACCTAAGTCAAGAGGAGTCAGAGATCTTCTGATGGAAGAAGCTCACAAAACAATGTACTCCATTCATCCCGGTAGCACAAAGATGTATAGGGACCTGAAACCCTATTACTGGTGGCCGACGATGAAGCTCAACATTACGAAGTATGTGGCGGAGTGTGTGACCTGTGCGAGAGTCAAGGCACAACATCAGAAACCATACATGAGTTTAGAACCTTTGTCTGTGCCTATGGCCAATTAGGAAGACATCACGATGGATTTTGTCACTAAACTACACAGGACAAAGAATGGTCAAGACATGATTTGGGTGGTCGTTGATCGATTCACTAAGAGTGCGCATTTCATAGCAGCCAATGAGAAATGATCTATGGAAAAGCTTACGAATTCTTACGTAAAGGAAATTGTGAGGCATCACGGTATTCCGCTAACCATTGTGTCAGATTGTGATAGCCGTTTCACCTCAAGGTTTTGGAAAAGCCTACAAGAGGAGATGGGTACCAAGTTGTGTTTGAGTACAGCTTACCATCCACAGACTGATGGTCAGAGTGACCGAACGATACAAATGCTTGAAGATATGCTTAGAGCATGTACCCTAGAATTCTAGGGAAACTGGGATGAACACTTACCACTGGTAGAATTTTCCTACAACAATAGTTTCCACTCGAGCATAAAGATGGCACCTTATCAAGCTTTGTATGAACAGAAGTGTCGTACGCCGTCTTGTTGGCTTGAGGCTGGGGAAAAGCAGTTTATGGGACCGGAGATAGTCCATCAGACTGCGGAAAAATTGAAAATAATTAGGGAGAGAATGTTAGCAGCTCAAGATCGTCAAAAGAGTTATGCTGACAAAAAGAGAAGGATTCGGTCTTACTTAAAGTCTCGCCGTGGAAGGGACTTATAAGGTTTGGTAAAAGGGGAAAATTAAGTCCAAGGTTTATTGGACCATTTAAAGTTCTTTAGAGGATTGGGAACCAAGCTTACAAGCTCGAACTACCAGAAGAACTGAATGGAATTCATAACACTTTCCACGTATGTTATTTAAGGAAGTTCACGGGAGAAGTTCCCGATATGATTCCACTTTCGAAGTTAAGAATTCATGAAAACAAAAGGTTGATTGAAGAACCAGAGGCAATCGTTGACCGAAAGACTAAGAAATTGCGACGTAAGATGGTTGAGTTAGTGCTTGTCCGATGGAAATACACGAATGGGCTGAATCTCACCTGGGAAACGAAAAGTGACATGATGAGTCGCTACCCGCAGTTGTTTGTTGATGTGTGATTCCGGGGACGGAATCATTCTAAGGTGGGGAGAACTGTAACGCCTGTGTTTCTGGGCTTGCCATTTTTAGCAATGTAATAGTCTAGGTTAACCTTTGTAACCCATTTTGAAATAATAAGAACGTATTATTTGAGTATTATGTGTTTTGTGCTTAATTGCTTAATTATGTGATTTGATTTAATTAAGAATAAAATAAGCGTCAAAATTTAAGTGTAACATAAACCTGATATTTTTACATAAAGTTGTAGTGGCCGAAACGAGGTTTCCGAATATATATTGAACACCCAAATCTGACTTCGTATGAGGAAGTTATAATTTTCTGAAGTTTCGACTTAGCAGTATGCAGCCCGAATACTCAATTTGAGATCGAGCGGTTTTTAGCCGAAACAATATAAACGAGAATCGAAGATCTCTTTAGTAGTAGCGAAACGATAAAAAGATAGGCGAAAACGGACGTCGGTAAAGAAGTTATGAATTTATAACAAAGTTTTCCTGTCCCAGCCTACTAAAAATAATAATAAAAATAAAATCAAAATTAGCCAACGGAGTCTAACCAAAAGTCGTAGAGAATAGTCTCGCCTACGCGTGGATATAATGAACGTCGAAAACTGAGTTCGTATGAAGAAAATATGAATTTTTGAAGTTTATTAAATAATTAAAATATAAATTTAATTAATAAATTTCGGATAATATCCGAAGATGGGAGGAGTCATCGTTACGATCCACACTACGGCCAACGTAGTGTTGTACGCCCAGCGTACCACTCGAGTGCTCCGGGTTCGTAAGCGATGACGTCGAGGCTCCGATGACGCAAGCAGTGACGACTTCAGAGGAGTACGCCCCGCGTAAGAGCATTACGCCCAGCGTAATGCGAGGGTTTAGCCTTATAAAAGGGCATGTGAGGGCAGCCTAATTCTTTTGCAAACTTCTTACTTTCTCTCTAGCTTTTGCCTCGATTTGCGTGCTAATTAGACCCCGAAGCCACGGTATTATTCCCGAGCCCCGAAGCAAGTTCCGAAGTCCCGAGGATCCCAAAGAGCGTTATTCCCGAGCCGAAGCTCTGCCCGCGAGGAGCCCGGTTTTTGTGAAGATCTTCCAGATCTACCGAAGAATACTACTTCTGCAAGTCGTAGTGCTGTCCGATCATCTTCTGATTAAGTGAATGTGTAGTCACTTTCTTCTAACACATAATTATGAAGTATTTTATACAAATACGTGTTATGTGTATATTTTGTTGATTATATGTGTGAATGTATATTCACTTTCTTCTATCTTATAGATCTAATTTATTCTCTACGAGATACGTGTTATGTGTGTGTGCCTCATCTGTTATGTGGAAAATGTATTGATTGAGCATGCTATACAGGTTTTTAAACTGTGTATAAAAATGTATATTTTTATCTACTAATATGTTTGGTAGAACATGGGTAGATACTTGGTGTGTAATAAACAGATGAGATGCCTCGATGTTGTTGTCGTTGATCTAGTCATTCAGCAGAGTATGGAACGACCACTGACTCTTTCTAAACGGTCCTGTGGAACACTATCAGGCTTATAACCTGTAGGTGTTGTGAACGATGTGTTCACCGGTGTACTCTATCCCCCTCATGGTTGCCTTTAGGATATTTATTGCTAAGGAAGCCCCTTTGCAGTAATGTTCGTCCCGATAAAATTCCTAGATTAGGTCCCTTATAATAGATGTTGTTTTACGGACGTAAAGTGAGGATAACGGGAATGGGTAATCGGGTTGTTGTTGATTGTTGAATTGAATATAATTATTTATTGTTGGTTGAAAACCCTATATGCTCACCAGGCTCCCATGCCTGACCCACTCAGTTTATTTGTATTACAGGAAGTGGCGCAAGAGCATAAGATGGATGAATCATCAAGTTGTTTTGCTTACAAGTCTGTATATGTATATATTTGTTGAATGACTTGTAATGTTATCGTTTATGCTTTATGGTCTGTATTGGAACATGACATCCCGATTTTGATTATGAAATGAAATTATATTTCCTTATCTCTTTTAAAATCAAAAGAATTTACTTTTAAAATGTTTAAAAACATAAATGAAACCGGTCTTTTTTTGCCGTAATTTTGAGGATGTCACACACACATACACACACACACACACACACACACACATATATATATATATATATATATATATATATATATATATATATATATATATAAGTATGTATTCACTTAATCAAATTAAAAGTATGTATTCACTTTACACCAAAATACATATATAATATGCATCACTAATTGTGTGAATCAAATAATCATCATATAACTACTCTAAACTAATGTCAGACATCCTAAAAAACTCAACCATACATGCATTCCACAAACAAATATCACAATTAAACAACGACATGTATTGATGCATAAAAGTTGTTCCATAACTGCTCACAGAAGAATGCTTTGCACAACTTTTATGTATGCCATGGAAATTTATCTACTTTGATCTCCTTACCAAGTGGATTCGAACCTTGTTACAGGTTTGTCTCAGATTCTAACATTCTCATCATATTAATGTAGGCATTATTCAACATGATTTGAGCTTCTTGCTTCTTTTCACTGCTTGCGGCCATCAACATCATTCCCAGAACGAAGATCGCATCCAACTGTCCCTGATCGGCTGCATCTTGAAGCAACTGTTTCCCTACTATTTCTTTCCATAACAAAAAAATACTTCGCTTGACATACAATAGTTAATCAGATAATTTTAATAATACAAATATAGAAAACTAACTGCGTTCATAATTATCCGTACGCTTAAAAAAATAGTACCATTCCATCATTGAAGAGTATGGTGAAAGGTTTTGAGCATTCTAACACTCCTATGGCGTACATGCAACCCTAGATGCTCTGGATGTATGTTTTCTCTAATATACATGCAAACTTTCAATTTCCAAAGTGTCATCCTAACTAGCATACAATCATGGGTACCTGTATAACAAAATCTAGTTACAATACATACCTTTTCTTGTAGCTTGATTCCTTGGACCTTTAAGAGCTTAGCACCAATATTATGAATGCCTCAAATGGAATCACAACACACCTTTGGACAAAAGGATGACTTTTGAGAGAATGTGCTAGCTCCCAAAACCAGCCATATGAACTCCAAGAACACATGTCTAGCCAATTTGGTTGCTAAGGGGTTCATATATATAGTATAGGATTATGGTAAACCCTAATCCATTCCCTTGGGCTTATTATCCATGATCCTTTAATCAAGTGGGCTAACTCTTTATGGATTCCTCCATAAACTTAGTCCATCATGTATCATAAGCCCAAACTATATATATATATATATATATATATATATATATATATATATATATGTATGTATATATATATATAATTTGCACAATTAGTCCCCATTGATTTAATTAGTCTCTTTTGATCACTGAGTTAATTCCAAACTAATTCTTGATCAATACTAATTAAATAATATGATTTCATATTAATATATTAGAACTTATAATATATTAATAAATCATAAATAACCTCTTCTGAAAAGTCCATCCTATCAAATTGTCCTGATGACATGCAACCCAAATGGACCATGCTACTATCGGGTCAAGTACATAACAATAATAGTTATGGGCTTAGACACCTAATCCAACATATGTGTGGGTTGTTTAACTTTCTGCATCTGCGTAATACTTCATACATATGAACACTAAATGGACGAAACCTTAATCGATTTGTGTCTATGGTTTTATATATTGCGTCTGATGTTACATAATCCCTAAAGAGTTCAGAAATTCAACAAAATTCATCTATTAAACACTATATTAACAATGTATACAAGTATAATAGAAGTAATGTACACCATACTTACACTAACTGGCAATTAAAAGCATCGTTTGGTGATTTTCCCCCAACCGTAGTTACCATTTTTTCGATCAAGTCCGATGGCAAAGCAATGATCCTTGTTCCTTGTTGTCCTGTTCGCATTCTTTCTGGTGAAGAACTCGCTGCCATTATGTGGATCTGCTTCAAGTGTAATTCAAATTATATAACAACAACGATTTTAGGGTTTATTGATCAACGTGTTGGAAGTTTGATAGTTGGGAATGGATTGTAGTTGATCTATTGCTAATTAACTAAAACGACGGGATGACTCTAACTCCAAATTATGGAGCCTAAGTGTTTAGACTATGAATTGACATAATTGCCCTTAAACGTACAAAGGTTAATACGTAAATGGTTGGGGTATTTTTGTCAATACCATTGGCCATTTGTGTAAAAAAATTATGCAAACATTATAACTTTTTATAGGTCAATGTGGAACTTTGATAGTTTAAATTTAAAATGACAAAGTTAAACAAAATTATTGTTTAAATTTAAAAAGACGAAGTTAAATAAAATTATTGACAGAAGTTGGATTCTAACCTACGACTTTGGCTAATAAGTAAAACAAGTCTTCCATCTAAACTAGGTAAATCTCCAATAAAATCCTAAAATTTTGGCCCGTATGTCATACATGGGTATACCATGACACTAGAACCAACTACCATGCTGACCACTGACCCCATATGTCATCTATGGGTATACCATGACAATATAACCAACTACCATGCTGACTAATGACACTATATGTCATCCATGGGTATACCATGACACTATAACCAACTACCATTTTGAATAATGATCTGTATGTCATCCATGGGTATACCATGACACTATAACCAACTACCATGTTGACCAATGACCCCATATGTCATCCATGGTTATACCATGACACTATAACCAACTATTATGTTGACTAACGATCCCATATATCATCCATGTGTATACCATGACACTATAACCAACTACCATGTTGACCAATGACGCATATGTCAACCATGGGTGATACCAGTATACCATAATCAACTACCATGTTTACCAATGACCCTTATGTCATCCATGGGTGATACCATGACACTATAAGCAACTACCATGTTGACCAATGACTTGTATGTCATCCATGGGTGTTACCATGACACCGTAAGCAACTACCATATATATTGACATAACCTGTATGTCTTTTATATTTAAATTTTTGTTCAAAACTAACATCATAAAGATGTATAGTTTATTAATGTTTAATCCTCTTTTATAATTTTAAATTAAAATTATACTATGAACAACTCGTTAGTCCATGTTCATTCTTGATGTTATATGTATATACCTTATCTATCAATCTGTAACTAGTTTAATAAATTTAAATTACTAAATATTTAGTGCTAATTAGCACAATGAAATTTTCATTAGCGGAGCTTCAAAATATTTCGCGATGCTTTCCCTCCAACATACACACATTTAGGCTGCATATTTGGGTAAGTTACCTAATTAGAAGTAGGGTTTACATTTTCGGTAATCATCATCTCCGACGGCTAATTGACCGACATCTTTGTTCATTATACGTTTGTGCACTGACTTTGGCGATATAGGTTGTCACTCATCTAAAATTTATGTTTATTTAATTTACTATTGCCTTGATGATCGTTTCTTATTCTCTGATCATCTTCATGTATATTATCATCTTAAATTAGAAGTAAATTAGTTTTGATTGTATTCAATAGTTTTCATGCGTAGTAATGCCTTCATATATAATTTATATGTATTATTTGTTTATTCTCTCTTCTCATCACTAGTTTTTCATCTTTAATACACTGGTATTGACTACAGTTTTTTTGTTTATTTTTAGGCAAGAAAGATGTCGAACTTGAAATAAAAAGGAGCATCATGTGTGAAGCTAACTAAATTCATTGCACCACAGGTTTTGAACCATAACAGGACTTCAACTAGAAAATTCATAAGCAGACAATTATAAGATGAAGAAATCGGCTTCCCAATACCAACAATTACATCCAATGCACCTATAACATCTACCAATAAAACCCCTAAACCTATATCATTAACACCAACCATGACTACCACTTCCTCGGCATCACTTATAATATCCACACCGTCCTTAGCAATTGCATCTAAAACTTCAGAAACTGGAACAATACAATCCTCAACACTTACATCAATAACCAAAACTTCAACACCTACATCATCTAAACCATCCTCAACACCGACACCCACTACCACATCATCAACACTTATATCTACTACCACAACCTCAATACCTGAATCTAGAACTACAATGACTACTACATCCTCCTTAAGTAAAGGAACTCATGGCAATTAAAATGGAATACAGATGAATACAAGCTAAAATCTAAGCAGAACAAGAAAAATAGGCGTAACCGTGTGGCTGATGGAGCAGCAAAACCTACACATAACACTGGATCCGCAAGTCATTTGAAGATATCTTCTGATTTGGTAATTTTTTTAATGGTACACGGCATCAATGTTTATATATGTTTCTCTATATATTTGACATTTTATGGTATTTATGCAAAAGAGGAAATTAGGACATGATCCACCCCATAGTGAATTGTTCCTGTATACACACACGAAGAATCACGATGGAATCACTTTCACAAATGAAAAAGATAGACAAATTCATGTAATATTCATTTCAGTGTTAAACTTTTATATTGTAGCTAGTCCACAATATCATTCATAACTTTGATATCTTTTAACTTATATTCTTTTTATTTTGTAGGCATCCTATATAGAAAGACGGGAAGAGTTGGAAGCTGAAGGTATTGAATTCGAGGAGGAAAATGCTATTTTATGATGTTTTTGGTGGTCATGACAAAAAAAGAAGACTTTATGGATTAGGCTCTTTTGCAAAGACGGCTCCCAATATGAACGATAAAACAGATGTATCGTACATTTCGGAAAAAATGATGAAATATAAGAAATGGGGGAGCTTATTGCTAAGCAAAAAGAGCAAAGCGAAGAGCTTAAAGAAATGGTGAAGGCCCAAAAAGAAGAAAACAAAGCAAGGGTCGGGCATCTTTAAAAACAACTTCAAACGACAATGGATCTTATTAATGTCTTTACAAAACAACACTAAGCTACTAGGTCATAAAGTGTATTGGTATATGTTTATTGCAGAGTATTTATTTTAGATTAGCAACTGTCTTTTTTCCATGTAATAAATAATTATTGTATTATTTTATGATATAATGGTTTTGAGTTTTTTGTTATTTTTGTTTTTCATATATTACTACAAAATAATTTGGATCTAATTTATAAATAAATTATCCATTGGTCCTTATGGAATCTAATATATAATATACACCACGAAAATTGCTAGAGATTAATGACCATATAATTTGCTAGGAAGTCATCAAACGGAATTTTCTAGAGATTCATCATGACGGAATTTGCTAGGGTATCACCACAATGGAATTTACTAGGGAATGATCACCACGAAGTTTACTAGGGAATCACCACCACGTAATTTGCTAGGGATTAATGACCACATAATTTGCTATGGACTCACCACCACAGAATTTACTATGGAATGGCCACCATGGAATTTACTAGGGATTCACCACCACGAAATTTGCTAGGGAATCATCACAATGGATTTTGCAAGGGTTTAACTACAATGGAATTTGTGATGGAATAACTACCACGAAATTTGTGATGGAATCCTACTACGGAATACACGATGGCATACCATCTACCACAAATTTCATTCCGTTCTTATAAGTGTGACGGAATGATTGTTTCCCTAACAAACACTACCTACGAGGTTTCTTGGGACGGAACTCAGCCGTCGCAAATTTCATCTCTATTCGTCCTTTGCAATGGAATTTCAGCTTTACGCAATGGAATCCTTCCCTAGCAAAATCGCGTTTTTCTTGTAGTGTTTAACTTGTACTCTTAAGCATTTCTGCTTCAGCAACAATCAACATATGTGTCAGATCGATTAGCTTCACGTCGTGGTCGCTCATATAATAGTCTTTAATGAACTGACTATATGACTCTAGAAGCAAAAGTCGAACCAAGTCAATGGCGAGCTCCCTTGGGAAAACGACACCCAACATATCCATTCTATCAATGTACGATTTCACTTCTGGAACATGCGTACACACAGACATTCCATCTTGGTGTTTACATGCTAATAGGGCTTGAGTAATTACGTATTTTTCAACTTGAAGAAAACATGACTTATGGAGAGTCAATGGAGGAGGAGTACGAAGAGTTGAAGAAGCATGACCTCCATTTCCACCATTGCTATAATAAAGGGACATTCTTTCACCTTAACCGGAATACAGAAGGTCATCTTCAGAAGGAAGAGGAAAAATATTTCTAGAAGAACGAGGAAGACCATTGTTATTTGAACTTGACATCTATAATAGGAGAAAAGAGAACTCAAGTTAGTTGATTTTAATCCTTAATTATTAACCAATAAATTCTAAATTAAGGCTAGGATTCATATTTTCGATTAGAACTTTGAAGAGGGATGTCGTAATCAAATTTGAATCTATTTTAGGTGGGTAAAGTGTTTACCAATTTTAATCTCATGAAACTCCTAAATCATTTGAGATTCATTGAATCTAATCAATGCCATGTTTAATCTCGATTATGCTTTTACTTTTGTGACCGGGATTCCGAGGATCATAAACGAGATGTGAATAACCATGCAAATTAGCTTGGTACTCTCGATGTCACTTATCATCTCCTTTTAATGTACCGGTTAACCACATGCGCTCCATTAATTAATCAACGATACTTTTCGAGACACCTATTACCACCCTTTATTAGTCCCATATTACTGTGTCGGTTAGCCACACACGCTCCACTAACGACTTATAAAGGGTAATGTGTAATTTCATGGATTAGCATTAAATTCACATTTTTCCTAAGGTAACTAAGTGTGGGATTTTAGAAAATAGTTTAGTTACCTTTTATCATTATACTTTAATGAGATTATGTCCTATCAAACCTGTTCGGCTAACGACCATTCACCAATCAAGGAAGCTGTGGGTGAGGGTGGACACCAATTCAACAACCATTTTATACGCAGTTTCCGTATACACCGATTAGAGATTGGCTTCGTGAATGAGACGTACTAGCGGTTCGACTGACTTGGTCTTATACATATAATAAATATTAAAAATTTAATTTTACATATAGTATAAGGTGTATTTTAAAACATTTTAAAACTCCAAGGGTTTAATCTTTTAATAAATTAAACTTTTAATTTAATTAAATTTAAACCATCTTATGGATTTATTGATTATCTTTTAATTAATCATTTAAATAAATTAATAATAAGACCCATAAGTATTTTAAACTTTTCAAAATAAAAGGGTTTTTAACTTTTAAATTTAAATTTAGAAATTAAAAGTATTTAGTTTAAATTTAAAAATTGAAAACAAATGATTTAATAATTATCTTATTAATTAAAAATTTAATTAATTTATTAAATCAATTAAAGATTATCCAATTAAGTTGATCAAGATAATTTAATGCTAGCCCTCTCCCCTAATTTCAGAAAATATGGGAGGGACAAAACAAATTTTATAATTATCCAATTAATCAAATAAGGAGATAATTACCAAAAATAAGATAACCCCACCAAAAACCCTAATTTTCGAAAATAGCAAATCGTAGAGAGGAAGGCAAGGGTTTCAATCCTTACCATTTTTCGAAAACTTAAGGGTTAAGGAAACCCAAATTTCAAAATTTGTAGGGTAAGGGAAAGGGTTAAAACCCTTCCCGAATTTTCGAAACCTTGGGGCCTAAGAAACCCTAATTTCGAAGTACATTAGGGCTTATTTGCCATAAACCCTAATTTGATCAATTCACCAATTGTATTCCATTCAATAGAAAACAAGCCAATGCTCTGATACCACTGATGGGTTTTGAGCATTACAAAGAAAAAACCTATGTGTGCATGCAACCCCAATTGAAGATCAATGTTTTCTCTAATTGAACATACAACATTGGAACATCAATTGTGAAACCATAGGAATCATATACTATTTACGAAAATGGTATCTAGGGTTAGAAAACATACCTTTGATTGTTATTGATGAATAACAAGAAACCCTTATATTGTTGAAGCTTAAAGAGAAAACACCACAAATGTTGTGCCTCAAATGGTTCACAACCAACACTAGTAAGAGGATAGCAGAGGAGAGAGGGGAAGAAGCTTGAGAATTTTTTCTATCTCTAGAGCTAATAGAATGGACGAAAATATAAAGGCTAAAGATCTTATTTATAGCTATAGTAGGAAACTGTGGAAACCCTAATTTGAATATTTCATATTAGCTAATTAGGGAATATTTCATATTCCCTAATTATCTTAAAGGATATTCTAAAAACCCTAAAAATACGCTTAAAAACCATCCACCACCTTTGGATAAGGTTCTAGAACCCTTTGTTCACCTATTGAACAAGTACATCTTACGTTCTTGCACTTTTAATTAATTTCTTTAATACCAAAATTAGTTCCAGTTAATTTCTGATTAAATATTGTTATTTCTAATTAATATATTATTCTCACAATATATAAACAAATCATTTATTCCAATTTATCGATCAAATAATAAATTCAATATCTCTCTCCAAAAGTCATCATCTCCAGTTTCTAGTTTAGAGGATAACCCAAACGGACTATGCTACTATCAATTTACATATATACCAGTTATACTTATGGGCTTTGACACCTAATTCAACACTATATGTTTTATTTTACTAACGACGTTGGTTTTTTCATGTGTAAATACTAAATAATAATTTTTAAAATTTTATTATTTTAACTAAATAATAATATCCGCGTGCAATGCGATAGGATTCACCTAGTATGTGAAATAATCATAGCCTTAGTGATGTATTAATTTACTATGGCTTGATTAGGTAATGCCTCAAAATTACATATAATATGTAAGTACAATGCTATAACTGAAAAAAGTAGGTTGTTATAACTCACAATCCCATTTAAAGTACAATACTATAACATAAAAAACAATATACCGTAAGATGATATATATATATATATATATATGTATGTATATATATATATATGTATGTATATATATATATATATATATATATATGTATGTATATATATATATATATATATATATATATATATATATATATATAAACAGTATCATATTTAAATGACCCGCTAAGGTGGAGACTTAAGTGGCTGAATGTTTTGGACTGCAAGATTCAAATGACTCGCCAAGGTGTGGACTTAAGTGGCATGATGTGGCATGTGTTTTTAGTGAAAAACCCTAATTTCGGGAATTAGACCATATATAAAGAACATTAAGGCTATGGTTTCGTGATCATTCAACCTCTATCTCCCTCGAAAACTCAAAAACCCTAACCCTAGCCTTCGTTGAAGTTGTGAGCTCGTTCTTGGTGCTTTTTGGTGATTTTTTAAGGAGAAGGAAGCCCTTGGTATAGTATTTACTTAGCAATCATCATTTTCTTCAGGTAGCACATCTCCTAAACATTGGTAATTTATTAAGATCCAACCTTTTCTTTTCCATGTTACTAGATCTCTTGATTTTGTCCCTTTTCTTCATATCTTGATGGATTTGAGTGGTGGGATCTCATAAAGTTTGCAACTTTATGAATCTACATGTCAAATAAGGTATTTGGTGTCTTAGATTTGATTTATAAATGAGTTTTGGTGTCATGCATGGAGTTTTGGTCATTAAACCCTAGTTTTAACCTATTAGGAGTTCAAGACACGCATTGGACATGCATATCTAGAAAGCATGGTTTTTTATAATATTTTTGGTACATGAACCCTTCTGGAATCGTTGGTCATGAGATCTTTAAGATTATGTGCTTAATGATTAAGCCATTGTGTGTTTCTGCCCATTTTGAACCTTAGGGTGAGATCTTTGCGTCATGGAAGCTCTTAAGGGATAAAGTTAGAAACTTTATTCATTTAGACCATAGAACGGACCATATATGAGCTGTAGAACTCTTAGAATCGAAGAAAACGACTTAACCAATTAAGATGTTTGAAACCCAGTGCCCACTGTGTGGTGACTGGGCTAGAGGCAACTGTTTTATTGTTTTGTACCGTGGCATGGCCATGGATGGCCACAATGTGGCGACCAGCTGGAGTTGTCTTTGACTTTTGACCGTTGATTGTTTTTGACTTTGACCAAGTTTGAGTTAGGGGTATTTTGGGTACCATGAGCAATAGATTGAGATTAAGTCACAGATGTTTTATAGGTGACCTGTAGAGTTGGCTTTCGGAACAACATTCATTTCTGCTACCTTTACATGTTGAGGCTAGCGCACTTGGCTAACATTGATGTTCTAAACTAACAACTAACTAGGAGGTCCTGGGTTCAATCCCACTGAAAAGAGAAAATTAATTATTTGCCGTTCCAAAAAAAATTATTTGTCATTTTAGTTATGTAATTAAATTGGACACCCGTAAGTTTAAATCCTAGATTCGCCATGACCATTTGAGTAAGCACCATGATTTGAGGATCTGCCATGACCATTTGAGTAAGCACCAACTAAGTACTTTTGCTAGAGTTCAATAAATATGATTTAAAATTTGTTTTTTTAGTGAAATTTATAAGCAATGTGCATGCTCTATGTATTTCTTTTAGAGACTTTGCAATTGCAAACTTTATTTATTTAATTTGCAATTGCAAACTTTATTTATTTAATTGTACTAATTGTAGACCTTGAAACGAAATGCACGTCACAAAAGTAAAGTAAGTAGTATTGCATAAAGATTATTATTGTATTAATTTTTTAATTTAATAAAATTTTCCCAGGTGCCATACTTCATTAACAAAAAAATCATTACGAGGGTCCTTTTTTTTGCCCCGGGTCTCAAATCGGCTTGGACCGTCTCTAAGCATCAACGGTGGGTTCCGGAGAGCTAACAGTACCATGCGCGTAACTTGTGAGTTTCTGATAGGCAACGAGTCGCAGAACCTGATTGTGCCGCAACAAAATAATTAGAAGACGATAGCTTAATTATAGAATATGAAGTAGAGTGGCAACATTAGCGGAACAGAAGCATGCATCTGTGGTGGAGTTATTGGCCGCCAATGGCAACAGTAGGGAAGAGAGAGAAATCGCAAATGGATTGGTACCCATGTTGTATATTGAAGAATATATAAAGTACAAGTTACAACAAATACGAAATAACAAATTATCCTATTTTACACGATCTATGTACACAATCGATCGTCTCTCTGATGCTTTGTTCAATAATTAACAACTAGATCTACCACAAAAAGAGAAAAAGGTGTCTGCTTGTTCGGATGTATCAAACACGAGTTTGAGTGTCTATCAGAAATTCTCGTGCTTCAACTAATTTTAGAGTTGGAAGTCCAATCTTTTTGTTGTCTGCTAATTCGGATGTATAAAAGTCCCGAATAAGATTGCCTAAAAAATTAGCCTCAAACGAGTACTTTAATTAGAGACAACTTGTTGGTTGAAGTAATCCAGAAGCAGTGCCAGCAGCATAGGAGCAAGAGGACACTGCTGGTTGACCCCCATATTTGAGGTTAACATCCTTTAGTCTAATATTAGTGCATGGCTTCCCCTTTCTACAATCAAATTTCACTGCCACCCGTGTTGCTGATGTTCCATGTACATCCTCGTACAGCACGTTGCTGATCTTTACTCCTGAAACCTGATTCGGGCAATTCTCATTGTTTGGGCAGTAATTTGCATCTATTAGTATCGGATTTTTTACGTTCACCATACTTGCATGCTGGAAAACAACATCCTTCACGAATCCATTGCTACGTCTTGCCCATGTCTTTATCCTTAAACCATTGTCACTACCTATAAATGTTGCGGTTTTTACAGTAACATTCTGAACACCGGCTTCTACAACGTCCCAACCTAGACTCCCGATGCTGCATCCACATAACACAACTAATTAACACATACACAAACACACTTAGGAGAAAAGCAATATCATAGTTTAAAACAAAAACATAGTTGTTAAAAAGTACTCATGTACCTGATGCCATGACCGGGGCCACAAACCACCTTCTCTATCCAGACATTAGAGCTGCCGGGGCCAATGGAGATGCAGTCGTCCCCTGTAGAGATCTTAGAGTTCAAGATGGTGACGCCAGTGGAAGATGATAAATGGATACCGTCTGTGTTAGGGCTGAGCCTGGGTGCTGAGACGCTCACCCCTTGTAGCTTGGCATTGGTGCATGCATATAGCAGGATGTGGAACATTTGGCTGTTTAATGACCTTAAATTACGGATCACTATGTTCTGGGAATGGTAGATGCCAAGTGTCTGCAAGATTAATGATATATAAATAATCTTAGAAAGGAAGTTAAAATCAACATCAAAGTTTATAAGGGGTGCATGCAAGCATAATAGTACGAACCGTAGCTCCTTTAGGACATGTCTTTCCAGAGGATTTGCAGGCCCATAGAGAAGAACCTTGGGCATCAAGGGTTCCACCGGAGATTGTAACATGGTTAGTCCGGTAAAACTTAATCCAAATTTGGGCGTTGCCTATTGCATTATAGGTTGAGGGAGCCACCAAAGTACCATCTATCTTCATCGTGATGGCTTTGCTCTTACATGCTTGGCCGGAGAATGTGATTGCAGAACCAATCAAGTACCTGCCAATGGGTACATAGATGATGGCGGGATTTGTTGTACTACAGGCCAAACCCCATGCTTTTAGGAATGCACTTCTTGAGTCTAAGCGGCCATTTGCTTTGGCTCCAAAACTTAGGACGTTATATGTTACCTTTGCTGAATATGAGTACTGGAAGAAGAGGAAAATCAAGACTGGGATAGCTAGTTTGGTGACCATGATGAAGTTATTATGAATTGGTATAGTGTGTATACCCAACCGTTGATCGGTTATTTATATCAATTGAATTGATTACATAATCCAGGTTTGTAGGTTTGGGGGTTTGTATTATTGGTAATGATTGAGAAGAAGTAATCCCTATGTATGTACGTACCGATCAACCATCGAGATGGTAACATGAACGGAATATTAATCATGTAACCTCAATTTTATATCCTTTAACAAGTCTGTGTATTTAAGATTTCACTAAATGTGGTTTGAAATATTGATAAAAAAAGTTTATTTAAATGCTACGATTTTATTTAAATGATATAAATGGTATTGGTAGATGTTATAATATTTATGTATCCTAATGCATATGGGATAATGGGAAGAGAAGTGCAGGGCTTATGATCTCACATGGGTTAATGGAATGTCAACCCTAACAAATTATTCCAACGTCCCAGAATCATTTAACATGTACGAATTAATATGTTCTCAATCTTTTAAATAAGATGTAACTTTTAGGGCGAATTATCGAAAACATCCTACATAGTTGCACTATATCTCCAATTTTTTTAAATAGTCATCATATTTTAAATTGAATAATTACATTCCTTATTCATATTGGGTAGGTTTTAAATTGAAATCAATCATCCAACTATTTGGTGTGTTCACATATACTCCATGATTCCCTTTGTCAGCTTCGTAAAGGAAATTTTACGGTGTTCAACTACGGATATAAATTCAAAACTATATGTGATCAACTTTCAGTGATTGGTCTTGACAAAAATTACGGGTTATTGTGTGCCTTTTTCGAGACCTTATTTATAACACAACTGACTATAAAACGTATTGAGAGAAAAACTTTTGAGAAACTTGAACAAACGTTAGTACAAGTTAAAGATTACGGAATAAATTAATCTCAAAGGATCATAAACCTCAACAATAATAAATAGTTAGATTTGTGAGATACTTAGTTGCGAAAATGTAAATTGTGAAAAGTAAAGAAAATGTAAATGAGAACAAGTGATATATTAAATAAACACTAAACTGATTCTTAACAAGGTTTACACTCAAACACGAGTTAGTATATGAGATCAGCTTAAAGTGAAAGGAGTCTCTAAGACTAGATGAGAAGGAGGTATGAGAGTAAGATCTTAATATATGATTGTAAGTTCACAAAGATCTTTTGATTGATAGAAGGTAAAAAGTAGAGATAAGAAGTAAGAGATGTATTCAGAGGTAAAAGATGTATTGATATATGAAGATGAAAACTATATTTATAAAGTCTCATAAAGTTACATTGAGAATATATAATTATTTCACTATTGACTTATTGTGACAATGCAAGGTTTACTGGATAATACATTGTGAATAAGAGAAGTCAGATAATGGGTGTGCTTGGCACAGAGCTTTTAGAAGCGTTTTGGAGTTTCTAGCTTTTAGCTTTTGATAAAAAGCTCTAGTTTAAACAAAAAGTTTTGTTTGACAGTACGAGCATTTAGCTTTTAGTTTTAACAAAATGTTCCGATTCTAAAAGCTACTTCATGTAGTGTTTAACAAAACACTCCAGAGCTTTTGAAATCAATTTCCATAATTACCCATAAAAATATATTTATATATTTATTTATTTTTAATCAATTGTCCTTTTATATAATTTTATATATTTCAAAAGCTTCCAGCTACTTTTTTCAAATATTCATATAACAAATAAAAGCTACAGCTTCCCGCTACCAGCTACCTAATTGCGGTGGGAGAATCGGTTGCGGTAGAAGAATTGGCTGCGGATTGTTATGTTTAAGAGGGTCACTTTTATGTACCAACAAAACCACGTCCCTCTTTTTGTGTTCTTCTCTCTCAAGCAGAAAGTCATGAAATGTTTTTCAGTTCACGGTTCGTTTCATCCAAACGTGGCGTTTTCAGCACAACCACATCAACCTTCTCCTAAACACACTTCCCATGGCTCGTGTAATTCTTCATGCGCTCATGGCAGATCCTTAAATCGGGGTGTGTACATAAATGGTCATAGCAGATCTTTCCATCCTACAATGCCAACTTTATTGCAAGGATGGGCATTATGCCATTCGATGTCCGAACCTTTCCTTGTTTCTCAGCGCACATCATCGCTTGACAATGTCATGTGACTAACAACTCTTCTGACCAATATGTCGAGTTCATGGTTTCTATTCACATGACAACTTTTTCCAATCTCATTGTTTCCACACCTTATTCTTGTAAAAAACAAGTCTTGTTTGGGTAACAACAATGCTCTTTATATTTTACACATTAGAATTTTTTTTAAGGATTTACAGTTACTTGATGTCCTAGTTGTTCCTCATCTCACCAAAAATTTACTTTTAATTAGCAAACACACAAAAGAATATCACATTATCTCAAATGATTCGACGAATTTATAGCTCTAGTTTCACCACTACAGATATGAGTTGACACAATATTGGACGCTCAGTAGATGATATGATGCGTTATCTGGTTGGTGAGATTTCATGGCAAGATTTTGATCGTAGATATCCAGAGTTTCCCAAAAAAAAACCTGGAAATGTTCGTCTAGGTTTTTGGTTGTTGATGGCTTTCATCCATTAGACAACTTTAACAACACTTATAGTATTTGGTCAGTCATATTTGATGAGTTTTCTAGGTTATAAAATTTTACATATAGCGGAAAAACACTTAAACCCTTAAGTTCACATGCAGCCTAGAAAGGATCTATGTTTTCTCTATTGATAGTAACTAACTATGAATATCAAGAAACCCTAGGAGAGAGGCTATGAAATTGAAATTCACATCAAGATATGGTTACATACCTTTTGATTATTATTGGAAATAATCAAAGTAGAATGCTTCTTCCAAATCTTGGAAAGCTAGCACTAAAGGAATGAGAACTTTTAATGGTTTCTACCCAAAAACCTAGTAGCAAGAAGATATGAGGAGATAGGAGGGTTGAGTAAAATTTTATCTGTAGGAAGGATAAAGGAGTGTATGAAAACAATAAGAGGCATGGAGGGGTTTATATAGCTGGAAGAAAGTTGAGGCAAAAGCTAGGGTTTTTGGGATAAGGCATAAATTGATTAATATAATAATCAAGCTACATTATCTCCTTATCCTAAGCCTCATGAACGAAAATTCTAGGTTATTCCTAGCTAAATTTCGTTTATCCCGTCCCATGGGGTTCTAGAATTTTCCTGTTTCAACTTTCAATAACTAACCAAACAGTCCCTGCATTTTTAATCAATTTAATTAATCCATAAATTAATTCCAAATTAATTATTATTATTATTTCTTATTGATATATTAAGTATATAATATATTAATAAACTATTTATTCCAACTTATTAATCATATAATAAATTAGCAATTCAGCATCTTCCTCCAAAAGTCATTGTATCTAAATACTAGTTTTGAGGGCAACCCAATAATGATTATGCTTCTAATTCAAGAATATACAAATTTAGTTATTGACTTAGACACCTTAATCCAACAGTCTCCCACTTGGCTATGTCTGTAACTACAATTTCAAGTATAAACCTTGAATTAAACCGTAAAGAGTGCTATCAAAGCCACAGCCAAACTCTGATTCAAATCAAATGTTGGCCATAAGATAAGTGATGAGCTATTCCTTCGTTCTATAAGATATTGTATGAACTGTGTCATGGATTAAATGATCAGCCTCATCTTCATTTACTTTGTTTCTCGATTTACCGATTTGTGATCAAATTTCAAATGACAAAATTGAACACATCAATATGGTCCGGACCTGGCACATGATTTTTTATAGATTAACTCAAATCAGTGTGGGGGCCGCATATATCGCATTTTTTTATTCAAGAAAAGGAACGATTTACATTAAATATACAATCATCCAATTTAGGTATCAAATCACACACGGAATAAACGTTTATAACATCCAGTTACGAATTGTCTTTGAGCAAACCAAGGCACAACTGATCTATAAAATATGAACTGTATATCTCTGTTTTAAGAATTGAAGATATTATCGTCTTAGAACTACTTGTGATTGAATCCATTAAGTAATATGTAAGCGTGGGTATACTTAAAATCTCTATTTTCAAAGTACTCATGAATATTGTAGCAACTCCAATTGCAATGTCTTAACCTCAATCAACAATCTACAATCAATTTATAACGGTCTTAATTCACTACTTACTTCCAAAAGTATAAACGATTGTGGAATTTTGAATAATATCAAAATTTCTCATGGAAGTAAAACATGCAGAGTGAAACACAATAATAACATAATTAACTATTGTATCATACCCATTGATTACAAATAAATCTATATTATTTAATCACCATAAAAATGATGAATTTATTCAATGTATAATTTTTCGAGTAATCAACTAACCACTTAAATTATATAACATCAGTCATGCCATGTCATGAACATCCATACTATACCTCTTGATGGTCCTTCCTTTTAAACAGATCGATTGGACATTACTCCAACGACGGTCAATTTTGGATTCCAAATTTTTATCACTATCTAAGATGTAATGGAGTTTTATCTATGCATGCATTGTCTTTCTGTGACGTCAAGGTTCTTAATTCATAGAGACTAAGCCTTCGACATTACGAAATGTTCCACTTCAACTTGGTACTGAGAATAATTCCATGGTTATGAAGTCTCAAATTCAAGGTATACTCCTTGAACACTTGTTTGGATTAAACTTTCCAACTCACATGTAGATTTTGAAAAAAAAATCTCCCATTATGGAAACATTTCCATATTCCCATCTGACCATCAATTCTGATCAAGAAACATCTTATTCCAAATGTGTCACTGTGGTCCTTTCCAAACAATATCATACTTCAAACTGTCTACAAGCAACCAACTCTTCTGTAAAACCTTAGAACATTCTTGATAGTTGTTTGACAACTTCAGTCACATGCATTTATAATCCTTTTTCATACAATGCTAAAAGCATTTGAAAAATAGAATAATTGAATATTATAGCATATGTAATCGATTCTATATCCGAAGCATATGGGACTCGACTCATTATTGTTACAAGGGTCCAATATATGTTCAGTTCCTTGCTATAATATTTTCATATATAGAATACCCAATGTCAAAACATTTCTACATGGTATGCCTTTAAAAAGAGTATGAGTGCCTTCTCCCTTAAGTCCATTATAGTGAAACATTATCTGAACTTTTGCAATTTGCAACATCCAATACCATCATAACAATTATGCTCCCACTAGCTTTGACATATATTGGGAAATTAATTATACTTCTAGAAATGAATGTCATTTTACTTTCTCATGTAAGTGTAGATTCTGATTTTACCATGCTTCATCAAGCCTCTAATAAAGCTTCTGAAGCTTATGCACATTATCTGGACAGTGTATGTGTTCAAACCCTTTCAAGATGTTATAAACATATCTCCTAAAATTTTTAACAATTCCTTGCCATTCCTTATAGTTCGAAATGTGAAGAGGGATGCAGTAATCATGTTATGAATTTGAGAATGCAATTAACACAACCAATATCCAAGTTGGCTTTATTAGATCCTTAAATCTTTCAACAAAGATTCGAGGGTGAATATATTCCCATCCATGTAGAACTTTAATTTTAAACCTACAATCATAAGACAAGGTTTAGGGCAAGCCAAAATCATATTTGGTTCTCCTTCATGGACTGAACTTTGCTTAATCTGAATTTCTTGCCCTATGGCAGCTCAAAAGCCCACCAATGCTTCAATGTTGTTAGCAACTCACTCATATTGATCAATGTACTCTTATTGGCCAATCTGTTTAGCATTTTGTAGTTAAATGAAAAGCATAGAACACGTACGCATTGCCACTGTACGTGCATATAAATTACAATGTATCAATTAACATAACATGTTATCAACCTCAGGTAAAGTGTTAGTGATAACTAAAAGGATCATTACTGGTTGACTCCTGAAACTCTCAAGATCAATACGACTCCCACTTAGTTCTTGACATATGAGTTTTTCTATCAAGAAAAATTCATTGACAAGTTAAAACAAATATTCAAAAGTTCATGTGGATTCCTGAAAAGAACACTTCATAGAATAGGTCTCAGTTTATCTTTTGTTTCTCAATCAACGAAAACATCACAACTCCAATTCCAAATGTGCTAGAGTAAGAAAACATTATTACTCCACATATTATGAGGTGTTGTTATCCTTCTTAGTTTTTTTTTTAAATTGAGTTTCAAGATATGATTCATAGTTACTAGACCATGGATCTAAATCTTTGATTGGGAACAAAGTATGACTTATCTTATGATCACACCATCTATAACAATATTCAATTCCTCTTCTTAGTCATACAATTGCATTAAGATTTTCTTGGAGTAATTATCATGATACAATTCCACAATTACTAAGATGATCACAAAACATGGTACTAAAGCATTCTCTTTTCTTCTTATATTGGAGAATCTTTTATCTTTTGAAAGACCCTAAATTTCATATTAAGGAAACAATGTTTACTCTGAAACATGCTACTTTCACATTCACAAAATAATATTTTACATTGATAGTTGATTACAAAAGATTGGATACAAACCGACTATTACAAAGTGTTATATATTACATAAGATCCAAGGATACTATAGTTTTATACATACATGAGTACAAAATACAATAGTTTCAAACTATTCAAAATCTTCTAACAGTATATGACTATACTGCTTACTTATCTCCTACAATTGTTAAACATTGACAGGGGTAATTACAAGATGAAGAAATCGACTTCCCAATACCAACAACCACATCCAATGCACTTATAACATCTACCAATAAAACCCCTAAACCTAAATCATTAACACCAACCATGACTACCACTTCCTCGACATCACTTACAACATCCACTCCGTCCTTAGCAATTACATCTAAAACTTCAGAAACTGGAATAATACAATCCTCAACACTTACATCAATAAAAAAATTTGAGCACCTACATCATCTAATCCATCCTCAACACCGACGCCCACTACCACATCATCAACACATATATCTACTACCACAGCCTCAAAAGTTTAATCTACAACTACAATAACTACCACATCCTCCTTAAGTAAAGGAACTACCACATCTACATCTATCCCAACAACTACCCCAGAATATACCCCATCAACAACACTTATCCCAAAATCTACCCCATCATCAACACAACTACCCATGAATGGATCTGTAGTGGAAAATGTATAAGGTTAAAAAATTCCTCTAAAGATTATTGACCAGATGGATGTTTAATTGTTCATGTTTGGAAAAAAAATGTGAGTTACCACTCATATCTTACAACTTTTTCTATGTATAATATTTTGGTTTACATGTACATATCAATTCAAAACTTAACACATAACATGATTACTTGCAGGCTCATGACACCAGGCCCTTGTGCACACATTATTAGTCTATCCTATTTACAAAGGGTAGATCCACAAGGGTACGCTTGGGGAAAAGTAACCAAAGAAAGGCGCGAATTATATTGGGAGGAGTTTCATGTAATTAACTATATGTGATAAATTTTTGTTTGGTAAACATTTACATTTTTTATATTGTTAATGTGTAGAAAAAATGTTGATGGGATGAAACAATAGACTTGCTGGTGAGGCAAGCTTGGGCAAGGAAAGCGACACAAATTTATGGCCAATATCTCTTCAACATGCGGAGCCCAAAAAGAAACAAACATGGCTTTAAATCAGCTCATATTCCACAGGAAGTTTGGAACTCCTGGCAATTAAAATGGAATACAGATGAATACAAGCTAAAATCTGAGTAGAACAAGAAAAATAGGCGTAACGGTGTGGCTGATGGAGTAGTAAAACCTACACATAACGTTGGATCCGCAAGTCATTTGAAGATATCTTCTGATTTGATAATTTTTTTAATGGTACATCGTATCAATGTTTATATATGTTTATCTGTATATTTGACATTTTATGGTAATTATGCAGAAGAGGAAATTAGGACGTGATCCATCCTATACTGAATTGTCTTGTATACACACACGAAGAATCACAATGGAATCACTTTCACAAATGAAAAAGATAGACAAATTCATGTAATATTCATTTCAGTGTTAAACTTTTATATTGTAGCTAGTACATAATATCATTCATAACTTTGATATCTTTTAACTTATATTCTTTTTGTTTTGTAGGCGCCCTTTACAGAAAAACGGGAGGAGTTTGAAGCTGAAGGTGTTAAATTTGAGGAGGACAAGCTATTTTATGATGTTGTTGGTGCTCATGAAAAAAAGAAGAAGACTTTATGGATTAGGCTCTTTTGCAAAGGCGGTTCCCAGTAGGAACGGTAAAACGGATGTATCTTACATTCCGAAAAAAATGATGAAATATAAGAAATGAGGGAGCTTGTTGCTAAGTAAAAAGAGCAAAACGAAGAGTTTAAAGAAATGATGAAGGCCCAACAAGAAGAAAACAATGCAAGGGTCGGACATCTTTAAAAACAACTTCAAACGACAATGGATCTTATTAATGTCTTTACAAAACAACACTAAGCTACTAGGTCATAAAGTGTATTAATATATGTTTATTGCAGAGTATTTATTTTATATTAGCAACTGTCTTTTTCCATGTAATAAATAATTATTGTATTAGTTTATGATATAATGGTTTTGATTTTTTTGTTATTTTTGTTTTTCATAGATTACTACAAAATAATTTGGATCTAATTTATAAATAAATTATCCATCGGTCCATATGGAATCTGTGACAACCGTCAATTTTTAGCTAAGTCAAAGTCAACTAAAGTCAACAAGTCAAACCGGTCAACTCAATTTGCCGTGAGTACTAGAGTTTACGTTAAGTAATTTCTAAACAACTCTCTATTCTAATGAGAGATCATAAATCGAAAAGTGCGTACATCTAGATCTCCTTAACCTAAAACGGTGGTACGTGGAGAGCCAAACCGATAAAACAATGTTACATACTCATCGGGAGTATGCAAGATCCTTAAACAAGGCTTAACGGGGTTTACGGACCTTGCAGTGCGAAGCCGGACACTCAAAAAGGTCACCAATGAAACCTCTCTCAATCGTGTTCACTCCATCTCTTCTTATCAGAAATCTCTCCAAGAATGTCAAATCTCTCCCAAATCTCTCTAAGTATGTGAAATCTCTCCCAAATATCTCTTGAAATCTCTCGGGGCATCCCGACTCTCGAATTTGGCGAAAACAGCCCAAAAACGGAAGTCTACGCGAAAAACGGACCTTAGGAACCGAAACCCCTCTTAGGAACCGAAACCCCTCTTAGGAACCGAACCCTCCTGATGAAGAAGGCTGCTGATCCGAACCGAACCGAAGGTACTGTTCACTAACCGAACCCGAAGGTACTGTTCACTACAGTTCATTCGGTTCTGACATTCTCGCCTCTTATCTCCGAACCGAACCTCACCTTCGCTTCTGACCCTTCGGACCGAGCCTTCGGACTGGACCCCTCGCCCCTTCGGTTCCCTCTGTTCGCTTCCGGCTACAATCCTCAGCATGGACCGAACCTCGTCCTAGGGACCGAACCTCGGCCTAGGACCGAGAGGCCTCGCTGGGAAGCCTTTCTCTCCTGGTTTTCGATTTAATTCGCGTTTAAGGCCCGTTTTTAATTATTTTAACGCGGGGTTTTCACCCAAAATCATATTTTAACATAATAAACCCTAAATATTCACAATTTAATCATATTTTCATAAAAATCTTTATTTAAATAATAAAAGCAAGTGGCTAAAGTACAAAGAGGTGGAGTGTTGACTTTGCTTTACTTTATGACACAAGCAACCACTCCCACACCCACTCTATGACCAGCCACACCTCCCCACCTTACCTAGGTCACATCAATGTCCTTTCCACTCAATCATCACTCCTTCCCACGTTTTTGAGAGTTGAATATTCATCCTCTCTCCTCATTTCTCTTATTTTCTCTCTTTTCACCAAAAAGAGCAAACTCTTTTCTCTCTCATTTTCCCTCTCTAGAACTCGAGATTTGAGGGCTGATCTTGGGATTTTCCTCCACATTTGGTAAGAATAATCCATTCTCTTTATGATTATCTCAATTATTTCCACTCGAATCATGGTATCTTACACAAACTCTCTCATAATTGTGTTAGATCTTCGAATCTTCAAGTGATTCTTCAAGTGTTCTTGGGTTGAACACTTCTCTTCTTCAACACTTACCTACTGAAATCACTTAAGGTGAGTTCATACCCCCATATTTTCATGTTTTCTCAAGTTTTTAGGGGGGGGGGGGGGAATACAAGTTAAAACACTAAGAACATGACTACACTTTTCTAACAGCCTTCATCAGAAAAGTTCAACTCCATTCACGGACTGTTTTGGACATCTTAAACATTTTTGTTTTCAAAACTGTTTTAGTTGCATGTAGTTCCACTTCTTAGCTTTAAAATGACTACTTGCACATCTCCATACGATTTTTCTACAGTTTATGGTGATTTTTACAAACCTGCCTATCATTTCAAACATCAATCCGGACCAGTCTGTGATTATGGACTTTTTCACACAGGTAAGAGGTCATTAAAAATTATAATAAAAATTATGAACAAACTAGACTCATTTTCCAAACTCTCAGAAGTTGCAGAACTTGATTTGTACATTTTATGATTTTTCTACAAATTTACCAATAACAGTTACAGATAAGGTTATTAACAGAAAAACACTATAAATTTCATTTCACCTTGTAACATGTTGAGCAAGGTATACATCATTATGTGATTATGTGTTGTTGCAATATATGACAATTTTGTATTCTTATATAGGCATACGTCAGAAAACAAATGGATTTATATCTCCACAAGTATGGAAAATATATAAATGATATTACAAGGCTATATCCATTAAAATATAAACATTGGTAAATTAAGACAAGAAGGGCTCATGCTCACTACCCACACAAATATTTAATAAACTATAATAGGTATAGTTTAGAGTTATGTTACATAACAAACACATTATTAAAGCTCTACACATACAAAAGGGTTATTACCACTATGGATAATTATGATAAACTATAATAAGTATAGTTAAGCCATTATACCCCCACAAACGAACACGTTAGTTATATTCGGTATAGTTATGGCATATATATATTACAAACAAAGTGATAAACTATAATAGGTATAGTTTATGTTTCATCTACACTATGAACTTAATTACAAGAAAGGAATTCACCATCACCACCACTTTTGATAAGCTATAATATGCATAGTTCATGTTCACTAATCACTATTACTATCCGATGAACTATGATATGTATAGGTTATATTCACCATCACCACCACTTTTGATAAGCTATAATATGCATAGTTCATGTTCACTAATCACTATTACTATCCGATGAACTATGATATGTATAGGTTATATTCACCATCACCACCACTTTTGATAAGCTATAATATGCATAGTTCATGTTCACTAATCACTATTACTATCCGATGAACTATGATATGTATAGGTTATATTCACCATCACCACCACTTTTGATAAGCTATAATATGCGTAGTTCATGTTCACTAATCACTATTACTATCCGATGAACTATGATATGTATAGGTTATATTCACCATCACCACCACTTTTGATAAGCTATAATATGCATAGTTCATGTTCACTAATCACTATTACTATCCGATGAACTATGATATGTATAGGTTATATTCACCATCACCACCACTTTTGATAAGCTATAATATGCATAGTTCATGTTCACTAATCACTATTACTATCCGATGAACTATGATATGTATAGGTTATATTCACCATCACCACCACTTTTGATAAGCTATAATATGCATAGTTCATGTTCACTAATCACTATTACTATCCGATGAACTATGATATGTATAGGTTATATTCACCATCACCACCACTTTTGATAAGCTATAATATGCGTAGTTCATGTTCACTAATCACTATTACTATCCGATGAACTATGATATGTATAGGTTATATTCACCATCACCACCACTTTTGATAAGCTATAATATGCGTAGTTCATGTTCACTAATCACTATTACTATCCGATGAACTATGATATGTATAGGTTATATTCACCATCACCACCACTTTTGATAAGCTATAATATGCATAGTTCATGTTCACTAATCACTATTACTATCCGATGAACTATGATATGTATAGGTTATATTCACCATCACCACCACTTTTGATAAGCTATAATATGCATAGTTCATGTTCACTAATCACTATTACTATCCGATGAACTATGATATGTATAGGTTATATTCACCATCACCACCACTTTTGATAAGCTATAATATGCATAGTTCATGTTCACTAATCACTATTACTATCCGATGAACTATGATATGTATAGGATATATTCACCATCACCACCACTTTTGGTAAACTATAGTATGCATAGTTTATGTTCACAGTCACTATTACTATTCCGTGCACTACACCAGGATTGGTTCCGGTTATTGGGTTTAAGTCCACATTCACTTTCGCATTGTTAGTTTTCAGCTATAATTTCTAAGTGTATATGATAGAGTTATATAGAATCTAGTCGTGATTGTCTTAGAATTGGTGGGCCCGCCTCATCTCCTGTTCCTTGTTTGGTTGTGGACCTAGGGTGGACCCATTATATTCAACGTTTTATCTAACCTAAATCTTATATAACTTATATACGCTGGACGATTATAGGGGAAATCTACGGGTCAATCTAGGGTTCATTAATACATCATATAGGAATATTTTGTTTACACTTAACTAAGAAAATATTGGATTTTCTGGAGATCAAACTCTATCGATTTTAAAAGGAAAACGGTTTCTACTCCAAACAAAACTCTTATGAACTCACGAACTTAATTGTTGACACTCTTTCAAAACTACTTGTATTCTCAGGAAATCAGTGAAACAGGAAAACTTCAGCGCTTTGAGGATGGGACGTTAAACCGTCAGTAATTTATTTTTGTCATCATAATGTAATTGATTTTGAAACATGTAAACATATACTTGGTGTAACTTTTTCAATTATATTTATGATGGTTGTATTTACTTTGAGCACTATTATACACGTTGTTGTGATACTGTACATGAAGTCCTCCACCCCTGGACGTTTCCGCCATCCTTGGTTTGCGGGTGTGACAGAATCTGATATATAATATACACCACAAAAATTGCTAGGGATTCATGACCACATAATTTGCTAGGAAGTCATCAAACAGAATTTGCTAGGGATTCATCACGACGGAATTTGCTAGGGAATCACCACAACAGAATTTACTAGGGAATGACCACCACGAAGTTTACTAGGGAATCACCACCACGGAATTTTCTAGGGAGTCATCACCACATAATTTGCTAGGGACTCACCACCATAGAATTTACTACGGAATGGCCACCATGAAATTTACTAGGGATTCACCACCACAGAATTTACTAGGTAATCATCACAATGGATTTTGCATGGGATTAACTACAACGGAATTTGTGATGGAATAACCACCATATAATTTGTCATGGAATCCTACTACGGAATACACGACGGAATACCATCTACCACAGATTTCATTCGGTTCTTACAATTGCGACGGAATGATTGTTTCCCTAGCAAACACTACCTACGTGGTTTCTTGGGACGGAACTCGGTCGTCACAAATTTCATCTCTATTCGTCCTTTGCAACGGATTTCAGCTTTTCGTAATGGAATCCTTCCCTAGCAAAATCGTGTTTTTCTTGTAGTGTTTGACTTGTACTCTTAAGCATTTCCGCTTCAGCAACAATCAACATATGTGTCAAATTGATTAGCTTCACGTCGTTGTTGCTCATAAAATAGTCTTTAATGAACTGACTATATGACTCTAGAAGTGAAAGTCGAACCAAGTCAATGGCTAGCTCCCTTGGGAAAACGACACCCAACATATCCAATCTATCAATGTACGATTTCACTTCTTGAACATGCGTACACACAGACATTCCATCTTGATGTTTTAATGTTAATAGGGCTTGAGTAATTACGTATTTTTCAACATGAAGAAAACATGACTTATGGTGAGTAAATGGAGGAGGAGTACGAAGAGTAGAAGAAGCATGACCTCCATTTCCACCATTACTAGCATAATGGAACATACTTTCACCTTGACCAGAATACGGAAGATGATGTTCAGAAGGAAGAGGAAAAATATTTCTAGAAGAACGAGGAAGACCATTGTTGTTAGAACTTGACATCTATAATAGGAGAAAAGAGAACTCAAGTTAGTTGATTTTAATCCTTAATTATTAACCAATAAATTTTAAATTAAGGCTAGGATTCATATTTTCGATTAGAACTTTGAAGAGGGATGTCGTAATCAAATTCGAATCTATTTTAGGTGGGTAAAGCGTTTACCAATTTTAATCTCATGAAACTCCTAAATCATTTGAGATTCATTGAATCTAATCAATGCCATATTTAATCTCGATTATGCTCTCACTTTTGTGATTAGGATACCGAGGATAATAAACGAGATGTGAATAACCATGCAAATTAGCTTGGTACTCTCGATGTGACTTATCATCTCCTTTTAATGTGTCGGTTAACCACACACGCTCCATTAATCAATGATAATTTTCGAGACACCTATTACCACCCTTTATTAGTCTCGTATTACTATGTCGGTTAGCCACACACGTTCCACTAACGACTTAAAAAGTGTAATATGCAATTTCATGGATTAGCATTAAATTCCCATTTTTCCTATGGTAACTAAGTGTGGGATCTTAGAAAATAGTTTAGTTACCTTTTATCATTATACTTTAATGAGATTATGTCTTGTCAAACCTGTTCGACTAATGACCCTTCACCAATCAAGGAAGCGGTGGGTGAGAGTGGACACCAATTCAACAACCATTTTATAGGCAGTTTCTTTATACCCCGATTAGAGATCGGCTTCGTGAATGAGGCGTACTAGCGGTTCGACTGACTTGGTCTTATACATATAATAAATATTAAACATTTAATTTTACATATAGTATAAGGTGTATTTTAAAACATTTAAAAATTCCAAGGGTTTAATCTTTTAATAAATTAAACTTTTATTTAATTAAATTTAAACCGTCTTATGGATTTATTGATTATCTACTATTAATCATTTAAATAAATTAATAATAAGATCCATAAGTATTTTAAACTTTTCAAAATAAAAGGGTTTTTAAATTTTAAATTTAAATTTAGAAATTAAAAGTATTTAGTTTAAATTTAAAAATTAAAAACAAATGATTTAATAATTATCTTATTAATTAAACATTTAATTAATTTATTAAATCAATTAAGGATTATCCAATTAAGTTGATCAAGATAATTTAATCCTAGTCCTCTCCCCTAATTTCAGAAAATATGGGAGGGACAAAACAAATTTTATAATTGTCCAATTAATCAAATAAGGAGATAATTACAAAAAATAAGATAACCCCACCAAAAACCCTAATTTTCGAAAATAGCAAATCATAGAGAGGAAGGCAAGGGTTTCAATCCTTACCATTTTTCGAAAACTTGATGGTTAAGGAAACCCAAGTTTAAAAATTTGTAGGGTAAGGTAAAGGGTTAAAACCCTTTCTGAATTTTCGAAACCTTGGGGCCTAAGGAACCCTAATTTCGAAAACCCTAGTACATTAGGGCTTATTTGCCATAAACCCTAATTTGATCAATTCACCAATTGTATTCCATTCAATAGAAAACAAGTCAATGCTCTGATACCACTGATGGGTTTTGAGCATTACAAATAAAAAACCTATGTGTGCATGCAACCCCAATTGAAGATCTATGTTTTCTCTAATTGAACATACAACATTGGAACATCAATTGTGAAAACGTAGGAATCATATACTATTTACAAAAATGGTATCTAGGGTTAGAAAACATACATTTGATTGTTATTGTTGAATAACAAGAAACCTTTATGTTGTTGAAGCTTAAAGAGAAAACACCACAAATGTTGTGCCTCGAATGGTTCACAACCAACACTAGTAAGAGGATAACAAAGGAGAGAGGGGAAGAAGCTTGAGAATTTTTTCTATCTCTAGAGCTAATAGAATGGCCGAAAATATAGAGGCTAAAGACATTATTTATAGCTATAGTAGGAACCCGTGGAAACCCTAATTTGAATATTTCATATTAGCTAATTATCCGATTCCCTAATTATCTTAAAGGATATTCTAAAAACCCTAAAAATACGCTCAAAAGCCATCCACCACCTTTGGATAAGGTTCTAGAACCCTTTGTTCACCTATTGAACAAGTACATCTTATGTTCTTGCACTTTTAATTAATTTCTTTACTCCCAAAATTAGTTCCGGTTAATTTCTGATTAAATATTGTTATTTCTAATTAATATATTATTCTCATAATATATAAAAAAATCATTTATTCCAATTTGTCGATCAAATAATAAATTCAATATCTCTCTCCAAAAGTCATCATCTCTAGTTTCTAGTTTTGAGGGTAACCCAAATGGATTAAGCTATTATCAATTTACATATATACCAATTATACTTATGGGCTTTGACACCTAATTCAACACTATATGTTTTATTTTACTAACGACGTTGGTTTTTGCATGTGTAAATACTAAATAATAATATATAAAATTTTATTATTTTAACAAAATAATAATATCCGCGTGCAATGCGATAGGATTCACCTAGTATGTCAAATAATCATAGCCTTAGTGATGTATTAATTTGCTATGGCTGGATTAGGTAACGCCTCAAAATTACATATAATATGTAAGTACAATGCTATAATTGAAAAAAGTAGGTTGCTATAACTCACAATCCCATTTAAAGTACAATACTATAACATAAAAAACAATATACCATAAGATGCTATATATATATATATATATATATATATATATATATATATATATATATATATATATAGACACACACACACACACACACATATATATATATATATATATATATATATATATATATATATATATATATATATATATATAAGTACAACTTCATAATAGAAAAAAAAACAGTATCATATTTAAAGTAAAATGTAATAATAAAAAAATATAACCAAAGTAAGAAGCCAAAAATAATAAAAATATGGAAAATGTAGCATCGGTTCCAGCTACGAATCAACTTTTTATATATTAACTTTATTTAGGGTGGCCACTGTGTAGTGGAGCGTCACCACGATGTGGCTGAATGTTTTGGGCCGCAAGATTCAAACGACCCGCCAAGGTGTGGACTTAAGTGGCATAATGTGGCATGTGTTTTTAGTGAAAAACCCTAATTTCGGGCATTAGACCATATATAAAGAACATTAAGGCTATGGTGTCATGATCATTCAGCCTCTATCTCCCTCGAAAATTCAAAAACCCTAACCCTAGCCTTCGTTGACGTTGTGAGCTCGTTCTTGGTGCTTTTTGGTGATTTTTGAAGGAGAGGGAAGCCCTTGGTATAGTATTTACTTGGAAATCATCATTTTCTTCAGGTGGTACATCTCCTAAACCTTGGTAATTTATTAAGATCCAACCTTTTCTTTTCCATGTTACTAGATCTCTTGATTTTGTCCCTTTTCTTCATATCTTGATGGATTTGAGTGGTGGGATCTCATAAAGTTTGCAACTTTATGAATCTACATGTCAAATAAGGTATTTAGTGTCTTAGATCTGATTTATAAATGAGTTTTGGTGTGATGCATGGAGTTTTGGTCATTAAACCCTAGTTTTAACATATTAGGAGTTCAAGACACGCATTGGACATGCATATCTGGAAAGCATGGTTTTTTTATAATATTTTTGGTACATGAACCCTTCTGGAATCATTGGTCATGAGATCTTTAAGATTATGTGCTTAATGATTAAGCCATTGTGTGTTTCTGCCCATTTTTGAACATTAGGGTGAGATCTTTGCGTCATGGAAGCTCTTAAGGTATAAAGTTAGAAACTTTATTCATTTAGACCATAGAACGGACCAGATCTGAGCTGCAGAGCTCTTAGAATCGAAGAAAACGACTTAACCAGTTAAGATGTTTGAAACCCAGTGCCCACTGTGTGGTGAATGGGCTCGAGCTAACTGCTTGATTGTTTTGTGCCATGGTATGGCCATGGATGGCTACAGTGTAGCGACCAGCTGGAGTTGTCTTTGACTTTTGACCTTTGATTATTGTTGACTTTGACCAAGTTTGAGTTAGGGGTATTTTGGGTACTATGAGCAATAGATTGATATTAAGTCACAGTTGTTTTATAGATGACCTGTAGAGTTGGCTTTCGGAACAACATTCATTTATGCTAGCTTTACATGTTGAGGCTAGCGCACTTGGCTAACATGGAGGTTCTAAACTAACAACTAACTAGGAGGTCCTAGGATTCAATCCCAGTGAGAAGAGAAAAATAATTATTTGCCGTTCCAAAAAACTTTATTTGTCATTTTAGTTATGTAATTAAATTGGACACCCGTGAGTTTAAATCTTAGATTCGCTACTGACAACTTCCGCCATGACCATTTGAGTAAGCACCATGATTTGAGGATCTGCCATGACCATAAGAAGAATTACATGATTTGAGGATCTGCCATGACCATTTGAGTAAGCACCAACTAAGTACTTTTGCTAGAGTTAAATAAATATGATTTAAAATTTGTTTTTTTTAGTGAAATTTATAAGCAATATGCATGCTCTATGTATTTGTTTTAGAGACTTTGCAATTGCAAACTTTATTTATTTAATTCGCAATTGCAAACATTATTTATTTAATTGTACTAATTGTAGACCATGAAACGAAATGCACGGCACAAAAGTAAAGTAGGTAGTATTGCATAAAGATTAGTATTGTATTAATTTTTTAATTTAATAAAATTTTCCCAGGTGCATGCCATACTTCATTAACAAAAAAATCATTACGAGGGCCTTTTTTTTGCTCCCTATCTCAAATCGGCTTGGACCGTCTCTAAGCATCAACGGTGGGTTCCGGAGAGCTAACAGTAGCATGCGCGTAACTTGTGAGTTTCTGATATGCAACGAATGGCAGGACCTGATTGTGCCACAAAAAAATAATTAGAAGATTATTGCTTAATTATAGAATATGAAGTAGAGTGGCAACATTAGCGGAACAGAAGCATGCATCTGTGGTGGAGTCATTGACCGCCAATGGCAACAGTAGGGAAGAGAGAGAAATCGAGAAGTCCAAAAAAATGGATTGGTACACATGTTTAATGTTTTAAAACCGGTTTTTTAGTTGAACCGGTATGATGACCGGTTCACGGTTCAACCGGTTTAACCGGTTCGACCGCCGGGTGAACCGGTTTCTCTATTTTGCATGTCTTTTTCTATTTTCCTACATATACATATTTATATAAATTAGGAATTTGATGTGTACAAGTTCAAGCATTTAAAATACACATAAAAATAATTTGTAAATGAATCCAAATACATTAAAATAACCATAACCATAAGTTTTAGTGTTTACATAAATCCATATACGTGAAAAAGAAAATAAAATATAATACCAAAACGAAATATAGTTTTAGATGAATATAACCACATCAAAAAAACTTTATAACGTTAATTATATATTTTTATTTAGAGAAAACTCAATAGATTTGGAAAAAAAATCACCTAAGTTTAGTATATAATGGTTTTTTTTTCATGTGTTTTTATTCGGTTTAACCGGTTCAACCGGTTTATTTTGACTGGTTCAACCGGGTTTTTCTAAAAACCGGTCGGTTCAATCCGGTTCATAAATCAATATAAAACCGGTGATAATTGAACCGCTCCCTCCCCCGGTTCCTGGTCCAACCGGTTCGACCGGCCGGTTCAAACCGGTTTTTAAAACATTACCCATGTTGTATATTGAAGAACTAGGTTAAAACCCGTGGAACCCACGGGTGATAGTTTTAAATAGAATTAACAAATTGATTATATAAGTAATATATCATTAATTTATAAAAACTTATGAACTGTAATATTGTATTTTTTAATAACTTTGTAATTTGTATGTATTTAATTACTTTTTTTATGAACTATGTATATCAATAAGAAAAAATAAAGTTAAATATTAGTAAGAATAATTTAAAATTGTAGATGAATGAAAGTTTTTAAATACTTTTTATTTCACTACTAGAAAATAGACCTTTAATGACGTGCTTTTTACGACACGCGCTGATTAATGATACGCAAAAGGACGTGCCCTTAAAATAGTGTCATCTCTTCAAAAAAATTTAGGATTTACGTCACGCATTACTGCGTGCCCTTAATTTAGTGTCTCAAGAAAAAAAAAATTAAAAACATGGAGGGCGCTTTATCTTAAACGCGCGTCGTCTTTACCTGTCGCTTTATAATTTTAATGAAACGCGCTTTTAGTAGACAAGGGGGAAACGGAATCTCCAAAATTTTGAAAACCTGACTTGTTTTTTCTATCTTCTATCTATCTTTCATCCTTGTAATCCACTCTCCTCTCTCTAATATTCTCTCCTCTAGATCTCCCTTCATTCTCTAACTCCCTTCTCTCTAGCACGTGCTAGGCCAGGGTTTTAGTAGATACTGGGAAAATGAAATCCCCAAAATTTTGAAAACCCGCTTCTTTTTTATCCTCCATTTTTGTTTCCCTCTTGCTCTAGTTACGATGCTTCCTTCCTTCCCCCTCCTAAAGTTCAAGCTCTAGAAATCATGGTTTTCGATTAGGAATCGGTAGGGAAGCATGATAAAATGGAGATGAATCGTGTACCTTTGAAAGATCTAACTCTCGAAGAACCAAAAACCCTGACTCACAATCTACTCAAGAACATGGATCTCAATGATTCGCATATGATAAATCACGAGGTCAAATCGTGGTTGAATTCATGTACAAACCCTTCGGAGAATACCAGATGCTGACTGGCTTGATGGTTGTTATAATCCATGAAGGCGAAGATCTTGAAGGAAAATATCATACACATCCTTCCGTTTGTGTGCTTTTCCATGGCGAAGAAAAAGGAACTAAGGTTTGTTTACCCAATTCAAAATTAACGCTAATTGCTTCTTAAACTGCATGTTATTGTACAGTTTTTTTGGGTGATTTACAGCCGACGAATTCTAACGATTTTCATTTATTGTGCACATGTTTTCGAATTCTAACGATTTTCATTTATTGTGCAGATGTTGAGCGATTTTATCGACTGTGCGATCCAGTCATGTATTAGGGTTTCGTTTTTTCCTACCGCTTCCGTGAAATCTCCACTGGGGATCGATCGGCACTTGTTATCTAACAACACACCGACAAACACCACCCGAAGATGGCTTCAATTCCTCCGCTTATCGATCCTCTATCTTCTTCCCTACTCTGTTCTACAACTACTTCCGTCCCCGCCACCGCCTTCTTCCACTGTTCGTGTCTAACCTCATCTCCTCCAGTGCTCGCCGCTACGCTTTCTTCTCCTTTCCACCTTACAGATCCTCGCAGACCATTGCTCATCGTCGTTGCAGCTACCACTTTGATGTCCAATTTCGTACAGGTACAACTCTTCTCAGTGTAATTTGTGAGTTTAGTTTCAGATAAATTTCTTTGTAGATCAGTCTATAGTACGTGTTGTTACCCTTTTCGGACATTTGAAAATAGACGTGATCATGAAACAGGAGCTAAATTTGTTGTTACCCTAAGCATCGCCTCTATAGAAATGGAAGAACAAAGTGATTCACTAAATTTGTTTTTCAGTTCGTATTGATCGCTAATTTTGTCCCAATCCTTCCAATTCGATGTTCCAGATTAGTTTTATATTCGAATTGGTAACTAGTATGGTAAGAATTTTGTCCCAATTCGATGTTCCAGATCACCCCTGCTTCTGATTTTTTAGCTTCCTGGTTAGGCCGACTCATAGAATTATTCCCCACAAACCCTTTGACTTCCGAAACATCACCCCCATCCTTGTTCTTTCCCATAACCTTGTTACTTTTCCAACTTTGCCCTTGTTCAATCTTTGAATCATTAGACTTTCCTTTCATTGGCTGAATATTCCCATAATACCCCTGCCCATTTTGTCACACCCCAAAACCGGAACGACGGAACCGTTCTGGGGTGGATGACGTCATGTCAAGTATCACAACACATGCATATAGTAATCAAAGTACAACAAAACATTGCATTAATAGTAATAATTTTACATGGTTACATTACATAGTATCAAAGTAATACAAGCAACATATATAAAGTGCAGCAAGGTACTTAGGCCATCTTCATCAGCAGCTCCGGGGATGTACCTGTCTAATTGCTTACCTGAGATTACAAGTTATTTGAAAAGCGAGTATCAGCATTTTTACAAATGCTGGTGAGTTCATAAGCATTTAGTGTCATTTAGTCAAATAACTTTAATAAGTAGTAGTTTAAGTGCTTTCTGTGCTTTAGTGTCCTTTCCAGAAAATCCTATATTTTCTTTAAATAAAGCAGCCTTCTACCAAGACTGTTTCAGTGCATTGTGGTAAGAGGTAGTTTTCCCTTAATTGACATTGTTATCAAAATACTGAATTTGATTATTTAACAAAGCAGGAGACATCAGGGAATAACATATGCCTCAGCAGTGAGGACTGCTGACTAAGGCAAAGAATCTTAGACTCCAGGAGGGTATCGAACTGACGACACGCCTGGTTCAGTCTAACAAAGGGGAGACATAGACCCCAGAAGGTACCAAATGAAAGGTACAGCTGGTAAGGTCTAAAACAGTAAATATAGACCGAAGACGATACCAAATGAAAGGTATCTCTCACAAGGTCAGAACAAAGACTACGGACCTCGGACAGTATCAATTGAAAGGTACAGCTAGCAAGGTCGAAACAGAGACTATAGACCCCAGACAGTATCAAATGAAAGATACAGCTAGCAAGGTCGAAACAGAGATTATAGACCCCAGACAGTATCAAATGAAAGATACAGCTAGTAAGGTCGAAACAAAGATTATAGACCCCAGACAGTATCAAATGAAAGATACAGCTAGCAAGGTCGAAACAGAGATTATAGACCCCAGACAGTATCAAATGAAAGATACAGCTAGCAAGGTCGAAATAGAGATTATAGACCCCAGACAGTATCAAATGAAAGATACAGCTAGTAAGGTCGAAACAGAGATTATAGACCCCAGACAGTATCAAATGAAAGATACAGCTAGCAAGGTCGAAACAGAGATTATAGACCCCAGACAGTATCAAATGAAAGATACAGCTAGTAAGGTCGAAACAGAGATTATAGACCCCAGACAGTATCAAATGAAAGATACAGCTAGCAAGGTCGAAACAGAGATTATAGACCCCAGACAGTATCAAATGAAAGATACAGCTAGCAAGGTCGAAACAGAGATTATAGACCCCAAACGGTATCAAATGAAAGATACAGCTAGCAAGGTCGAAACAGAGATTATAGACCCCAGACAGTATCAAATGAAAGATACAGCTAGTAAGGTCGAAACAGAGATTATAGACCCCAGACAGTATCAAATGAAAGATACAGCTAGCAAGGTCGAAACAGAGATTATAGACCCCAGACAGTATCAAATGAAAGATACAGCTAGTAAGGTCGAAACAGAGATTATAGACCCCAGACAGTATCAAATGAAAGATACAGCTAGCAAGGTCGAAACAGAGATTATAGACCCCAGACAGTATCAAATGAAAGATACAGCTAGCAAGGTCGAAACAGAGTGACTCCGAAAAGTGACATCAGCATACAGTGTAAATTGCTGACGCAAATACCGTTACCTTAAAACCATGAATTATATGCCAACCCAGGATACTCGTAACCATACTGACTAGAGTTCCAGACGCCCTACAAGCATCTATATAATATGACATTTGTCACCCCTTGGCTTGGTGGGCCGTGGACTGTAGCTAGCAGTCAGGGTGCAGGGTTGTCAATCCCGTATAGGCCTATACACACAATGTCCGCTCTCCCTACAGGAGACTCTGGTTACCAACTAGACGACGGAGAAGGCCGCGTCCCGAAGATGCATCCCAAATAGAGAATAGTGTGTTTCTTGAGAGGAGTGGGTTTCTAATACAAGTGATATACTAGAGGTAGAGACTTCCAAACAGTGGGTAGTGTGTTTCTAAGGTAAGTGTAGAATAGATGAAGAGACTCTTAATTGACTTGACTAGAGAATTCCCTATATGTCCATACCCATATACATAGTATTTAACTAATGGACCAAACGACCTTCGGACGGCTACTCGATCCCACCAGACCACATCTCAACGAAGAAAAGGAAATAGGGCCGATGAGCCTTCCTAAGTCTTTCAGTCATTACTTATATATACCTATATAAGTACGGACATACATCTAACTATGACTAAGTGGGTATCAAGTGAAAGTGATTCTCGTGAAGTAGGAGTGTCTAATAAGTGAAGCAAGAGCGGTCGCAAGTGAAGTATAAGTGTCGAATAAGTATAGGCGCATCGCGAAGTAGATATGACCACAAGTGAAGTAAGAGCGTATCAAGTATAAGTGAAGTAAAGTCGCTCTCAAATACAAGCGAAGTAGAATCGTATCACTAAGTAAGAGGGTAAATAAGTATAAGAGTTATCAGGTATAAGTGACTTCAGGTACAAGCAAAAACATTACAGAGTAGGAGCATAAAATAAGTATAAGTGAAGCAGTGGTATCTAACAATTTAAAAGTATTCATGAAAACCCTTAAAGATTTTGTTACTCAGGAAAATCGCATTTGTATTCTTTGATAAAATAGGTGTGAAAATCTTTAGAAATCTTTGAGAATCTTTTATAAATCAGTTGAAATGAGTCTTTGATAAGCTATGAAAGTAAGAACTTGAACAAATTTAAAAACCCTTTTTGAAAGCCATTTATAGTGTCCTACTCGGTAAAACAGTGTACAGTGGTAAAATCTTGTGCATGCGGGTTATCAATCACACGTGATTGATATGATAACTGGCATGTTTAACTTGTAATCCCCCCCCTATGAAAACATTTAAAAGCATTAAAAAGGTTCATTCAGGGGTATGAACTAACCTGGTGTAAGTAGGTCCGACGGAAGTGCCGTTTGGGCGTTCGGGGTCTCGCAAGGACTTGAACACACACTAGGACCTATTTTAACATATGATAACATATGTTCACATACAATTAGCATATAATATACTAATTAAACAATTATACACACTCAAAGGAGTGGAAAACACTTTTGGTTGAGTGTTTGGGGTCCCGGGTAGCGTTTAAGGGTGCTAAGGGTCTCCTATCATCTGTGGGACTTTGCTATGCTCAAGTATCAAGGGTGTAAAGGGGTTTAAAGCATCAATATGGACCAAACAAGGAGTTTACGGCCCAACCTAAGGGAGTTTACGGCCGTAAACTCCCAAGGTTCTATTCTTGGGGTTTTGATGCTTCTAGCTTGTTCCTTGATTTATTCTAAGCACTTTTCATCAAAGGCATGATTGGATTTGAGGCTTCTAAAGGTATTTTATAGGAGTTTACGGCCTAAGAACTCTCCCAAGGGAGTTTACGGCCGTAAACTCTCAATCTTTGAGTTTAGTGAAGTTTCAAGCCTCTAATGCCTTTCTAGTGATTTATAATGAAGTGTGATGCTATTTTGGAGGATTAAAACCAACATTTGAGGGGGTTTTAGGGGAGTTTACGGCCTAGATAATGCTTGGGCCATAAACTCCAAGAAATGGCTCATTTTTCTTGTGTTTAAGCCTTTAATTCCATTCTAGCATTTTATGGTAAATGTCTAAGGCCATTAGGGGGGCAAAAATCACACTTTTGGGCATGATCTTAAGGAGTTTACGGCCTTGACTATTCATGGGCCGTAAACTCCTTTCTTTAATTCATTTTGGAGTGTTCTAGTGTCCTAAACTCAAAGGAATAAGTCCCTAAAATATGTAATAAGCCCTAGGATGAGTTTGGTGCACATTTGGGACCCTAACTTGTGGAGTTTACGGCCTAAGCATGTGCTTGGGCCGTAAACTCTTCTTTGAGTCTAAAATCCATGCATTTTAGTGTTTAAACGCCCCTAGGCTATATCCACTAATAGTTTCTAAGCTCATGGTCAAGTTTAAAGGCATTTTTGACACCTTTTTAGGGGTTTATGGCCCTAGAATGTTCCTGGGCCGTAAACTCCTTATCTTATGTCTTCTTGGATGATTTTTGGGCTATAAACATAAATCAATACGCTTAGAATAAGTTAGGGTAAGCGGACTTACAATTTGGAAGCGTTTGGTTGCGAATTCGGGGCGAAAACGGGTCTAGAGAGAGAGTATAGAGAGAGAGTGTAAAAAGTCTCCCATTTGACTCCACTCACCCTTATATAGGTTTCACAGTCGGGGCTCAGTGGAATTTTACCCGATACTGCCGTTAAACGGGGCTTTTGGTCGCACCCGATTTAGTGGTCGTAATAATAAAACTTGACATTTCCTCAATAAATGGAAATGTGTGTCTTGAGTTTTTATTCCCTTTTATCACGACTTAACGGCATGTTAAAGGCAACCAATGGAATGTTTATTAAATTGATGCCCTCTATTTAACGGAACTTTTATATAGTGGAATATTCCGTTAACGGTAACGGGGAAATGTAACGGGACAACTTAGGTTGTCACACATTTTTACCTCCTGTCTTCCCACCTCTATCAAAACTAAATTCCAAATTTTCTTGATTATTCCCATTATACCCCTGATAGCGAATTCCAGCAGAAGCCCCAGAATTTCCAATTTTCGGATAATTCCCTTTTTGCCCCTGCTTGCGGTTTCCAGCAAAAACCCCTGAACCTTCATTTTTCGA